>NC_050578.1:150236891-150595891 GCF_011100635.1 Trichosurus vulpecula
AAAATAATTCTCTGTGATCAAAATTATCCATTTTACCTCCTGTGATTTTCTCTATCTTTTTTAGTCTAGAACTCTTCCCCTATTCATGGACATGATAGGTAATTTTTTTCTATACTCCCATAATATGCTTATGATGAAATCCTTTATGTCTAAATCATGTACTCATTTTGAGCTTATCTTGGTATAATACCTGAGATATTAGTCTATGCCTGGTTTCTGCTAGATTACTTTCCAAGTTTTTCAGCAGGTTTTTTTTAGCAGTGAACTCTTGCCTCAGTAACTAGGATCTCTATGTTTACCAAACACCAGGTTAATATGTCTATTTGATTCCATGTATTTTGTACCTAATCTAATGTAATCATTCATCAACTACTCTATTTCTTATCTAGTACCACCTTGCTTTGATGGTTACCAACTTTATAACAGTTTTAGATCTGATGTTGGGAGGCCACTTTCCTTAAGCTTTTTTCCCCCTCCTGTGGATTGCCTTGATTGTCTTGATATATTTTTCTTCCAGATGTATTTCCTATTAGTTTTATGCATCTGTAATATAATTCTTTTGTAGTTTGATTGGGATAGCACTGAATCAGTAAATTAATTAGAATAGTATTGTTATTTTTGTCCCAACCTGCCCATTAGCAATTAATATATTTCCAGTTGTCTAGATCTGTTTTAATTTGTTCAAAGAATATTTTGTAGTTGTGTTCATATAGTTTGTATGTGCCTGTGGGTGTGTGTGTGGGGGGGGCAGATAGATTCTCAAGAATTTTATGCTCTCTATGGTCATTTTAAATGGGATTTCCTGTGTTATCTCTTCTGGTTTTGTTGGTAATATATAAAACTGCTAATGGTATTTTATTTTATATCCTGTAACTTTGCCAGAATTAATTATTTCAACTAGTTTTTAGCTGATTCTCTAGGATTCTCCAAATATAATGTCATACCATATGACAAAAGTGATAGATTTATTCCCCTATTGCCTATTCTAATTCCTTCAATTTATTTCTTCTTATTTTATCACTATATTTAATTTTTCTAGCACAATATAAAACAATATTGGTGATAATAGAAATTCTTGCTTCACCCCTGATCTCATTGGGAAGCTTTCTAGTTTTTTGCCATTACAGAAAATGTTTGCTCTTTATTTTTTATAGATACTACTTATCATTGCAAGAAAAACTTCATTGATGCCAGTGTTTTCTAGTATTTTTAACAGTAATAGATGTTGTAGTTTGTCAAAAGGTTTTTCTGCATCTCTTGAGATAATCATATGATTTCTGTTGTTTTTATTGATATGGTCAATTATACTTTTAGTTTCATAACATTTAACTAGCCTTCTGCTTCTGATATTGATGTTCTGATAGTGTAGGATATTTGTGATATATTGCTGTAGTCTTCTTGTTAGTCTTTTATTTATTTGCATCAATATTGATTAGGAAAATTGTTCTATAGTTTTCTTTCTTTATTTTTTCCTACTTGACTTGGTATCAAAACCTTATTGTGTCATAAGTGGAATTTACTAGGACTCCTTTACCTATTTTTTAAGGTTTATATAGTATTAGAATTATTTTTTCTTTAACTGTTTGGTAGTATTCACTTTTATATTTCATGTGCATTTTTTTTCTTTCTTAGAGAGCTTATTTGTGGTTTGTTCTTCTTCATAATTTTATAAGTATTCATCCATTTCATTTAGATTATCAGTTTTATTAGCATAAAATTGGGTGAAATAGCTCCTAATAGTTGCTTTAATTTTATCCTCATTTATATAGCACCTACTATGTGCCAGGCACCGTGCTTTACCAATATTATTTCATTTAATCTTCACAACAATCCCTGGGAAACATGTGCTGTTATTATACCTATTTTGTAGTTGAGGAACCTTATTAAAGGTCAAAAAGTGGTAGTACCTGAAGCCAGATTTGAATTCAAGTCTTCCTGACTCAAGGTCGTACCTGTTGTATACAGGATGAATTGGAAGTAATCAATGGAGGCAAGGCAATAGCATGAAATGGGACAGGGAGATTTCCTGTAGAAGCTGAGATTATGTTGTGACAACATTATACGTTATGCACTGACACCTTCTGGATCCATTGCCAGCCATTTTACCATATGAAGGGTTTATGTTGTTAACAAAAGATTTGCTCAGGTGTTAATTGTTTTAAATGTGTTTTTCCTATTAAGCTTTGATTCTAAGATGCCTTCAGGATACCTCTTAATATGCACATCCTCAACTTCTTTTCCTTCATCGCCTTCATGACTTTATGCTCAACATGCTTAATTTATTCCAATGTATCTTATATTTGATGAAAAGAAGATAGAAATAAAAATGTCCCATATTGAAGTCGCTAACCTAATGTTCTTTTATTTTTAGTGCTTGGCAGATTGATTGAAAGGGGATGGATTAGTTTTGCTGTTACTGATTATCTCTATCTATATCTGTGTGTGTGTGTGTGTGCGCTGTTGGTTTAGTTCATGAGTCTTTTGCCTTTTGCTCTGTTTTATCAAGTCCCTTTGGTTCCACTCTTACCCCTTTCTGAGTCTCCACCTGGAGGCAAACCACTTTAATTTACATTTGGTAAGTCCAATGGCAAGTACCAATTTTGGGTATTTACTATTGTTTGGTGAAGAGGTGTTTATTTGTTCCAGAAGTATTTCTGGGGTATCATCATTATCATCCTTATCCTCATTCACTTTCTTTCACTTTCACAGAAACCATCCATCACTTATTTTGCCATGATTCACCTACCATGATTGAGCTGCCCCTGCCATTGCCTTGTTCCACAGTTCTTTTGTTCTAGCCTTACCAAGGTCTCAACCCCAAAGTCAGAGATAAAGACTGCATCTGTTCTCTCTTTTGTCCTTGTAGATCTTCTATCTCTTCTTTCTTATTTTTTCCCAAGTAGCTCTTTCTCTATACTGTCTGTCAAGTACCTTCAACCCATAGAATTTTGGAAAATGTGGTCCACAAATATTATGTCTGCTACACATATAAAAGGTACCAAACAAAGTTTCAAGTAGCTTCAGAAGACAGCTATATACATGGAAATTCTAATTATTCTGAAGGAGAATAAGAATCCAGGTGAATGAAGTATATAAACTATTATCAAGGTTTTTAATTAGTTATAAGTTAATGCCATCCAACTTATTTTTCTATTGTTCTCCAGAAATCTGATGGTAAAACACATAACATCTATGATATGTCTGGTTATATGTTTTTAAAAAGTTCCTTCCACTTAAATATTATACTTTAATATCAGTATTTAAAATTAATTTTCATTCCCTTAAATTACTAAAATTCAAAGGCTTAGAAGGAATATTAAAAATAAATCATTAGACAATATACTTTGCATCACTAACCTTTCTCTTTTGGTTTGTGGATATTACTCACAATTTAATAATGTTAGATTCAACTATAAAATTTGCCTTATGAAAAAGATCTACTCTTTTCAGTCCGTAACAAATCAATTGTCATTCAGCCAAAATGCTTACAATTTTATGCTCTAGTGTCTAGTGTGTTTCAGAATTTATTCATGATAGCCAAAGAAAGTAAATATATACGTGACATCTTTTCATAGCCTTGTGACATTCTTCTGATTGTGTGTTACTTGAGGTACTCTGTTACTCTATTTTGGATGTTGAACATTCATGCCAAACTGGTCTACCAGTTTTTCCTGAGGTCAACATTTCATTTTAGCTTCTGCAGACTTACCAAGCTCATTCATTACATCTGGAGTTCATTCCCTCTTCATTTCAACCCAACGGAATCCTTTTCTTTCTTCAAGACTCAGCTCACGTGCCACATCTTCTGTGAAGCCTCTCTGGATGCCTCTCAGTTGTTGGTTCTCTCTCCTTTCTCAAAATACATTATGGTATATTTGATTTTGGAGAAATACCTACCATGTAGAATGTAAGCTCCTTGATGAAAGGGACTGTTTCATTTTTCTCTGTATATCTCCAGAAACTAATACTATGCCTTTCACATAGCAGGCCAAGTACTTAATAAATGCTTGTTAAGATTAACAAAATAAAATCATAAGGAACATCATTGTGAGCAGTGGAAATATAGAAAGGAGAAATTATCCCCTTGGATATTTCTGTAACAAAGAGAATTGCTGGGGGCGGAGCCAAGATGGCAGCTAGAAAGCAGGGACTAGTGTGACCTCCCTGCCGAGTCCCTCCAAAAACCTATAAAATGGCTCTAAACCAATTCTAGAACTGCAGAACCCACAAAACAGCAGAGGGAAGCAGGGCTCCAGCCCAGGACAGCCTGGATGGTCTCTGGGTGAGGTCTATTCCTCGTGGAGCTGGGAGCAGAGCAGAGCGGAGCAGAGTAGAGCCCAGCGTGAGCGGTGCGGACCAACCAGAGCAGGAGCTGGGTGGAGCGTGCCCTAGTGACCTCACTCAGTGAGCTGCAGCAGTTGCCAGACTTCAACCCACAAACACCAAAGACAACAGAGAAGGTTAGTGGGAAAAGCTGCAGGAGTGGAAGGAGTTCCTGGTTTGGCTACTGCCCCGGGGCAGCAAAGGTAGGGCAGCTACAGAAGTACAGCTGCAGTTGCTTCCAGCCCCTGGCCCACCTGGTGGGAGGAATTAAGTGGCGGATCAGAGCAGAAGTGCACAGCCTGCTGAAGATCTAAGCCCAGTCCGGGTTGGGGGTTCTTGGGCAAGGAGGAGTGCTGGTGTGGCAGCACATCTGCCCAAGCATGGAACATAGTTCTCTTAACTCCACAAGCAGTCATACCCTGTTGAAAAATTCAAGGGTCAAGTTAGTTGGCTAGGAATATGGCCAGGCAGTGAAAATGCACCCAGATTCAGTCTCAGACTTTGGATTCTTTGGTGACAAAGAAGACCAAAACATACAGACAGAAGAAGTGAACAAAGTCAAAGAGCCTACACCAAAAGCCTCTAAGAAAACCATGAACTGGTCCCAGGCCATGGAAGAGCTCAAAAAGGATTTGGAAAAGCAAGTTAGAGAAGTAGAGGAAAAATTGGGAAGAGAAATGAGGATGAGAGAAAACCATGGAAAAACAAGTCAATGACTTGCTAAATGAGACCCAAAAATATACTGAAAAATATACTGAAGAAAACAACACTTTAAAAAATAGACTAACTCAAATGGTAAAAGAGCTCCAAAAAGCCAATGAGGAGAAGAATGCCTTGAAAGGCAGAATTAGCCAAATGGAAAAGGAGGTCCAAAAGACCACTGAAGGAAATACTACCTTAAAAATTAGATTGGAGCAAGTAGAAGCTAGTGACTTTATGAGAAATCAAAATATTATAAAACAGAACCAAAGGAATGAAAAAATGGAAGACAATGTGAACAATCTGATTGGAAAAACCACTGATGTGGAAAATAGATCCAGGAGAGATCATTTAAAAATTATTGGACTACCTGAAAGCCATGATCAAAAAAAGAGCCTAGATATCATCTTTCAAGAAATTATCAAGGAGAACTGCCCTGATATTCTAGAGCCACAGGGCAAAATAGAAATTGAAAGAATCCACCGATTGCCTCCTCAAAAAGAGCCCAAAAAGAAAACTCCTAGGGATATTCTTGCCAAATTCCGGGGTTTCCATGTCTAGGAGAAAAAACTGCAAGCAGCAAGAAAGAAACAATTTGAGTATTGTGGAAACACAATCAGGATAACACAAGATGTAGCATCTAGAATCTACATTAAGGGATTGAAGGGCTTGGATATTCTGGAGGTCAATGGAGCTAGCATTAAAACCAAGAAGCACCTACCCAGAAAAACTGAGTATCATGCTCCAAGGCACAATATGGATTTTCAATAAAATAGAGGACTTTCAAGCTTTCTCAGTGAAAAGACCAGAGCTGAATAGAAAATTTGACTTTCAAACACAAGAATCAAGAGAAGCGTGAAAAGAAGAAGAAATTGCAAGGGACTTACTAAAATTGTGCTGTTTTGTTTACATTCCTACATGGAAAGATGACGTGTATGATTCATGAGACCTCAGTATTAGGGTAGCTGAAGGGAATATGCATATATATATATATATATATATATATATATATATATATATATATATGTTTATGTATATATATGTATATGTGAGTGTGTATGTATGTATATATGTATGTGTATATATAGAGAGAGAGTGAGAGAGAGAGCGGGCGCAGGTGAGTTGAAGATGAAGGGAAGATATCTAAAAGAACTAAAATCAAATTAAGGGATGAGAGAGGAATATATTGAGAGAGGGAGATAGGGAGAGATGGAATGGGGTGGATTATCTCACATAAAGGTGGCAAGAGGAAGCAGTTCTCGGGGAGGAGGAGAGAGGGCTGGTGAGGGGGGAATGAGTGAATCTTGCTCTCAAATTGGGTATCTTACCCCACAGGAAAGAAGGAGGAAGAAGATAAAAAAGGGGGGATGATGGAGGGGAGAACAGATGGGGGTTAAGGTAATCAAAAACAAACACTTTTTTTCAAAACGGGAAAGGGTCAAGGGAGAAAATTCAGTAAAGTGGGATGGGTTGGGAAGGGGCAAAATATAGTTAGTCTTTCACAACATGAGTATTGTGGAAAGGTTATACATAATGATACACATATGGCCTATGTTGAATTGCTTGACTTCTTAGGGAGGGTGGGTGGGAAGGGAAGAGGGGAGAGAATTTGGAGCTCAAAGTTTTAGAAACAGATGTTCAAAAACAAAAAAAAAGTTTTTACATGCAACTAGAAAATAAGATACACAGACAATGGGGCATAGAAATTTATCTAGCTCTACAAGAAAGGAAGGGAAAAGGGGATGGGATTGGAGTGGGGTGACAGAACGAAGGGCTGACTGGGGAAAAGGCAACCAGAATATACGTTATCTTGGAGTGGAGGAGGAGGGTAGAAATGTGGAGAAAATTTGTAATTGAAACTCTTGTGAAAATCAGTGCTGAAAACTAAATATATTAAATAAATAAATTTAAAAGAAAATAAAAGAATTATAGGATACATTTTTCTGATAATTTATGAGTCCAATTTTTGAATTATATGAATCAAATCACTGAGCTCCTTAAGCCCCAAATATTTTCTGAATAATGTTTTTCAATTTTATTTAAAAAGGCTTATGTCGCTAAGACTTCAAACTGACATGGATAAAACCACACTAGTTAAGTTTGAATACTTTTTCTATCTTGAAGGATCGTTTATTTATTGTCTTCTTGAATTAGATATCTGAATTTTAAGATTTATTGTACAATCACAGAGCCAGGAAAACTTTGGAGTTATTTTACAGCTTTGAAATTGAAGTCCAGATATGTCTCTTGCCCAAGGCCAAGGTCACAGAACTAGTTAATGGAGCCTCCAAGATTAGAACCCAGATTGCCTGATTCTTGGTCCATTATTTTTTTTTCAATATATAATTTTGCTCATATTATAGAATTTGTGTGACAGATATCCTACTTCACACTGGTAATCATCAATCAACAAGTATTTCTCAAGCACCAGCTATATACTATGGAACAGGAAGGAAGGAGACAAACCCTTATTAAACAGTTAAGTACCCATAATGTGCCAAGCACTGTGCTAATTGTTTTATAAATATTATCCTATTTGATTTTTTCAACAAACCTAGGAGACAGATGCATTATCATCCCCATTTTTTACAGTTGAGGAAACTGAGGCAGATAGAAGTTAAATGACTTTTCCAGGGTCACACAGAGAATAAGTATTTATAGCCTCAATTGAACCCAGGTTCAGTTGACTCCAACTATCCATTGCATTATCTAACTGCCTTTAGGCATGGTCTTAGGTGCTAGGCTTATAGAGACAAAATCAAAATAATCCCTGCCCTCAAGAAGCTCATGTTTGAATGGAATGCAAATTATGTATGTATATATTTATATTCTAGACCTTTGATTTCATTGACTCAGAGAGTCACTGGCATAGAAACTCCTTTCACTGTTACATATTGGCATCTAGTGTGTGGATTATAGTTGTAGAGAGCTGCCTAAGAGGCTAAATAAGATTCTTATACTAGTATGTGTCAAAGGTGAAGTTTGAACCCAGATCTTCCTGAATTCAATGCTTGCAATCTATTGGTTGTGCTACTTAAAGTTTGTAGAGAATAAAAGATCAATTAAATTTTATAGACAATAAAAAGCTGCAGATCGAACAAAAATAATCTTATAAAAAGTTTCAGTTTTAAATTTGAGGTTACATTACCCCAGAGAAATTTTTGTGGATGGCTTGTGGGAGACCATAAATAAACTTTTACATTGGGAAGTAGTAGGTCAAATAACAGTGGATTAATAACATAGGGATATGTCCAAGTCAATAAAAATTCTTGCTACTTGAAAAATTAAATAAAATAAAATACTTGTTGAAATTATCAAATTGGCTAACATGATTGGAGGGAAAAAATGACAAATGTTGGAGGGGATGTGGAAAAATGAGAACCCTAATTCACTCTTGGTGGAACTGTGAACATAAAATCTGATGATTAAGAAATGTTTCTAATCTTCCTTCTCTCCTTATCTACTGGATGCTATCTAGCTGCCTACAAACATGTCATGTTTCCCCTGTCATTAAAAACTCCTCTCTATCTATTCCAGGGCTGGGGAACCTGCAGCCTCAAAGCCACATGTGGCCCTTTCGGCCCTCAAGTACGGCCCTTTGAATCCAAACTTCACAGAGCAAATCCTCTTAATAAAAGGGTAAAACTTGGACTCATTCAAAAGGCCATGCCCAAGGACCTAAGGTTACAGGTTCCCCACCCCTGATCTATTCCCATTAGCTATCATCAGATACCTCTCCTTCCTTTTGTTACTAAGCTCCTTGAGAAAGCCATCTAAAATTGATACCTCTACTTCCGTTACTTCTACTCTCTCCCTTACTCTTTGCAGATTGGTTTTCAAATTCATCATTTAGCTGGAAATTTTCTGTCCAGAGTTCCCAATTATCTCTTAATTGCCAAATATATCTCAGTCTTCATTCTTCTTGATCTCTCTGTACCCTTTGATACTGTTTTTCTTTTACTATTTATGTTATTTTTTTTTCTCCAGATTTTTGCAACCCTCCTCCCTCTTGATTCTTCTTTCTGTCTAATCATTCCTTGTTAGTCTCTTTTGCTGGATATTCATCCAGGTCATGCTTACTAATAGTGGGTATCCCACAAGGGTCTTTCCTGAGCGCTCTTCTCTTGTACCTCTGAACTATATCTCTTGGTGATCTCATCAGCTTTTCATGGACTCCATCATCTTTATGCTGATGATTTTTAAATCTATGCATTCAGCCCCAATATCTCTTTTCATCTCCAGTTTAACATGTTGTAGTGCCTGTTGGATGTCACAAATAGAATGACACATAGATACCTTAAACTTAAGATGTCCAAAACTGAACTCATTATTTGCCCCCAAAACATCATTCTTCTCTTCCTGACTTCCGTATTTATTTTATATTGTGTTCAGGCTTGCCACCTAAGTGTCATCTTTAACTCCTCTGTCTTATCCCCCAAATCCAATTAAATGTCAAAACCTTGGCAACTGATTGGATTACAGGTTAGATGAGAGTGAATAAACAAGGATGACTCTTAAGATTGGAAGAGTAAGTTATTTCAATTAAAATATTACTTTTATTGATATTATGCATTGTATTTTAGCAAAAGACATTAAAAAAAACAACCTGAATTTTTTTTTTTCTGTTAGATGTTTCCATTTTATTTTACTAGTTGATTTATCCCATCAAAATATCATCCAAAGGAGTTTGTTTTTGGGAAAGCAAAGATGATTTATATTTTGTGTAATAAATCATATTCTGAATTTGTAACAAACTTCAGCCTTTTGTTATTGGAGATACATAACTGTTTCAACGCCTTGTCCATTGAAGGCATATAAAAATGTTTCTTGACCTCGGTTGAGTTTGAATCTCAGAAAGTCTCTACAGCATGAAGGCCACCATAAGACTGTATGTATACTAAGTGAATGATAATGAGATAAGCCAAAGATTTAAAACAAAGATAGAGAGAACCTTCTAAATTACATTAAGTATTCTCATTTTTTTTTTCTAAATGATGCTATTTGAAGGACTAGGAGAGTTCAGGGTAGTTTTGAATACCTTATGAAACCCCTGGGATAATGTTTGCAAATTTTCACTTCACTTAGTCAGAGATAAGTTGGCTACCCACTGTTCATATTTGCATATCAGGGCTTTTGTATCACATAAAAGAAAGCTAAATGGTTTTAGATTTACCAGATGGCAAATTGTTGATATAAGCTTTCATAGAAACTTGAAATCATACTTTACAGATATATTCATGAAGTCCATTTGGATAAGATCAGCAGCTTATCTTCCTAACCTGTCCTCTATTATGTAATAGAGTTTAAAATCCTATAATTTTCTAGCAGAAAAAGACTTTAGAGTTCATTTCCTTCAACAACCTAATTTTGTTAATGAGGGATATGGAGGCAGGAGAAGTTGTGACTTGTTCAGAATTACACTATTATTCTATGTTATTATCAGAGCCAAAGCCAAAAAAAATACAAGTTTCTGACTGCCAATCCATCTCACAATACCTGTCACATAGTAGGAGCTTAATAAATATTTATTAATTGACTGACTGATTTCTCTTCTTCACCTGCCTGAAGCTCAACTTCCTTCTACTCAGATAGATCTGTGATCCCATCAGGGAACATTCTATCCACTGATCAGGGTGCTATCCCCTCCTGTTTATTCAGAACAACCCTTGTCTGTGTTATATGTTTCACTCTCAAGCTATCCTTTATGCAACAGTTTGCTGTCATTCATTACATTTCTTTTCTTAAATAGTTCCTTGTTTGTGATATATTGCAGCCAGCTCCACCAATGTTCATCTATTTAAGCCTTAATTTCAAATCTTTGAAGACTACAGGATTTTATGATACACAGAATACGAGAAGTTAATATTAATGACCGGGACCTTTCCCTTTCAAGGAAAAAAAAGTATGAGGCCCTTAAAAAATTTACAGTTTCCCAAAGGCAGTGCAGACTGTTCTCTTCCTATTCAATTCTGGATCCAATTCATTGTCTATTTGCCACGTCTGCCAAGATATAAACGCGTTCTATTCAATGGCATATCATTTTCTGGATGACATGTATTCTTTATCCACTTACTCTTTTCTTCCTTGGGTGATAAGGTCCAACTCTTGACCTTCTTACATTTTATAAAATAGTGATTTGTTTCATCTTAGAATTTTTCAAATTATTATCCTAATTCAAATTCAACAAATTTTAAAGTACCAGTACAATAAGTTCAAAGCACCATGAGAAGTGCTAGAGAAAAAGCAAAAACAAACCAACTCCTGAACTCAAGAAGAATTCTGGTAGAATAGGAAGTGTTTTCAACTTTCAGCGTTAACTTCCTATAATTACAAGACATTTTTTTGCAGAGAGTTTGCCTTTGAAGAAAGAAGTATGACACATTTATAGCTGAATTTTCTATGTAACCCAAAGTTAACCCAAAGAATGTTAGAATGTTAAAATACTTAAAAGGAATACAAATTATACTCATCTGTATTCACCAGGGCAATGAATATTGAGTCTTTGATATTCTGGGAAAAGTTCAGGGCTACAAGTAAAGTTACCTGAATTCTAGCCCTTATATTTCTCCTAACTACCTAGCTGTTTTTGGACAAAACATTTCAACTCAAAGGACTCAGTTTCTCTATTAAAAATAAAGGGTTTTGAATCCCTGATTCCTTCCAAAATTATAGTCCTATCACTTCTGATAAGATGTAGATATATCTAAATGCAGGAATAGTGTCTGTCTCATATTGTAGCAAGGTATCCTATGCTTTCCTTATTGTTTATTTTAAGAAACAGACAATTACTTGAGGTCAAGATTCTAGTTCAAATATACACATCTGGTGTGATTGTAGGCATGATATTTTAACTTCTCATTGGTCCAGGCACCTAAGACAATAGTTGCTAATCTGTACTGGGAATTTTATACAAATAAAAACAAAACTCTAGAAAAAACTTTAATATACCTTCTGGACCTAAAGTATGCTGATTCTTTTTAAATCGTAAGTGTTATTAGTTACAACTTATATTTAACTATGATCATCAAACCACTATCACTCAATCAGCAAGAATTTAAGAAATGCTTTCTATGTGCCAAGCATCGGAGATACAAAGACAAAAGTGAAACAGTCCCAATACTCAAAGAACTTCTACTCTACTGGGTGAGAAAGCATGTACCTGTTTAAGTGTAGAGTGGGCTCTGCATAGGAGAAAGCTACTGTAATTTATTGAGCTGGAAAGTGAAATTGTCAAGCTTGTACTTTAGGAAAATCAGTATGAGAAGAGTGTGGATGAAATCCATGATAATAAAGCCAGGGTAAAAATTTGACTTACACTTCTCCTAGCCCCTGTCCCCATTCCCATTCAATTAAACTCATTGGAAAGAAAAAGAAAGAAAGGGAAAAAAAACAGTGTGAGACTAAACACCAACAGTACTTAATAAAAAATACACTCAAGTCAAGCCTGTGTGTTTAAACATTTGGGTCAGTCAGCCCTGAGGCCTTGTCAGTGTTCATTACGAATAAAATAGAACAATATAGTAAAAAGACGCTATAAGAATTCTCCCACATGGCTCCCTCATTTATTTCTGTTCCCTTTTTTGTGCAATAGAAATTCTAAGAAGATGCATTAAAACTGAAAGAAGACCCCAAGGAGCCCACCAAGGGTTGAAGAAGATACAATGAATTTACATCTTGTTGCTCTATAATATATTGGGTGCTAAGGATTTACAATAACCTAATAATTGAAGTTATTACAGTTATGATAAAACTCTACATCAGCCCCAATGGAATAGTATTATAGAAAAAAGCAGTAACGTATCTTTTTTCAAAGGACAGTATAACATTGCAAAGTATCATCCACAATATCGAGATGTACTTCTTTATTTCCTGTTTATGAGGCAACAAGGAAATATTCACAATAACTTCATGATCTGCTCTGAGGTTTTTATTTGACAGCAAAGCTAGTGAAAGTTAAAACATATCAGTGCCCTGTGGTAGAAAAGACCTCTTAATGGCAAACTGTCTAGCAGCAATTATTTACCTTACCACCATTGGGAGCAGCCTAACATGGCTAGTTGCTCATACTTAATGGTCATTTCTTTTAACTCATGATGTAATATTTTGGAAACCAAAGGTTTTTTAAAGGTTGTCATTACTGTTGTTTCAGTTGTGTGACTCTTCATGACCCTGTCTGGGGGTTTCTTGGCAAAGATACTGGAGTGGCTTGTCATTTCCTTCTCCAGCTCATTTTCCAGAGGGGGAAACTGAGGCAAATAAAGTGAGTTGCCTAGGGTCACAGAGCTAGTAAGTGTCTGAGGCTGGATTTGAAGTTAGGTTTTCCTGACTCCAGGCCCAGCACTCTATCCACTGTTTCGTATATATGAAAATATTTTCTAAGGTTTTGAAGAAATATGTTGAAATGTGCTTTAAAGTGTGAATATGAAATTATTTCAGTGTTGTGCAGTAGCTACAGTCCTTGCAGACCTTGGAGTTAGGAAGATAAATTCAAATATGGCCTTTGACTCTCAAGAGTTGGGTGACCCTGGACACTTCCCCTAACCTGTAAATATGTTAAGCAGCTCACTAGTACTTATCTCTTCCTTGTAGACCACTTTATTCTCCTGAGAAACTGACACCTAGGGGCCTTTCTGTCCTGACCCCGATTCATGATTACCTTTCCCAGACCAATATTTCCATAAAGCCATAATTAACTTACAATTCTCTAGCCATCTTCTCTTCCCCATTCTTTGGAGTGCCTTCCCATCTCTTCTTCCCCCCCCCCCCCCCCCGCTCCTCTACCCACTGCATTTAAACCATAAATTATAAACGACTCAACTCTGCTATTGTTTACGGGTAGAGTGTGCCAATATATCTCCCTATTCATCATCTCAACAAGTTTCTAGAGCAATATCCTGGCCACCCTTTTCTTTTGTATATTGGATAGCAATGAAATCATCTGGTGAGTACAACCAAAGTGTTAGCCCCCTCCTCCTTTAAGGGTGACCAAGGAAGACTACACAAATTTGAGGGGTTCTAGATAGAAACGATTCTAGGTCAAGACCACTTTTAAAGATTTAAATCTTAGAATATTTATACTCCGTCGGTGTAGTCCTTGCCTCCCCTCTTCCCTCATCTGAGCTGCTGACATCACAGTCCCTTATATATTCCCTACAAAGAAGCAAAGGAAAGGGGGAAGCCCAGATCACATGTTAGCTCATATCAATGCATGCCACTCAAGAATATATAATATTATATATGTATATGTATATGTGTGTAGTGTGTATGTATATAGATAGATACATTCTAGATATATTCAGTTCTTGAGTTATACGTATATATGTACATACATACTCATACATGTAGCCCATACACACGTATCCTACATAAGACAGTTACTAAAATTAGAGTAAAAGTTGGCCCATTTACAAGGAAAATTACAATGCCAGGATTGAATTAGCAACAAGGCTGACATGATTCTGAGATTCTCAAACTATGGAACCATAGATTCTTACAGTTTCCTCTATAACACTAGATAGCCCAAGAGATTTTAGGGGGGACTAAACTGTAGTTTAGATTTAAGTCCCTTCAACTGTGAGGGTTGGAGGTCCCCAGGAGCAGATGGCACCAACAACAATCATCTTTAATCAGTGTGAGCGTTGGATTTTTTGTCCTTATTCAGATTTTTTTTGTTTTATTTTTTATTTTTTTTTGCTTTTGGTGGGGGGGTAAGGCAGGGCAACTGGGGTTAAGTTACTTGCCCAAGGTCACACAGCTAGTAAGTGTCTAGTGTCCGAGGCCGGAATTGAACTCAGGTCCTCCCGACTCTAGGGCTGGCACTCTACCTACTGCACCACCTAGCTGCCACCCTTATTCAGATTATTTAAAGGAATCAGAGGACTTTGATTTTAGGTAAGTTATTGAACATTTCTGGGTCTCATTTTCTTTATCTTCAAATTTAGAGAGTTGGGCTACAAAATATCTCCGTTTAGATCATATTAAGTTTTACTTCTTTTCCTGCTAAATTTTAAATTAGGCTTATTTTCCTTTTAATAATTAATCAAGTAATTTATGTTACCTTTCAGTGTTAAAAACTTGATCTTACCCAGTCATAAGGGAATGAAGTCACTGAAATAGGGAGCTAGTGTGATGTAAAGCAGTAGTGTCAAAATCAAGTAGAATTTGATCCCTTTGGACATTGACTTAGAAAACCACAAATTAACATTATCTATACTTTATTGTTCCTTAATTTTGTTTAAAATTCCGCAATTCCAGTTTAATCTAAGGGAGTGATGGGAACTTTTGCACCAGCTTGCTGCAGGAGTCTAAAACTGACACCTCTGGAAAGGAGTTATCTCTGGATTTTGGCTCCAAAGACTGGTGTTTGAATCATAGTTTTGCCACTTACTACCTGTGAGACCCTAGGCAAGTCATTTAAACTCTATGGGCCTGAGTTTCTTCACCTGCAATGTGAGAGAACTGAATTAACTTGTCTCTAAGAACTCTTCCAGCTCACAATTCCATGATCCTATGCAATCCTAGATAATTGCCTTTTTTTCAGTTCCTGGAACTGGCACATCCCAACACTTGGGAATGCTGTGAAAGAGAACCTGACCTCAACAACTTTGCCAGTAGTAGTTCTCTATGATTCTGAAACTTATAGATATGCAAACTAGCTAGATGAATTCATTTATCGCTTGACACAGAACCTATTCTGGGAAAATAGATTGTAAAAAAAATGTGGACATAAATGTCAAGGCATAGCAAGTACAGCATTCAGTGTAAATGCCAATGGTTTATTTTTAACCCTTATCCAATAAGAGAATTGTGAAATGTGATAATATGAGCTTGTACTTGAAGCATCTATATTAGAAAAACTTTGGGCTGAATGGAAAAAAGGAAAAATATTTAGTGCAGCATTCCTGAATTTTTCCTAATCTCTTCATTTCTTCTGTACATTATAAGTTCTTTATAATTATTGTGAGAGGTTTAGTTAGTGTCTTAGTCAATTTTCTTAAAACTTTAGGAAGCATAACATTGAGATGGGCTGATTTATCCATGTTCAGTTTCACATAGCAAACCCATATCTGCCATATAACCAGTAGCTGTTTTTTGCCACATTTTCCTCTCTTCCTTTCCCTTCATTTTTCTTGTTAACAGCATTTTTAATGAGTTCAGCAACTCAGCTAATTTAGAATTAAGGAAATCAATTAGAATTATAAATTAACTTTTTGAATCCTCATTTATTAGGAAGCTGAATTGTTCTAAACATCTTTTCTTCTCAAAAATTTTTACAACTATGCAAAAGATGCTTAGTTGACAGAGATTTCACCTTTGAATCAGTAAAACTGATCTTCAAGGCCCTTGCTTGACATATATTAGCTGTGTGATTCTGGATAAGTCATTTAACTTTCAGTGGCTCCAGGTAACACTCTAAGACTCTAAATTATGGAATAGATGCTTATATTCACAGGCAAAGGGGATATCTTCAATGGGAATTCCCTATGTCAATGAAATTACATAGGTCTAGTAAAAATAATATATCTGTGAAGTCCCAACTCCTCTCTTTGCCAGTCTTAAGCAGTTTATGCTTTGGTACCTTGACTGACCGAGTAAGCTTGAGTTTGTTCTTGTTCTTCTCATATAATCCTTGCCATCATCTACTGTAACCAAAGACCTTGCATTGTAGTTTTTAATTAAACTGCAAGTAATTATGTTTGATCAATACATAAGTCCCCTTCGGGAATGCATAAACCATCGAAAAATGAAAACTCATACTTCCCAGCATAGCGTCTTCCCCTTTTATTGATATTTAGTAACAAACGGTTCACACAGATGTTAAATGTATGCTGTTACGCTGACAGTGAAACTTAAAGAAAGCCCCCACGCTATTAGGCAAAAGTCAAATGATTCCTGGAGAAGAAATTTCTCTATTGTAGAGAAATTCGAGCTTTGCAAAAAGTAAATTGGCTAAGAGAAATTCAGTGAGGTGCCATCTAAAATAAGTAGCCAAAGTGAAGGGAGTGCTTTGTAGAACCTGGGAGAAAGCAATTTAGATATTTGAGGAGATAACTCAGAGGCTTGGGTGCCTGGAAGTAATCTAAATCTGAAGCCTACTTGAAGGAAATAGAACCAGGAACACTCTGTCTTCTATTATTTCTGTGTTTATCTTTGCCTGTTGATCTGTCATGACTGTTAACAGTTGATTATTTATTGTATCATTCGGTGAAACGGGGGGATGAAAACAGTTCAGGGAGTCAAGGGTCTAACAGAGAGTAAAGTATGTAGTATAGAAGCTGCTATGCAACTTTAGGCTCAGTATTCATGAGTGTTGCTTGGTAAGTGACAAAATCTGTTTAGATTTTTACATACAGTGTAATGTATGAAAAGTTTGAGAGATGTAATTTCTGGGTAATTAACAATCAACAATATTACTTATGGCTAGCAGATAATTAATAAAATAATGGTCATTTGGCTTTCTCCCATAAACCAAGACTAATCATGGAAGTGACTCAATGCTCATATTCCCTTGGAAGAGTGGGTGTTCCAAACAGGTGTAAATCAACTCTGATTGGTTAACAACTTACGGGAGAATGAATATTATAATGAGAAGTGGGCCTTTTCTAATGAGGGGCTGGATAAAGATTCAACAAAGAAACAGTGAGAAGTTAGGAATAAAACCAGCAAAGAGTGGTGTTATGAAAACCTTTAGAAAAAAAAGAGAGTTGTGTTGGAGTCAGCTTTTGAGAGCCAATTATTGAATTTTCAGTGTGAGCATACATACCTCAGACAGAAGAAAACTCTATAAATCAGTGTTTGACTAATTGTTACATTGCTCATCACTCTAAACTTAAGAAAGTGATGGAGAAAATCTTAATCATTCATATTAAACTTGAACGTGTCTCATGCATACTTTTTTTTTTAACCATCAGAACTCTAAAAGATAATATCAAGGAGAATAAAGTTATCAGCATTGTCAAAGCTTACAGAGAAGTTAAAAACTTTGAGTACTGAGAAAAGGAATCAGATTTGGAATCTAAGAGAATACTGGTAACTTCAGAAAGCAGTCTCTTCTAGGTGAGAAGTCAGATTTCAGAGTATTTCATAGCAAATGAGAGGAGAGGAAGTGGAGTCAAAATCTCAGGGAATTTAACAGAGAAGAGGAGGAGAGATGAGGCAGGGATGGTCAAATCAAGTAAGGTTTTGTTAATGATGAGTGAAGCATCAAGTCCCAACTAAATTCCCACATTCTACAGGAAGCCCTTCTGAAATTCCCTTAGTTCATGAGACTCCCTGTTCTTATTTCCAATTTATCCTATGTTTGCTAGTTTGTATATAGTTGTTTTCATGATGTCTCCTCCATTAGACTCCCCCATAATGCCCTGAGAACAAAAATTACTAGTTACATTACCATGAAATTCTTGAGAGGAAGGAATGTCTTTTGCCTTTCTTTGTATTCCCCAAGCTTAACACAACCTAACAAATAGTAGTGGCTAAATATATTTTATTGCCCAACTGACTGATGTGGTCAGACCTGTAACAACAGTAGCTATCTATTGTCATTAGTTAGTGAGAGCTTAAAGATTATAGAGTAAATAAAGAGATTGATGAAGTGCATATTTTTTAAAGTTTTAATATTTTATTTTTCCAATTAAATGCAAAAAACAATTTTAACTGTCTTTTTAAAATAATTTTGAGAAGATAAGCATTTTGATAAAGGTTATATATGTGCAGTCAGGCAAAATGTCCTTACATATTAGTTATGTTGTAAAAGAAAACACAGACCAACACCCCCCCTCCCCAAAAAAAGACAAATGAGAAAAATAAAAAAAGTATGCTTTAATTTGCAGTCAGATTCCATTCGTTCTTTCTCTGGAGGTGGATAGCATTTTTCATTTTGAGTCCTTCAGATTTGTCCTTTTCTGTCATATTAGCCAATCTGATAAGGGTGAGGTGGTACCTTAGAGTTATTTTAATTTTCATTTCTTTAATCAATAGTTATTTGGAGAATTTTTAAAAATATGGTTTTAGATAGCTTTGTTTTCTTCATCTGAAAATTGCCTGTTTGTATCCTATGACCATTTATCAATTGGGGAATGACTTTTTTATTCTTATAAATTTGATTCAGTTCTCTATATATTTGAAAGATGAAACCCTTGTCAGAGAAACATTATAATACTTTGCCAATTTTCTGCTTTCCTGCTAATCTTGTATGTATTAAATTTGTTTGTGTAAACCCTTTTAAATTTAATGTAATCAAAATTATCCATTTTATATCTTGTAATGTTTTCTATCTCTTTTTTGGTAATAAATTCTTCCTTTATCCATAGATCTGACAGATAAGCTATTCCATGCTTCCCTAATTTGCTTTTGGTGTCACCTTTATGTCTAAATCATGTAGCCATTTTGATCTTATCTTGGCATAGGTATAAGGTGCTTTTCTATTCCTAGTTTCTGGCAAACTGCTTTCCAGTTTTCCCAGCAATTTTTGTCAGATAGTAAGTTCTTGTCACAAACATTTGGATCTTTATGTTTATCAGATACAACATTAGCATGGTCATTTCCTCCTGTGTTTTGTGTACCTAATCAATTCTACTGAACCACTACTCCATTTCTTAACCTATTCCAGATCATTTTGATGATTACCACTTTGTAATGCCATTTGAGATCTAGTACAGCTAAGTCACCTTCATTGATTTTTTTATTAATAATCTTGATATTCTTGACCTCTTATTATTCCATATGAATTTTCAATTATTTTTTCTAATTCTATAAAATGATTTTTTGGTAGTTTGGTTGCTATGATACCAAATAAGTATATCAATTTAGGTAGAATTGTCATTTATTATAATGGTTTGGCCTACCCATGCTCAATTAATATTTTTTCCAATTCTTTGATCTGACTTTATTTGTATGAAAAGTGTTTTGTTATTGTGTTCATGTAATTCCTGGGTTTATTTCAGCAAGTAGACGCCCAATATTTTATATTATCTATAGTTATTTTAAATGGTATTTCTCTTCCTTCTTTTGTGATTAGAGGTAAGTGACTTACCAGGGCCACACAGATAGTAAGTATCTGAAGCTAGATTTGAACTCAGCTTCTCCTGACTCCAGAGGCAGTGCTCTTTTTCTATTCCTTGCTGCTGGACTTTGTTGGTAATATATAGAAGTGCTAATGACTTATGTGGGCTTATTTATACCCTGCTACTTTGCTGAAATTATTAATCATTTCAACTATTTTGGTTGAGTCTTTTGGATTTTCTAAGAATATTATTCTGTCTACAAAAAGAGATAGTTTTATCACCTCATTTCTTGTTTGGATTCAGTAATTTTTCTTCTTCTCTAATTGTTATAGGTATCATTTCTAGTACAATATTGAAAAATGGTGGTGATAATGTGCATCCTTGCTTTACACCTGATCTTATTTGAAAGGCTTCTAGCTTGTCCATGTTACAAATAATATTTTCTGTTGGTGGATTCATACTTTTCATTTTTGATAATGTGATCTGGTTTTATTCTTTTTTAATCAAATTAATCAGTGGTTTATTTTGTTTATTTTTTCAAAATCCTATCTCCCAGTTTTATTTATTACTTTATTAATTATCTTAATATCAATTTATTAATCTCTCCTTTGATTTTCAGGATTTCTAATTGGTGTTTAATTGGAGATTTTTAATTTATTGTTTTTCTAGTTTTCTTTTTCTTTAACTGCATGCCCAATTCGTTGTTCTGCTTTTCAAGTATTATATTGATGTAAGCATTTAGAGATCCCTACCTTCCTCCCTTCTGCTTTCCCTCCCCCTCCTTTCATTTTGTCCTTCCTCAAAAGAGTTTTACTCCTGACCACCACCTCCTCCATTTTGCCCTCCATTCTGTGAGCTCTCTCCCATCTCTTTCCCCTTTTCCCCTCCTATCTCCCTGTAGGGTAAATTAGATTTCTATAGCAACTGAATGTGAATGTTATTCCTTCTTTGAGAGAATTCTGATGAGAGTCAGATTCAAGCATTACCTGCCATGCCACCCTCTATCTTCCCTTCCACTGTTAAAAAAACAAATAAAAAAACTTTCCTATCTTCAGGAGTGCATCTTGAGGCCTTTATAAGGAAAGGGGGCCTCTTATTCATGTGGTCATTCCCTTTATCCTTAACTTCCATAATGAGTTAAATGGCTAGTTCACAGTTTTTTTTTTCTTTTTTTTCTTCTTGCTACCATCCTATGTCTCTCCTTCCCTTTTCTGCAAAACTTCTTGAGAAAGCCATCTGCACTTCATGACTCTACTTCCTCCCTTTCATTCTCAATCTACTCAATCTAAAGTTTTGAAGTTAGATAACATCTTGGTTCTGAAGAACCCTCAATTCCCGAAGAAAGAACACATACTTTACTCAATAGGCAGTCAGATCCCCTGAAGAATCAGGTTGACAAGATCTAAGAGATGCAGAAGATACTTCAGGGTACAGGATTGAGAGGTGAGGTGAAGAATAGAAAAGAGATTTCACTTGGAGAAATGGGATTATTAAGAAGGGAGAATAGATAGGCCATGTCCACTAACCTCAGGTTTGCTATGCATTGGGCACTCATGAGATTTCTTAGACAAGCTGCGGGTAATACTATCATTGACTATAGTGACACAATCTTTTTCCAATTCAGCTATGTCAGTTTTCTGTCTTAGATACAGTTGGCCCAGCCTCAAGTAATACTATTCACTTTATGTGTATCCCTGGGAAATGTACCCAAAAATCCAGTTGTCATGTATTAGGTCTACCATATGTCCTCTATTTCTCAGCACAGTTCACAGTAGATGCTTAATAAATGTTTATTGGTTGAATTGACAAGTCTTAAATGGATGGCTTTGGTCTATTTGTTCTTATCTTGAACAAAAAGGAGAAACCTGATACCTAGCTGAAGTCAATTAGATCATGACAGATCAGGGCCAGAGAAGAACTTTGGCAATAGGTGCATTTAGTTTGAACTGTACCTTGTTGAGAATATACACAAGGAGAAATGAGCAGTCCCTCCCACTATCTAGTATATAAATTAGTTTTGGGGGGCAGCGGGTCATTCCAGAATCTCCAGGGGGCATAATGACTTAGTGCTTAGGCCTTTTGAGAATGGTGAAATTCCAGGCTGCTCCTTGCCATGTGGTGGCAGAGTACATGAAAGGGCTTGTTCTCCCCAATCTATAAAAACTGGAAAGAGATACAGAATTCTGTCAGTGGAGAGGACAGACAGCTTACAGTTGCCTCTTTGGCTCTCTGGGGAAATCATGTAACATTATGACTTCCAGGGAGTGGGGGAAGTGGCAGTCCCTCTTCCACTCTAGCTTCTTGGCAATGACTTTGATGTAGCAGCTAGAGTAGGACTCCACTAAGTGAGGTTGAATCTTGGCCCCAGCTCCCTTTTCTGCTTTGTGCTTTCTCTTTGGATTATGTGACTGAGAGTCAACTTCAAAGTGAATGTATCCAGGACAGAAGATAATTTTGTGACATCTGTTGGGCCAGAGGTCTATTGAATGAAGCTTACTGGAACAAAGTGAAGTTTCTTCATTGGGACAGTGCAGAGCCAAGGTGAAATGTAAAACGTGAAATCAATAGTCCTGCAAACTGCTTTGCATTCAAATAACATTGAGTACCAGTCTTCCAGAAAATTTTAATAATCATTATAAGTTAAGATAGTGAATCCTGTTTTTAAATCATCTTGTCAATGCATTCTGTATTTCTATGTTTATCATTTCTTTGGTGTGTAGTAATATGATATTTGACCCATACTTAATTAATATACTTATGATCCTTTTTCCATCCTCCCCAATCCCTTCTCCCTAGGAATCTTAGACATAACTCACAACCTAAGCTTTAAATAAATAATTTTTCCCCAAGGTGTGGAGGAGGGCACTTAAGGAGCTGAAGAGTATAAGAAAAGGAAGTCTGACTTATCTCATTAGAGGTAATACTAGGACAGACTGAAATCGAAAGCAGAGGGCAGAGTACCTTAGTTTCTGTGGGCCCAGTAACAGGTTCTTGTTGTTACATCTATTGCTGTTGTATTATTACACAGATTTTTAAAAATGATGTGAACTCTTTCATTATTTATTCTTTTAGTCAAATTATCCTTTTAAAAATCAAGATGAATATTAATGTGTGCTTTAATCAAATACTCATATCTCACCTGGCTGTACTATTTTAGGACCTCTATGACTCTTACACTGCGCCCTAGGAAGTTTGTTATTGGGAAAACTTCATTATCTTATAAGATCCCATGATCTTAGAACTGTACTTCATCAGTAACCTCTGCTCCTTGATGGAAGGGTGGACTCATGAACTCCCAAATCTCCATTTAAGTAGGGAGCTTTTCTCATTTCCTCATTTCTCAACTAGTGCTGTTTTGGGACTTCTCTGACTTTTCCACTAAGATCCTGAGTCAAGTACTTTCTGGGCACCCTCCCTCACTGCCTCCCCTGTCCTAATCCTTTTCAGCTCCTTTTGTGTACTGTCTTCCCCAATTAGATTTTAAGCTCCTTGAGGGCAGAGAATGTCTTTCTTTTTTTTACATTTGCATCTCCAGCCCTTAGCACAGTTGCTGAAACATGTTGTTGTTAAGTCATTTCAGTTGTGTCCAACTCTTGGTGACCCCATTTGAGGTTTTATTGGCAAAAATACTTGAGTGGTTTTCCGTTTCCTTCTCTAGCCCATTTTACAGATAAGAAAATTGAGACAAAGTTAAGTGACTTGCTCAAGGTCACATAGCTAGTAAGTGTCTGAGGCAGGATTTGAACTCATGAGGATGAATCTTCCTGATTCCAAGCCCAGTGTGATATCCACTGTGTTGCCCTCCTGAAATATAGTAGGCATTTAATACATGTTTATTCACTGACTTAGGTGGGAAACATCACACCCACATACGTACCAATCCAGAGCTATTTTAAAATACAGGTGTACTTCTTCCAAAAGTTTAGAGTATATACATTGTATACTAACAAAATATTGTATTTTTTGTTTATACTAGATGAAAAAAATATTACAGGGAAAAAATTATTTTTCTCCTATTCTTCTTGCAGGGAAAATTGAGGATTAGAGAACAAAATTGAAGGTTCTTGACAATAAATCTTTGAATCGTGGATTAGGAGTAAGAAAGTAAAGTTCAAGTGCCTAATAAAGGCTTGACAGTTTTATACTTATCTTGTGCCAGAAACATCCCTTGTGAGGTGTAAAAACAATGTACCAGTAGCTACTGTGTCTGTGTAAGACCAACAACAACCAGCACACAGAAAGGGCTGCCAACACAGGTTCTTTGATCTGCTTTTCTAAGAACAGCGACTTTAAGGGGTTAACAATCTCAGTTTAATCAAACATAGGTATGCCATTAGTTCTGGGGGAAGAGATAAGCCCCCAGAACTTCAAAGCAAATACAACAGAAATTACAAACATCAACAGACAGACCTTATCTGATCAAGTCACAATACACAGTTACCAAAGAACCCATGGGTCTGGGTTAGCAAAGCCGGGGGCAGGTACAACAGTTTGCCCCGAGTGTCAACACTCCTTCCATGAGAGAACCCCAAAAGTCAAACACCAAGCTCCTCTCAGTTATATCCTGTTTGGAGCTCTGAGGGCTCTGACCTCACCCAGGGTGGGTGTGTGAAAGTTCCCCATCTCCAGCATCACATCATATACAAGTCAATGACTCCTGATTGCCTCAGTGCTGAGAAATAGCTGAGAAATACTCCAAGACAAAGACAGCAAAAGGTTTCCTGCCAATTTAAAGGGAAGACTTGATAGTCTTAGCATCCCAAAAAGGTAGAACTGGGAAAAGTCTGATTGCTGTTACATGAGGTCACAAGGCCAAGCTCTGTTAATAAACTCTGAAGACTTAATTATACACTTTAATTCTGGCAGGGTACCTGCCTATACATTTCTGTATTCCTCATGGTCATTAAACCAAAAGGAAGAATCAAATAAAATTGTTATAATAAAACAGAAATACTGCTAAGATTTGTTCAGTTATGTCCAACTCTTTGTGACTCCCCTTGCGGTTTTCTTGGCAAAGATACTTGAGTGGTTTGTCATTTCCTTCTCTAGCTCCTTTTGAAAATGAGGAACTGAGGTAAAAAGCGTTAAGTGACTTGCCCAGGGTCACACAGCTAATAAGTGTTTAATGCTGGATTTGAACTCACAAAGATATGTCTTCCTGATTTGATTTCAGGCCTGGTCCTCACTCCATTTTGCCACCTAGCTGCCCCACTCCTAAGATTTACCTATTTAATTTTAACCTACAAAACGCACACACACACACACACACACACACACACACAAAACAGAGAGACAGAGAAAGAGACAGAGAGACAGACAGAGACAGAGAGACAGAGAAAGAGAATAATACCTTTACATATACTCTTTCCTGCCAACAAAGTTAATGACTTCACACACAGAAATCCAAAAACAAGATGCTGTTGTCCTTTGTCATAATGAAGTCAAAGCTAAAAGAGAGAAATATATTATGTTCTTGGTTACTTTTCAGGTATAGATGTTTGAGATAATACCTTACTTGGGACATTCTTCCCTACTTTCTCAAGAGAAACCATTTTAAAATTTTTAGTGTGAGCATTTACACCTCAGAAATCAGCAAACACTATAAATTAAAGCTTGATTTATTATTTTGTTGGCTGTCCAGATTTAAAAAATAATGGAGAAAATGTTAATAATGCCAATTAAAGTTAAAACTGAATTCTACTTAAAATTTTTTTTTTCTGGAGAACTTCATTGTTAAACATTTACCATCACTTTGGCTAAGTTAATTAATCTTCCCAGGCCTCTATTGTTATTATTGTTGTTGTACTATATGACCCCTAGGATCCAATGTTCTCTCTGAGTATTCTTTTGAAATAGTTTTTGGGGTTTCATTTTTATATCACCCACACTCTTCAGTGCATCTCTTTCTAAAAAAAATCCTTTAGAACCAAGAATTTTAAAAAGGGATACAGCAAAAAAATCACCAAAACTAACCAACATATCAACAAATTATAGTGTTATGTGTAGTATTCCATGACTATAGCTGACCACCCCTGTAAAGAAGTGATAGGAAAGAAGAGGGAAAGAAATGTGCATTCTCATATATCTTATTTGAGCACCAGCTTGTTTTTTTTTTTATTTTGCAGCATGCAGTTTCAATTGCTTTGTTGTCATTCTTTCCATTTATATTGTTTTTTAGTTATTGTTTATATGGCTTTCTTGGTACATTTATTTTACTTGGTATTAGTTATATGTCTTTCCATGTTTTTCTATATAGATCATTTCTCACAGCACGGTAATAATCCATTGCATTCACCTATAGCTACTTGTTTAGCCATTTCCAAATCTCTGTGCATCTGCTTTACTTTTACTATTACAAAATCTTTACTATTACAAAAATGTTGCTGTAAATATTTTGGTATATTTACTAATTTCATTGACATACTTGGTATATATGCCTAGCAGTGAAATATCTGGATCAAAGGGAATGGATATGTTAGTTTCTTGCTTCACACAATTTGAAATTGCCTTCCTGATTGATTGAAGCCATCTGTAGCTTCACCAGCAGTGTTACTTTATCTTTCTACGACCCTTCCAACATTGACTACATTCTCATCATTTGTCATCTCTGCCAACTCGATGGGTATGAAATGTGTTGTTTGCAAGAACACACCCCCAAATCTGAAGCAGTTCTAGAAAGAAATGTATTAGGTCATTTGGTGAAAGGAGAGCAAACTGGAAAAAAGATGCCAAGGAAGCTACCGAGACATAAAGAGAGGAAAATGACTTTTTCAGGGTCATATGGTTAGTGTATCTGAGGTAGAGTTTCAACCCAAGTATGATCTTGACTCCAAGGATAGCATTTGATCCATTATGTGTCTGTCTGTCTGTCTCTCTCTCTCCCCTCTCCTTTTCTCCCTTCTTCCTTCCAAAAGAGCACTCAACTGTGTACTTGTGATTTTACGCAGATACCCTTGTCAAAATCCTGTATAATGTAAACCTTCCAGAGACTGGACAAGAAGGAGAGGCACCTCTTTTCCAGTTCACTCTCTTTTACCAAATGACCTAATAAATTTTTTCTAAAACTAGTTCAGATTTTAGAGATTTTGTAAACGTCAAGTGAAACATCAGAGTTGTTCTGATTTATGTTTCAGTGACTATTTTCAATTGGATTTATGATCAAATCATATCACCTGCCTGACCACTCTAAGTGATTATGTAGCATGTCTGTCTTTCTATCTATCCATCTATCTATCTATCTATCTATCTATCTATCTATCTATCTATCTGCCTGTCTGTCTATCTAGTTAAGAAAAATATTATATTGCCAGGTATATACACAAACCTAGCTTCAATTAGATATTTACTGCCAGATTTTCATTAGCATCTCTGTGTAATTCTTTTTGGGCTCTCCCTAACGATACTCTTTTTAAAGTCCTGTTAAGTTAGGTTGAATTTCCATTCTTATGTTATATTTTGGGAATATGGATCACTAAATTTACAAAAGCAATTTTCATGCTGAAATGCTTTGAGAATGTATTTTTAAAAATTATTTTTCTTAAACACTCACACAGATGTGGCTTTCTGTAGAACACTACCCACATAGTGAATTTGAATTTCTATGATTCGGCTATTTTTCAGTCATCCATAAAAATAGGCTTGCATAAAAGCAGAAAGAATTAGCTCATTTTCTTATGGGTAGAATTATTGAAAGAACTGAAGCAAATGATTCAAACTTTTTTTAAAAAATGCTTTTAGAAAATTCAAATATTTGATTAAAAGAACATAACTAAGCTTCTGTAAATGAGTATGCTTAGTCCTTTTACCTTTAACATCTTCTTTTTGAAAGTAGTCATCAAAAGCATTCAGTTAACATACACAAGCATTGTTTTTGAGTTACACAACTTAACAACAATTGGGTTTTCATCAACCATTTCCTTGGAAATTGAGATTGAAGGAGGGAAAACGTTAGCGATATGTTATGTCTTTAAATGCATGAGCTTCCCTATGTTGAATAAAGTTTGAAGATCTATAGCTATTTATACTTTCCCCATATGTAGATATCAGTCCAGATTATTTCTGTGAAGAATACATTAATAAAAACTAGTTACTCATTCAGTGATTAAGGAGTAAGTATGCTGGATGAAAAGAAATCTTGCATTTGGAAAGACCACCAGGGATGCTATGTTCAAAAAGTTGTGTATTTATTGTATGAAAGAGATGGAAGACTAATAATGTCAGACCTTGTAAAAGAAAGGTGAAAACTGATCAATAAACAAGTCTTTACTAAGCACCTACTAGGTGATAGGCACTGTGCTAACTTCTGGAGATAAAAACATGAGTGAGGCAGTACTCACTCTCTAGTATTTTATATTTTGCTAGGCAATTAGAAAATGTTCAGATATAAATATATTCAGGATATAAATAAAATGGTGTCCATTGATGAAAGGACTAACAACCTATCCATTTATTGTCCTTTGTACTCCAAAGAGGACCAAAATTATATCAGGTGGTTGGGATCAATGTACAGCGTTTCTGACTGCAGCTGATCAGACCAATATGAGCTTGGAAGGCTCTACCACAGGTTGGGCACAAATACTACGTAAGAACATTTGGAAGGAGATGTCTTTAAATTTGCCCATTTCTTATTTCTTTTGTTACCGCAGTTCTGCTTTGCTCATAGCACACAGCACTTTCTTCGATGTGGGCAGGTCCCATACCAGTGTCTCACAATTGATACTAATGTTCTTCAGAGAGACCTTGAAAATGTCTTTGTATCTCTTCTTCTGACCTTTGTGTGAGGCTTTGCCTTGTGTGAGTTCTCTATAAAATAGTTTTTTTTTTCCTTAAGGTAAATGTATGTTTTGCATTTGAACAATGTGGCCAGTCCATAGAGTGTTCTGTTGTAGAATTTGAATGCTTGACAGTTCTGCTCAAGAAAGGACCTCCATGTCTGGTACCTTATCTTGCCAGGCGCTCTTCAGAATCTTCCTAAGACAATTCAAATGAAAGTGGTGCAATTTTCTGTCATGGGGCTGGTAGACTGCCTGTTTGACAGGCATACAACAAAGTCAACACAATGGCTCTGTAGACCTTCAGTGTGGTAGGCAGCCTAATACCTCTTCTCTCTTGCGATTTGCTTTGTAGCCTCCCAAAAGCTGAGCTAGTTATGACAATGTATTCATCAACCTCATTATCTACGTATATATCTCTGGAAAGCATACTGCCAACATAAGTGGTCTTACTGACAACATTTAAAATTTTTTCATTTACTATGACTGATGGCTTCATGTATAGATGATGTGATGCTGGCTGGTGAAGAATCTGTGTTGATTGTCAGGCCAAAATTAGCACAAATTGCAGAGAATCAGTCCATACTTTGTTGCTTCTTAGCCTCATTAAGTGCTTCATTAAGGTTTCATTAAGTGCACAATCATCTGAGAACAAAAAGTTGCACACCAACTCTCCCTCCACTTTAGTTTTGGCTTGTAGCCTTTTGAAGTTAAATAATTTACCATTAGAGCTGTAGCTGATGGGCAGCTACACTCTGCTCGGAATCAGGAAGACTCATCTTCAGCAATTCAAATCCAGCCTCAGACACTTACTAGCTGTGTGATCCTGGGCAAACCACTTAACCCTGTTTGCCTCCATTCCCTCATCTATAAAATGAGCTGGAGAAGGAGTACCTTTGCCAAGAAAACCCCAAATGGAGCCAGAAAGAGTCAGACACGCCTGAAATGACTTCAAGACAAGCAGTAGCTGACTTTAATGCCATTTTTGTCCTTGTTGTAGGTGTTTGACAAAATAGCTAAAAATATCATGCTAAGAAGCATGGGAGCAAGCATACATCCCTGCTTCACTTCACTGGTGACTTGGAGAGCATGATAGCATCATTCTTTATCCAGAACCCATGCAAGCATACCATCATATAACTGGCATACAATACTCATAAACTTCTCCTGGCAACCAAATTTCACCATGATCTTCAATAAGTCCTCACGACTGACAGTATCAAAGGTGTTGGTCAGGTCAGTGGACATTGTGTACAGACCTCTGTGTTTTGTTCCTGGCATTTCTTCTGGAGATGTTGGGCAGCCAACACTATGCCCACCACTCCTTGGCCCTTTCTGAAGCCACACTGCCTCTCAGGTAGATGACTATCTTCCTGGAGAAGAATCAGCTGATTAAGGAGGACTCTGGAAAGAATCTTCCTGGCAATGACTAAGAGAGGGACCCTACTGTGATTGAACTAACAACTAGGAAAGACCTCTTGAACAACTTGGCACTTCAGATTAGCCTAGAAGGAAGCCTAGGATTTCTAAGAGGCAGAAGTGAGGAGGGACAGCATTATAGATGTGGAGGACAAATTGTACAAAGCCAGGTTGATAAGATATGGCATATTACATATATAAAACAACAAGAGGTTGGGGAAGTTGTGAAAAAAAAATTCATTTTTATACCATTTACAACCCTATTATTATCATCCCTATTTTTTTTGCAGTAGAAAAAACTGAGGCAAACAGAGGTTAAATGACCTGCTCAGAGTCACACAGCTAATGAGATAATATTTGCCAATAAGAATATTTTAAAGGTGCTTTGCACAGTACCTGTCATGTAATTAGTGCTATATAAATGCATTACCACTATCACCCCATTCTCAAACCCCAGTGAATGTTTCAGGCTGGATTTGAACTCAGGTCTCCCTGAATGCAGGCCCAGCACTCTATGCACTAAACCACCTAGCTACCAAAACAGTTGAAAGATTGGGGCTGGGAAGGGTGGGAGTGGGGGTGGGGAGAATCCATACCCTGCCTAGAAAGGAAATTGGGAGTCAAATTTTGAAGGGCTTTAAAGATCAAAAAGCAGAGTTAATTCATTCATTCATTCATTTATTTATATTTATTTATTATTTATTTTTAAATTAGATTTTTTATTTTTAGTTTACAACAGTTTTACATGTTCTTGATTTTCAACTTTTCTTCCCTTCCCTGCCCTCCCTCCTACCCACCAGGATGGCACGCAATCCAATATAGATTCTACATAGACCTTCGCATTAAACTTATTTACACAATAGTCAAGTTGCAAAGAGGAATTATGACCAATGGAATGAATCATGAGAGAGAAGAAATAAAACCAAAAAAATAGGAAAAATAAAGAGCTAATAGTTTGCCTCAATCTGCATTCAGACTCCACAGTTCTTTCTCTGGATCTAGCTTGCTTTTTCCATCATGGGACCTTTGGAACTTTCTTTGAGCCTTGTATTGCTGAGGAGAGCCAAGTCTCTCAAAGTGAGTCATCACGGAATCAATATTTTTGTGGTTGTGTATAATGTGGTTGTGTATAATGTTCTCCTGATCCTGCTCCTCTCACTCAGCATCAGATCATGTAGGTCTTTCCAGGTTATTATGAAGTCTATATCTTCCCTATTTCTTATAGCACACTAGTATTCCATTACATTCATATACCACAACTTGTTCAGCCATTCCCCAGTTGAGTGGCATCCTCTTAATTTCCAATTTTTTGCCACCACAAGAAGAGCAGCTATAAATATTTTTGTACATACAGGTCCTTTTCCCACTTGTATGATTTCTTTGGGATATAGCCTTAGGAGTGGTATTGCTGGGTCAAAGGGTATGCACATTTTTATAGCTCCTTGGGCACAATTCCAAATTGCTCTCCAAAATGGCTGGATCTGTTCACAACTCCACCAAAAATGTATTAATGTGCCAATTTTCCCACATCCTCTCCAGCATTTATCATTTTCCTATTTTGTCATGTTAGCCAATCTGACAGGAGATATGTGGTACCTAAGAGTTGTTTTCAGAGTTTTTGTTTAACTAAAAAAGAATGGGTAGCCACTGAATCATCTGGAGTAGAGGAGTTACATATTTGGACCTGTGCTTTAGGAATAGCAATTTGATGGCTCTAAAATCTGGATGGTAAAGGGGACCGACCACATACCAGTAGAGCAATCATATTGGCACTGCGATATTCCAGATACCATTAGAGAGAAGGGAACGAACAGGAGTGTTACTGAGGAGGTAGAATTGACAAGATATGGTAGCTGATTGGTTATGTGATGTGAAAGTGAAGAATTGAAGATGATTCCTATGTCGTAAAACTGGGTAATAAGAATGGGGATTTCTTCTACAGAAATTAGGATGGAAGTTAGGGAGAGAGAATATTTTTAAGGAAAAGGAGAAAAAGTAGAGTTTTAGGGGCACATGGAACTTGAGATTACAATGTGATATTCAGATGTAGATGTAAAAGATAATTGGAACTAAGGAGAAAAAGGAGGACCAAATATGTAGATAAGGGAATCATCTGCATAAAGATGATAGTTTAGTCCCTGGGGGCTGATGGGAAGGGCCAGTATGCTTTAAGGGTAGTAAACAAAATATATTTAGGTATGTTGTATGAAGAAAGTAAACCTGTAATAATAGCCCATAGTTTTTTTGAACTTGATTTTTTTTCAAATTTTGAATCATTTACTTTTTTATTATGTCCATAAAAATCAATATTTCTACTTTCAAAAGGGACTGTTTTTATTTTTTACTATGAATGACTGAAAAACTATTGAATCATTTGAAATTCCTTATACTCTTGCACTTGCACTTAAAAGCACTAAATATCTGAACATCGAAAGAGTTGAGGTGGAAAGAAGCAACAGAACTATGGAATGAAATTTCATTTTTCCACCATTCTACTCAGTTTTATTGTGAACATAGGTGGATTTGGCATAAAGTTTTCATTTTATTTATTCTTTAAGAACAAGACATTTTTAATCCTTAGGATCTGATAAATTTTCTTTCATTATGTAAATAGTCTTGGTGTCTTACCTGAGTACTTTTTTCTGCTTAATTAATTGCAACCTTTTCCTTGGTTAGGAAGTACATTTGAAATTTCATCCTTATTGGTTACTAGAAATATTATTTCTTTCATTAAGTGTTCACTTATCCAGACAGTGATGGAGAACTATATTTTAAGGAGGAAATGAAAACATTTCATTTTTTAAAGTTCTTTCCCATTTTTAACTTATTTTATTTCAAAGAGCTATGTTCTGTTTAGATTTCCATTAAAACACTTTTCAGGTCATGGTACTTTGTTCTGAAAATTAAGAGGCCTTAAAAATGGAGATCTTGAATTTTCAAATTGTTCTAGTAAGTGAAAATATTGCCACTGAGAAGCATAGTTAGTGCTGAGATTGGTTCTTGTAATTACTGTGCTCATATCTTCAGCAGATTGAATGGTGAATAGTGTTATTCTGAACTGGCATTGTATTTTTATGCAGCTCCTTGTCGTAGTGAAAGATTTTAGGGTATCTTTCACAGACATTTCTATGAAGTTATAATCACATTTCTGTTATAGATAGATCAAAAAGTTAACACAAATTAAGGCCACAGAACAAATTTACAGCATCTTTAAAAGTCTTCCTTGTATTGAATTTTAATGCAGTTGAATTAATCAAAACAGTTGATTTTGAATAACTTTGTTTTCTTCTAAATTACCTATTTCATATTTTCCCTAGCCTAAATTTCTTCAAGGAATATTTTTATTGCCTTATCTGGTAAATCCTTGCCCTAATTCCACCTTAACTGAGAGAGCAAACTCAATTTCGGAAGTGTCATAATGGTGATGAGATCATTTGCACATGAAAGATTAAAAAAATGAACCTGTGTCCTACATTTCAAAGATCTTCACTTACCCTAAAATTCCTAAATAGAAAAGACCAGCTTGGACTTTAATTAAGTACCAAATGTCTTCCCTTTGGGTTATTCAATTATATTTTTTAATATGGTAGGTGGTTGAGTTGCCTAGAGTCTATGAATGTAGGTTTTTATGGAATTGAACTGTTATGAAAAATGCTATTTTGTCATTTGCCATTTCTGTCTACTAGATGAAGCCCCTATACCCCTCTCTTATAATCATAGATCCATTTAAAAAAGACATAGTATATACATGCTCAAAAATGCCCAGGGCAAAATCTCTAGTAGAAAGTGGTAGATATTGTGTTGTTCCTGCCTGAGGTTTTTATTAACTCACTGCTGGATCCCTAACTGCACTGGGAGATGTTGCTGCTAGTGGTCCAGCTGGCCAATTTATTGAAAGCAGGACAAAACCCCAGTTTCTATTTAATTATCTGTGACATTGCTACAACCCCAAAAAACTGGGTTGCCTGGTACTTTTGCTGCATTGCTAAATCTGCTACAACATGACCTCGGTGACCCATGAAAATCATGGATTCCCAAGTTAGGAATGGAGTCTAAGATGCCACTTCAATCTCCCTGCTTCAATCCAAAGGCACACAACACAGGCCTTCAGAGAAAGATAGCTGCTTTCCCCTTATATTTGGAGAAATAATCACAGAAATCTAAGGCTTTCTCTGTGACTTTCTAGACCAACCTATACCCAAACAGAAATCTCCTGAACAACATATCCCCACAAATGGCCATTGAGCTTCTCTTTGAACATTTTATTTTTCATTTTTTAAATTCTTTTTTATTAATTTATTTTTAGTTTTCAACATCACTTCCACAAGATTTTGAGTTCCAAATTTTCTCCCTGCCTCTCCCCTTCCCCCACTGCAAGACAGAGTCCATTCTGATTACTCCTTCCCCCAATCTGCGCTCCCTTCTATCACCCCCCCAACCCTTATCATATCCCCTTCCCTTCTATTTTCCTGGAGGGCAAGAGAAATTTCTATATGTCATTGCCTGTATATCTTATTTCCCAGTTGCATGTAAAAATAATTGTTCACATTTGTTTTTAAAACTTTGAGTTACATGTTCTCTCCCTTTCTCCTTCCCCACCCATCCTCATTGAGAAGGCAAGCAATTCAGTATGGGCTACACATATGTAGTCATGTAAAACACTTCCATAACAGTCATGTTGTGAAAGACTAACAGTATTTCTATCCTATCCTGTCCCGCTTTATTCAGTTTTCTCCTTTGACCCTATCCCTTTTCATAACTGTTTACTTTTGACTACCTCCTCCCCAAATCTGCCCTCCTTTCTATCATCCCTCCTCCTTACCCCCTTACCCCCTACTTTCCTGTAGGGTAAGATTCCCAATTGAGTGTGTATGTTTATCCCTCCTTAAGCTAAACCCCGTGAGAGCAAGTTTCACTCATTCCCTTTCACCTACTCCCTCTTCCCTTCCATTATAACAGCTTTTTCTTGCCACTTTTATGTGAGATAATATACCCCATTCTATCTCTCCCTTTCTCCTTCTCTCATTATTTTTGTCTCTCACCCCTTAATTTTTTTTAGATATCACGCCTTCATATTCAACTCACCCTGTTTCCTCTGTCTATATATATATATATATATATATATATATATATATATATATATATATATATATATGTATGTATATTCCCTTCAACTACCCCAATATTGAGAAAGGTCTTATGAGTTACAAATATCATCTTCCCATGCCTTTTTATGCTTCTCTGGGTTCTTGTATTTCAAAGTCAGATTTTCTATTCAGCTCTGGTCTTTTCATCAAGAATGATTAAAAGTCCTCTATTTCATTGAATATCCATTTCCCCCCCGAAGCATTATACTCAGTTTTGCTGGGCAAGTGTTTCTTGGTTTTAATCATGGCTCCTTTCACCACTGGAATATCATATTCCAAGCCCTCTAATCCCTTAATGTAAAAACTGCTAAATCTCGAGTTGTCCTGATTGTGTTTCAACAGTATTTGAATTGTTTCTTTCTGTTTGCAATATTTTCTCCTGGACCTGGGAAAATCTGGAATTTGGCTACAAAATTCCTAGGAGTTTTCCTTTTGGGATATCTTTCAGGAGGTAATCAGTGGATTCTTGCAATATATATTTTCCCCTCTGGTTCTTTGTTAATTTCTTGAAATTATAATTTCTTGAAATTATGTCTATGTTTTCACGTAGTCCAATAATTTTTACATTCTCTCTCCTGGATCTCTTTTCCAGGTCAGTTTTTTTTTTTCTCAATGAGTTGTCTTCTATTGTATTCTATTATTGTTTTCTATGTTTTCATTCTTTTGGTTCTATTTTGTAATTTCTTGATTTTGAGGGAGCGGAGCCAAGATGGCAGCTGGAAAGCAGGGACTTGCCTAAAGCTCTCCATGAGGACCCTCTAAACACCTACAAAAATGGCTCCGAACACATTCTAGAACTGCAGAACCCATGAAATAGCAGAGGGAAGCAGAGCTCCAGCCCAGCACAGCTTGGATAGTCACTGGGTAAGGTCTATCACACAGACCTGGGAGCAGAGTAGAGCAGAACCTAGGATGGGCTGCACCCAGACAAACCAGACCAGGAGCTGGGCAGAACAGGCCATAGCATCCTGAATCAGTGAGCCGTGGCAGTTACCCGACTTCTCAACCCACAAACACCAAAGACAACAGAGAAGGTTAGTGGGAAAATACTGCAGTGACAGAATGAAAGGAGTTCATGACTTGGCCACCATCCCAGGGGCATCTGAGGTGGTGCAGCCACAGAACTACAGTTGCAGTTGCTTCCAGCTCCAGGCCCACCTGGTGGGAGGAATTAAGTGCCAGTTCAGAGCAGGAGTGCAGAGCCTGTTCAGATCTGAGTCGCAGACAGAGCTGGTGGTTCTTGGGGGAGGAGGAGTGCTGGTGTGGCAGAGCTTGCTGTGTAGAAATAGCTCTGAAAACAACACCGAAGCCCCTCAAGCTTGGAACAAAGTACTCTCTACTCTACAAGAAGTCATACCCTGACAAAAAAAAACTCAAGGGTCAAGTAATTGGCTGGGAATATGGCCAGGCAGCAAAAACAGATTCAGACTCAGACTTTGAAATATTGCTTTGGTGACAAAGGAGACCAAAACATACAGTCAGAAGAAGTCAACAAAGTGAAAGAGCCTACATCAAAAGCCTCCAAGAAAAACATGACCCAACTCAGGCCATGGAAGAGTTCAAAAAGGATTTGGAAAAGCAAGATACAGAGAAGTAGAGGAAAAATTGGGAAGAGAAATGAGAGTGATGTGGGAAAACCATGAAAAACAAGTCAATGACTTGCTAAAGAAAATAACACCTTAAAAATAGGCTAACTCAAATGGCAAAAGAGCTCCAAAAAGCCAATGAGGAGAAGAATGCCTTGAAAGGCAGAATTAGCTAAATGGAAAAGGAGATCCAAAAGGCCACTGAAGAAAATACTACCTTAAAAGTTAGATTGGAGCAAGTGGAAGCTAGTGACTTGATGAGAAATCAAGATATTATAAAACAGAACCAAAGCAATGAAAAAATGGAAGACGATGTCAAATATCTCATTGGAAAAACCACTGACCTAGAAAATAGATCCAGGAGAGATAATTTAAAAATTATTGGACTACCTGAAAGCCATGATCAAAAAAAGAGCCTAGATATCATCTTTAAAGAAATTATCAAGGAGAACTACCCTGATATTCTAGAGCCAGAGGGTAAAACAGAAATTGAAAGAATCCACTGATCACCTCCTCCAAAAGATCCCAAAAAGAAATCTCCTAGGAATATTGTTGCTAAATTCCAGAGCTCCCAGATCAAGGAGAAAATACTGCAAGCAGCCAGAAAGAAACAACTTAAGTATTGTGGGAACACAATCAGGCTAACACATGATCTAGCAGCTTCTACATTAAGGGATCAAAGGGCCTGGAATATGATATTCTGGAGGTCAATGGAGCTAGGATTAAAACCAAGAATCACCTACCCAGCAAAACTGATTATCATGCTCCAAGGCAAAATATGTACTTTCAATAAAATAGAGGATTTTCAAGCTTTCTCACTGAAAAGACCAGAGCTGAATAGAAAATTTGACTTTCAAACACAAGAATCAAGAGAAGCATGAAAAGGTAAACAAGAAAGAAAAATCATAAGGGACTTACTAAAGTTGAACTGTTTTGTTTACATTCCTACATGGTAAGGTGATGTGTATAATTCATGAGACCTCAGTATTAGGAGAGCTGAAGGGAAAATACATGCATACATATACATATATATATATATATATATATATATATATATATATATATACACGTTTATATATGTACACACATATATGTGTATATATACATATATATGTTGACAGAAGGCACAGGGTGAGTTGAATATGAAGGGATGAGAGAGGAATATTTTGAGAGAGAGAGAAAGGGAGCAATAGAATGGGGTAAATGATCTCATGTAAAAGTGGCAAGAAAAAGTAGTTCTGTAGGAAAGGAAGAGGGGGCAGGTGAGGTAGAATGAGTGAATCTTGCTCTCATTGGATTTGACCTGAGGAGGGAATAACATACACATTCAGTTGGGTATCTTACCCCACAGGAAAGAAGGAGGAAGGAGATAAAAAAGGGGGGCAATAGAAGGGAGGGCAGATAGGGAGAGGAGGTAATCAAAAGCACTTTTGAAAAGGGACAGGGTCAAGGGAGAAAATTGAATAAAGTGGGATAGGATAGGAAGGAGCAAAATATAGTTAGTCTTTCACAACATGAGTATTGTGGAAGGGTTTTACATAATGATGCACATGTGGCCTCTATTGAATTGCTTGCCTTCTTAGGAAGGGTGGGTGGGGAGGGAAGAGGGGAGAGAATTTGGAACTCAAAGTTTTAAAAGCAGATGTTCAAAAAAAGTTTTTGCATGCAACTAGGAAATAAGGTATACAGGCAATAGAGCATAGAAATATATCTTGCCCTACTAGAAAGTAAGGGAAAAGGAGATGGGGTGAGTGGGGTGACAGAGGGGAGGGCTGACTGGGGAACAGGGCAATCAGAATATATGCTACCTTGGAGTGGGGGGAAGGGTAGAAATGGGGAGAAAATTTGTAAGTCAAACTCTTGTGAAAATCAATGGTGAAAACTAAAAATATTAAATAAATAAACAAACCAATAAATAAATAAATGACTGAAAAAAAAATTCCTTCATTTCTCATAAAGTCATTAACTTCTGTTTGCTCCATTCTAGTTTTTAAGGAATTATTTTCTTCAGTGAGCTTTTGAATCGACTTTTCTACTTGGCCAATTCTGCTTTTTTAAGGCATTCTTCTCCTCATTGGCTTTTTGGATCTCTTTTGCTATTGGGCTTAGTTTATATTTTAACGTGTTAGTTTCTTCAGCATTTTTTTGGATCTCCAAGCTATTGACTCATTTTTTACATGATTTTCTTGTATCACTCTCATTTCTCTATGCAAATTTTCCTCTACTTCTCTTACTAGATTTTCAAAATTCTTTTTGAGCTATTCCATGGCCTGAGACCAATTCATATTTTTCTTGGAGGTTTTGGATGTAGGAGCTTTGATTTTGTTGTCTTCTTGTATCTTCTGATCTTCCTTGTCAGCAAAGTAAGATTCTATAGTCTATTTTTTCCCAGTGTTTGCTAATTTTCCCAGCCAGTTACCTGACTTTTTAGCTCTTTTTTGAGTAGGTCTCTGCTTCCAGTGTGGAAGGTATACTGTCCCAAGCTTCAAGTGTTTTGTGCAGCTGTTTTCAGAGATACTTCTAGGGTCCTATAAATTTTCAGTTCTTCCAAGGTTGTATGATCAAATGAGAGGTGTTTACTCTTCTCCTGTCTTGTGCTCTGATCTGTGAGTGACCAGAAGCACTCTTTTCTGCCTTGGAAGTGTGAGGAGGATTCCCTCTGCATAACCACCACAAGCTCTGCCACAGGCTCCTCCTCACCCCAAAACCATCAACCAGGATTGTGACATAGATCAAAGCATGGGCAAAACAAGAGAATCCTGCCTCAGTGCCAGCAAAGAAATCCCTGCAGTCCCCCTCTGATCAGCTACTCCCCACCATCTATGGGCTGAGAACTCCAGAAAGCAGCCTCTGCTGCTGCGGCCTCCTCTGCCTCCACTCTCCTGTAGCTGGGGCTGGACCCCACTTTTCTCTCACACAAGTCAGACAGACCTTTCTTCCTGACCTTCTAAGTTTTCTTGGTGTTTGTGGGTTGACAAGTCTGGAAACTGCCACAGCTGCTTGTGATTCAGTTCCCTGATGCCTGCTCCAGCCTGTCTTTGCTGTTACATCCCATGCTGGACTGTGCTCTTCTTTCAGACTGGTGCAACAGACCTTTCCTGTCAACCTCCTGGGTTGTTTTGGAATAGAAATTTATTTCACTCTGTCATTTTGTGGGTTCTGCTGCTTTAGAATTTGTTTAGAGTTACTTTTTACAGGTATTTGGAGGGTTTTTTTGGGGAGAGCTCAAGTAAATCCCTGCTTTTAGTTCATCATCTTGGCTCTGCCCTTGAACAGTTTCAATGAGGGAGAACCTATTGCCTTCTCAGATGGACGTGTATCTTATTTTTATTTTAATTTCTCAGAAAGTTTTTTTTCTTATTATTTAGTCTACGTAAACTAAATTTATCTTTGTACAAGTTATGTTTGCCCTTTGATTCTACTTCTACCCTATGAGCCTAAGCAAAACAAATCAATCCTTTTTTCTGAATGACAGTTCTTCAAATATTTGAAAAGAGCCATAGGTTCTTTGCTCTTAATAAAATTTCTCACTCTCAGCTCCTCTAATCAATCATCCAATGGCATGATATCAAGGCTTTTGACCGTTCTTTTTGTAATTATGTAGAAACTTTCTACTTTAGAAAGGAATAGAGTCTCTTAGATATGATTTGATGATAGCAGAGTATTGAAGGACTGTCATCTCTGTGGTCCCAGACATTTGGCTTCTCTCAATACAGCTTAAGTATGCCTTAGATTTATTGCCTATATTCTTAGGCCTATTACATCATGGACTCTTAATATGTTTGCAGATCATAAAATACACCTTGCCTTTTTTCCCAGGAAGAAAAAAAATTCTCTAATAGTATGATGCTTCATGATCATCTGATATTCTCACCACCATATAGTCAAAAAGTTCTTTCAGTTTTCTGACCTAATACATTTTCACTACTGATTGATCACATTAAAAAAATGCAATAATACTAAAGTAGGCACAGAGGAAATGTTTTTTACTGCTAAAATATCTAAAATATGTCCTCTATCCAGAGGAAAAAAAAAAGAATTTCCTCTAATCCCTTTCTCATTCCTTTCATTGCAAGTTTTAACTTGAGGACATTGCCTTAAATATAGGCAAAATGACTAGCTAAATCACAGTTTCATTTTTTATTTCTTTCTTTTTAAATTATGGTTGGATGACCTCAAGGAGGTAACTGTCCTGAGACTATAGAACCTCAATTGTCTTGTCCCAGGAAAGGATACCATCCAATATAATATCCTGCCCTTGATTCCTTCTCAGAAGTATCCTTGTTTGCTACTTGACCTGAAGTACTTTCTCCACTTCCAGAAACTCTGGGGGTGGTGAACCAATTGACCAAACAACCAAGACAAAAACAAAAAAATACTTTACCATATAAGTACACTGGATTGTGGGAAGATGGCAGTGTGTTAGGACCCAGAGGATGCCAGATCCTCCACAATGGCTTATAGATGTATCACCACTCTACTAAGTGATAGAAAGGATGACAGACATGCCACAGAGGACAGAAGCCCCAGATAACTGCTCTTGTGACCATGGAAATAGTACCAGTACTTCCTTGTTGAACTGCCAGAACCCAAGTCAAGCCAGGGTCAACCTTTTCCTGAGGTCAATGCTCTGTTTTGTCCATCTTGGCTCTCCCTGCCCAAGGTAGACAGGGACCTGGGAGTTCTTTGAATCCTTGTCTGGCTGCCTAAAACCAGCTTAGAAAGGAGCATTCTTGGGTGTTATAAGTGGGTTTTGCTGCAACATTCTATGACAAAGGGCCTAAGGTAAGCCTAGTCCCAAGAGTGCCTGAACCCATCTTTTGTCTATCAGAAAGAGAAGTCACAAGAGTCCACTGGGGAGTACCACTGACCATAGCTATGTTTTAAGAGAATGGCCTAGGCAAAATCCAGCCTAAGCAATCCCTGAAGTCTGTGGTAGGAACCTAGCACAGTAGTAACTTCTAAGTTCAGCCACATGGAAGAAGTACCCCAGGTGGAGTGTACAGGGAGAACTCCCAGTCAAAGTCCTTTGAGTACCTTGACAGAAGGGCCTACTGTGGTCCACTACATTTAGGACCAAGAAAAGCCCAGACCATTGCATAGTTTCAACTAAGCACAGGTTCTACCATGAGAACTTTCGGAATTCTTAGAACCAGAAGGCAAAGCAAAAATAAAAAGAATTCACCAGATACCTCCAGAAAGAAACCCCAGAATGAAACTCAGTAATATAGTAACCAAAATTCAGAACTTCCAGGTCTTTAAAAAAATCTCCAAAAAGCCCAAAAGAAGGAGTTCCAATGTCAAGGAGCCACAATAAAGATTATAAAAGATGTAGCCTCCACCTTTATGAAGAAATGGAGAGCTTAGAATATAATATTCCAAAAGGCAAGAGATAGAACTTTACAACCAAGAATAACCTATCCATCCAAACTAAGTAAAATCTTCCAAGAAGAAAAATGGACCTTTAACAGAATTAAAGATTTCCAAATATTGTCCAAGAAAAGATCCCAGAAATGAGTGGAAATTTAGAAATGGAAATGCTTTTATTAAAGCATATATGTAAAGGTATACATTTTATGATTGAATAGGAATATGTGGGGATCAATTGTTTATATCTTAATAGTAGGATAAGAAACAAATGCCTTCTCAGAATCCTAATTACATTGTAAGGGTCACAGAGAAAAGGAAAAAACACAGAGAGTCTGTGTGTGGGTTTGTTCTGTTTTAATGTTCTTAGGACATGACAAAAATAGGAGGGACTAAAGTAGAATGAATTAAGAAGGGGAGGAGAATAATTACTGAATAATAGAAGTTCATAAGAAGGAGAGTATACAGTCATGGATGAAGGGGTAGGGGAGAAGAATATCCCATGAGCCTCACTTTCATCTGAATTAGAAGCACTAAATATAGAGATATGCAGGTACACATAGATCTCAAAGTATAAACACATTAACTTAAAAGGGAAATGAAAGGGAACAGAGATTGGGGAGGGGGATAGAGGAGTTTGAAAATGAGGGGAGGATGGGGTATGGAATACTCATTAGCAAAACAATCTCAAATGTTGGGAAGAAGAATGTAAAAGGAGAATTACAAAAAAAAGAAAAAAAGTTTAAAATGAGATCAGGGATAAGATAATAAGAAAAAGGAGAACTCTAATAGAATTTGTGAATATATAAATTACTACAATAATTTTGGAGAGCAATTTGGAATTATGCCCAGAAAATGACCAAACTGTGGGAAGTTTGGCTCATATTTATCAGTAATTATGCCTATCCACCAAGGAAATCAAAGAAAGGAGAAACAGATATACATGTCCAAAAAATATTTATGGCAGTTATTTTTGTGGTAGTCCAAAATAGGAAACAAATGAGTTGTCTTCTTTGTGAAAAAAATGGTTAAACAAATTTTGTCATATGAATATGGTTTAATACTATTGTGTCATAAAAATGATGAAATAATTTCACAGGAAAGTAGAAAGACATTATGAACTGATGCAAAATGAATTGAGCAGAACTAGAACAACTTAGACAATTATAACATCATGGAGAAAAATTACTTTGAAATACTTTAGAACCCTGGTTGAGGTAATGATAAACCCTAAGAGCAAAAGGAAACTGAAACCTACCACCTGGCTGATGTGGGAATTTGTTTTGACAGATGATATGTTTTGTGAGATTTGGTTTTAGAGTTTGTTTATGACGTTAAAATTTGGTCCATAGGGTTTGTGGGTCTTTGGGGGCATTGATAGGTTAATTAAAAATGCTTGTTATTTGATTTTTTTTAATGTAAAATTCTCTAAGAACTAATGTAAAGGAAAAAAGGAAATTGTGAGTGGATCAAGGTGCATTTTTTCCTCACTGCTAATCCCAAACAGTCTAGAGATTTGAAGTTATTTCAATATTTGACAAATTGATCTTATGTTGTATCCATTCCTATTCACTTACTCAACTTCTACCTCTGCATCACCCATGTGGCATCTGATCTGTGAAATATGGAGAGATAATTTAGTACCTTTCTTATGAGTGAAAGGAAATGACTAAGATCAAAACTGTTAGTATAATTCTAGAAATGCCACCTATAGCAATAAAAAGAAGGAATAATCATAGGCAAAGAAGAAATGAAATGAGTACTTTTTACTTTCATTTTATTTTGTAAATGATATGATGGTCTATTTAAAGAAAGCTAGAGAGTGAACTAAAAATTAATTGAAACAGTAAGTTCAGCAAAGTAGCAGAATATAAAATAAACCCCCACATATCATCAGTCTTTCTTTGTATCTCCATGAAAAAAGCAGTAGGAAGACATAGAAAGAGAAATTCCATCCACAATAACTAGAGAATATGTAAACTATTTAAGAATCTAATTACCACTAAGGCACATACAAAAACTGAATAAATACTACTGCAAATAATTTTGATAGAAATAACAGACTTAAGTACTTGGAGGTATACACATTTCTCACTGATGAGGCAGTACAAAGTAGCAACAATTATAATAATACAGCAATAACTTAATTATTTAGTAACATATCAGTCAGACTACCAAGGAATCTCTTAATAGATTTAGATAAAATTCTCCTAGAGAAAAAAAAATCAACCTTATTAAAAGAAATAATAGGGAAAAAGTAGAAAGGAAAGGAGCCTACTCATACTTGGTCTCAAACTATAATATGAAATATGTATCATCAAAATTATTGCGTGCTGGCTCAGAATAAAGTGATCGATTAGTGGAATGAATGAAAAGTCAAGCATAGAGAAGGAAATGCACATAGCAATATTGTGTTTGATAAACCCCCTGTATTAGGAGGGCAGAGTTTACAATCTCAAAGAGGATCATAAACATGTCTGAAAGGTTCGGAACCGCCGGATATAAGAAACTCTCAAAGTAGAAGGCAGAAGAATCAAAACATATATTTAGGCTCCACAGTAACCAACCCATGAACCAGCAACCCCATTTTGATATATTGATCAAAAGCTTCCAGGCCCAATAAGTACGCCTTGAAAGAGTAACCAGGAGGCTACAGAGAAGCATGATTGCGTAAAGCAAAATCATGCTTCCCCCTCTATGGTAAAAAGATTACCCACTGGCCTGAAGTCTTTGTTCAGCTTCCTCCCGTAGGTCAGCTCTGCTACTGGCAGCTCCTGCTTCAGCTGTGGCTGTGGCTGTGGCTGTAGCAGCCTCTGGCTCCAACGGGAGCTGCTTTTAACCATCCAGCTTCTGCGGGGGTGGGGGGGGTGGGGGGGGGTGGGGGGGGTGGGGGGGGGGGGTGGGGGGGTGTAAGGTACGCCGGGGAAAGCACAGGTTCTTTCAATCTGCTTAAGCAAGGTGAAGGGGTTGACGGGGAAAGCACAGGTTCTTTCCATCAGCTTAAGCAAGGGAAGCAAGGTGGAGGGGCCGACAAGCTTACTCCAGTCCAACATACAAACAGCATTCGGTTCAGGGGAAAAAGCCAAACTAGTCAAGGCCACTTGTTGACTAAGTGCTAAGGAGCCTATTTTTGGTTGCCAACACACCCCCATAGCTCAATTTCAGGGGAAAAAAGATCATTTGATAAGTACTACTCCATAAACTGGGAAGCAGTCTGGCAGAAATTGACTTTAGAAAAACATCTCGTACCATATACTGATATAAGCTACAAATTAACATGTCTACCTACCTAGAAAAGATCATTTTTTTGAACAAATTAGAAGATCAAGGAAGGGAAAATAACAATCATAACTATACAATGGAGAATAATTCATGGTCAAATAAGGGATAGAGTGGATCACAAATGATAAAATATTAAAAAATATAAAATTGAAAAGACTTTATACAAACAAAATCAATTGGGTTATATTAGAATGGCAATAGATTACTTTTCACTTCTCTGTCACCTACTGATTTAAATTGTCTTTGACAATTTTGACTACATAAATTATTATTAATTTTCACATACATCCAATGTCACTAAGATATAAGAAGGGACACAGTTAACAAGGAAATGAATCTTTGCAATGTTTCTTTTATAAAAGGTCTTATGTTCAAAATATATAAGAAAATGCTTCAAATTTAAAAGGATAAGAATCATTCCCCAATTGATAACTGGTAAAATGATATGAATAAAAAGTTCTCAAGGGAAGAATTCCAAGCTATCTATAATCATATAAAAAGGTTTAAATTACTCATATATAAAGAAATGCAAAGGAAAATAATCGTGAGGTTGCATGATGTACACACTGACTGGCAAAGTGGAAGAAAAAGAAGAATGACAAAATTGGGAAAATAGGCATATTAATATAGTGTTGGCAAGGGAAGGGCAGAGGTAGGTGGTGCAGTAGATAGAGTGCCAGGCTTGGAGTCAGCAGGACCAGAGTTCCAATCTGGCCTCAACCCCTGACAGTGTGACTTTCGGTAAGTCACTTAACCCTGTTTGCCTCAGTTTCCTTATCTGTAAAAGGAAATGGCAAACCACTCTCTTCCAGAAAGTCATTTTAGCCACTGAATTAATAAATTTGGGCTCAACTAACGGCTTCAAACATAACCATTTTATTTCAATTGTAGATTTTATCAGTTAATGCTGTACATTTTTAAAACCCAAGCTATTGAATAATTCAATGAAATTATTTAGTTCTTACTTTAAGAAAAATAACCCCTCCTTATTAGATTAGGTTTTCAATATTGATACCAATGTTGATAACAATAAGCCATGGGATAAATCTGGAGTTTTCCACCATCCTAACACTATGTTAAATACCTGTCTACTTCTGAAAGGAATTTCCTCCTTCAATGACAGCATGTTACTTAGTGACAGAAATTGCCACCATTGGTAAATGGTAAGCCACCAGAAGCTTTAATATGTTTATGGCAACAAGATTAGACGCCATTTACCACTAAGTATCATATCAAAGCTTCCCTGGAGGGAAGAAAGGTTATTAACCTTCCAAGCAACTCTTTTATCCAAACAATATAGATGCCTTAGTTTGGTTTTTATTATTCTTTTAAATGACTCTTTTAAATAAGAGTATATACCAAAGACTTATTTTAAGCAACTTCTCTTTCTGTAAAGTAAAATTCATATACTGTCCAGAAGATAAAGACATACATTTGAAAAAGTGAATGTCATATTGTCGCAGTTCAGTTGCTAGGTTTCCTCTTGTACTTGAGGAAGAGATATTTCTGCTTGCAAAGGCTTAGATAAACGATTAGCGATAAACATGTAAAGGGGTCCAAGTTTTCATTCTTGCATATTTTTGTACTTCTACATGATATGTAGTCTCTCATAAAGATAATTAAAATACTTTTCATTTATATTACAAGATACTTAAGTAAACAGATATACTGAAAAATTGGAGATTTATGCATGTTGTTGAAAATATATTTTAAATGTATTCATGTTTTAAAATGATTTATGAATAATTTCTCATTTCTGTCTATCCCGAGCCTGAATCTCAAATTAGTGATGACCTTTGAATGTTTTAAGTCTGAAATTTCCTGTCTTTGAGTTCATGAATATACTTCCACTAGTTATTGCTCCTATAGTTTTGTCTGAGAAACTGGTCTTACAAATTATTTCATCCTTGAAGACATGCATATAAAAAAGATTTTTTTTTTACTAAGGGTAAAATTAACTAGTTTTTGAAAAGATAACAAAATATCTAACTGGTTAATAAAAGGATAGGTCTGTGGATTTCCTGATAACTATTTTATTTAAGTATAAACTCTTTGAATAAATTAAAAATAGAAAAGGAGCAGGTGTTTCATGCCTCACATTAGTCTTCGGCTATTGCTTGCAGACTCTGCTCTTGGAGGTTTCCTTTGTCCTACAAAAAACAAGATATTTTGCCAAAATTCAACATGTAGCTCTTTTGACTTATTTACAGGAATATGGTCTGTTTCATTCAAGAAACTGAAAGCTCTCTGAAATACACACATACACATTATTTTGTTTTCACTATAACTTTAAAACCAACTTAGTTGAATTTAAAAAGAGTTCATTGAGACATGAAAAATTATCTTTTTTTCTTTTTTTAAAATTTATTTAATATATTTAGTTTTCAGTTTGATTTTCACTAGTGTTTGACCTACAAATTTTCTCCCCATTTCTACCCTCCCTCCCACTCCAAGATGGCGTATATTCTGGTTGCCCAGTTCCCCAGTCAGCCCTCCTTTCTGTCACCCCACTCCCCTCCCATCCCCTTTTCCCTTCTTTTCTTGTAGGGCAAGATAAATTTCTATGCCCCATTGCCTGTGTATCTTATTATCTAGTTGCATGCAAAAACTTGTTTTTTTTTTGTTTTCGAACATCTGTTTTTAAAACTTTGAGTTCCAAATTCTCTCCCCTCTTCCCTTCCCACCCACCCTCCCTAAGAAGTCAAGCAATTCAACATAGGCCACATGTGTATCATTATGTATAACCCTTCCACAATACTCATGTTGTGAAAGACTAACTATATTTTGCTCCTTCCTAACCTATCCCCCTTTATTGAATTTTCTCCCTTGACCCTGCCCCCTTTTGAAAGTGTTTGTTTTTGATTACCTCCACCCCCATCTGCCCTCCCTTCTATCATCACCCCCTTTTTTATCTTCTTCCTTCTTCTTTCCTGTGGGATAAGATACCCAATCGAGTATGTATGGTATCTGATGAGAGCAAGATTCACTCATTCACCCTCACCTGCCTTCTCTTCTTTTCCTACAGATCTGCTTTTTCTTGCCACTTTTATGCGAGATCATTTACCCCATTCTATCTCTCCCTATCTCCCTCTCTCAATATATTCCTCTCTCATCCCTTAATTTGATTTTAGTTCTTTTAGATATCTTCCCTTCATCTTCAACTCACCCTGTATCAGCTCTCTCTCTCTCTCTGTCTCTCTCTCTCTCTCTCTCTCTCTTTCTCTTTCTCTCTCTCTCTCTCTATATATATATATATATATATACACATATATATATACACACACATACATATATACATGCACACACATTCACTTATCCATATACATACATAAACATATATATATATATATATACACATATATATGCATATTCCCTTCAGCTACCCTAATTTTGAGGTCTCATGACTCATACACATCATCTTTCCATGTAGGAATGTAAACTAAACAGTTCAACTTTAGTAAGTCCCTTGCAATTTCTTTTTCTTGTTCTTTTTCTTGATTACCTTTTCATGCTTCTCTTGATGCTTCTGTTTGAAAGTCAAATTTTCATTTCTCTTCCCAATTTTTCCTCTACTTCTCTAACTTGCTTTTCCAAATCCTTTTTGAGCTTTTCCATGACCAGTTCATGTTTTTCTTGGAGGCTTTTGTTGTAGGTTCTTTGACTTTATTGGCTTCTTCTGTCTGTATGTTTTGGTCTTCTTTGTCACCAAAGAAAGAATCCAAAGTTTGAGACTGAATCTGGGTGCGTTTTCGCTGCCTGGCCATATTCCCAACCAACTAACTTGACCCTTGAGTTTTTCAGTGGGGTATGACTGCTTGTAGAGTTTAGATGTTCCAAGCTTGGGGGAATGCACCAGCTCTGCCACACTGGCACTCCTCCTTTCCCAAGAACCCCCAATCCGAACTGGACTTAGATCTTCAGCAGGCTCTTCACTCCTGCTCTGATCCGCCACTTAATTCCTCCCACCAGGTGGGCCTGGCACCGGAAGCAACTGCAGCTGTAGTTCTGTAGCTGCCCCACTGCCGCTGCCCCGGGAGCGGTAGCCAAACCATGAACTCCTTCCACTCCCACAGCTTTTGTCTAACTTTCTCTGTTGTCTTTGGTGTTTGTTGGTTGAGAAGTCTGGTAACTGCTGCAGCTCACTGACCCAGGGTGCTAGGGCACGCTCCACCTGGCTCCTTCTCTTGTTGGTCCGCGCCACCCACGCTGGGCTCTACTCCGCTCCACTCTGCTCCCAGCTCTGTGCAGGATAGACCCCACCCAGAGACCATCCTGGCTGTCCTGGCCTGAAGCCCTGCTTCCCTCTGCTGTTTTGTGGATTCTGCAGTTCTAGAATTTGTTCAGAGCCATTTTTTATAGGTTTTTGGGGGGACTAAGCAGGGAGCTCATGCTAGTCCCTGCTTTCCAGCTGCCATCTTGGCTCCGCCCCCTCAATCCAAAACATTATCTTTTTAAACATATAATTTAGTGTTATTTTTTTATTTGTTAATACTTTCCATTCCTTAAAATTGTTTATTATTGTTTCTTTTATGGTTCTTGAAACTTTTACCAACAAAAAGTAAGTTTGGCCCATCATATAACTGACTAGGATTCAATATGGATAGAACAGTGGGCTGTGTGCCTTTTATCTGGGCCAAGTATGAAGGACTTATCACTACAACAATAGCCACCAGCTAATTTTTTTTTTTGCTATCAGTATTTTTTTTTCTGCCACGGTGACTCAAGCAGACAAATTTGTCAGGCCTGAAGGAACTGTGATGTGTATCAGTAAGTGAGGTAGCCATGACATTCTGAGGTATTGTAAAAAACATAATGAAAAAACTGATGTCCACTACCATAGTGTTTAGGAAACAATAAAAACTCAAAGACATATTGGTTACTGACTTGAGATAAACTGGTGCAGATGAGGAATTAGAGCATTCAGAATCCCAATCTATGGACTAAACCTACTTGACAGGCCACGGAAGTATGGTTTTAGATAGCCTGATACCTTCTTGAAGTTATTAATATTGGTACATCAATCCTGATGATAGTAAATATTGCAATAGAGTGTTCGGGCTGTAGAAAACTCCAAATGCTATTCACCATTTAAAAGATTGTCTTAAATACAAAGAGTCTTGGATTCATGACTAGAGAAGTCTCTTGAGTCTGCTAAGCTTGAAAAAAATCAGACCACTACAAATCTCAAAGTCATGCTATTGTCATTACCGTGAGTGAGCCCTAATGAATCCTGGGTATTTGAGCTTTTAAAACTATTTTTATGTTATTGAATATATGATGACAGAGAAAATGGATAAGGTGGGTGACATAACATTGATGACTAATTGATTGACATATCACAGACGATTTAAGAGAATTTAGAAAAACATGTATTTTCTATATGTGTATCTAACAGAGCAGAAGAATACTCAGGCCTATGTGTGAATAAAAGCATTGTGTTCCTATGCTGCTACATTCAAACAGTGCTCTGTTTTCATGAAACAAAAGCTTCATTATTTTAATAGCATTCCTTTTTTCCTTGCTCAGGGTTAAGCTTCATTTTGCTTGAGAATGATGAAGATGAAATAAGACAGTTTACCATCCCAGATCAGAATAGTCCCAGGCCTGTCTCAGGAATTCTTTGGTCTCTAAACAACCTTTAACTTCATTTAAATAATAGTGCAGTGTGGGTGGCTGCCAAACTACAGGAATGCCTTCAGTCTAATGGCTTATTTGACCAGTTTCATCATCAAGGCCATGCTACTCAAAGCCTGAGGACTCCCTGTGGGCTAGTGTGTTGCAGTGACCTGTGTGTATGTACAGACAAGAGGATTGTTTCTCTGTGGTTACTATGGTAGCTTCCTACAGTATTTGACATCATTGACCACAACCATTTGTTTCAGGAATTAAATGCTGTACTTTCATTGATTTATCTGCCATGGCACTTGTCCTGGTTTAAATCTCATTATTCCTAATATATGCAGCTTGTTGCATTAAGTGCCGTCTATTAGTATGTCTAAAAATGACTTTGGTACATATTGCCAAATCATCTGGGTGCCTTAAAATGAATAGAAATTAAACAGATTTATAAATAATAAAGTTTCCCACTTAGCTAGAAAACCATTTCCACACTACATAACATCTGTATCCACTTGGTAAAAAAGATTGCTTGTGTTTTGCCTTCTAAAATCAGCAAAGAGCTTTAAATTGTTCCCAAACTCAGTCCAGTGAAAAATCCTGACCTTCGTAGTCATGTCTTTATATATATATGAGAGTAAAAATATGTGACAAGTAGAATAAAGAATATCAGTACCTATTCTTTGCTATGCCAAACAGCAGACTGAGAAAGTCTGTCCCAGGCTACTTTTCTTCTGAGGTTTTTGTGTTCCAAGATGTGGATGTCTATGGTACCTGGACACAGTACAGAGCTATCCAGTGTGCTTGATTTTGATGGTGCCACCTTCAAACTATAAGGAATATCCATGATGATGGCTAGTGGAATGCTTATAGCCTTCTTGCCAGCTTTTAAAGATTTTCCTCTAGACAGTGCCAACTTCTTACAGCGCCCTTGCATTCCAAAGACAATTTTGTAACACTAGTTTGAGGGCCCTACTCATGCTCTATAGGGCCCTACATGATTCATGGTGCTCATGAATTGTAGTTGTAGCTATAACATAAAGAAATTTTATTCTTTACCCAAAATAAGACCATTATGCTCATGCATCTACTTTTCCACCATTTGTTTTGTACTGTAGTTATTTGAATGTATTCTTCACCTTGAGTATTAGATTAGAAGATGCATGATGCAACAGGCATTCTTCATCCACTTTTTTGGTCCAGTGTATATGATTAAGTCAGTCTCTTTTAGCTGGTCATATATCTTATTCATGGGATTCTGGAATGTTTTAGGGCTTGATATAACCAGCACAATGTTATCCATAGAAAATAAATTTGAATGACCTAACTATTTGGAGGGAATCCCTCTTCAACTTGGACTAGGTGCTGGATCTCTTCCATTACAGTGGACAACACCTCTGGCAAGCTCACATTATCTGATATTAATGATTGGAAGGTCATTAAACAAGACTGTTTCTATTATTATAGCAAATTATTTTGCAGGTTCTTTATGCATGCATGGGGGAAGTGATATTTTAGAATAAGTTTTTGCTCTACTGAATTAAACATTTTTATAGCCAACAAATAATATGCACAGTGAGATCTTTTTTTTCCCTATCTGCCAATTTTCTAAAGATTAGGAGGTAGTCTGAGGCATAGAATTACAGAGTCATGCTTAATACCAATAACATCCTTATCAATGATACCTTCAATAAGTATAAAGTGTATAGATTGTTCTCATAAAATGTTTTCTGTATTAGGAAATAGGCCTATAATTTGGGAATTATTTTTTCAGTTGATTAGCCCTCTGTTGTTATTAACATGGTATGAATACCTCTCCATGCTTTTGGTATCTTTTATTTTCTCCAGATATGTTATAACTTGATGTCTCAATGTATTTCACTAAAATATAGCCTCCAAAACAAATCTTCTTTGTGTATACTAGATCTCATTCAGAACTGGGAATCAGAATCTCAGGACAGCGTAATATTGCATTGTAGTTATCAACAGGCTGTAACACAAAACAAAACAAACACACACAAAAGAATTGTAAAGAAGGAACAGAGTAAATGCTGTCATCAAAGAAATGTAAGATTAAGAAAAAAGGTGGGCTGATCATGAGGAAAGAGTGAGGGATAACCATTGCATGACCCATGCCCTACATTGGCAACCTCACATTCCATAAATGAAAAGGGGAAAGTCTTTAACACATTGTGTGGACTCTGATGTGATAAAACTTTTGGGAGTATGTGGGCAAGATTAAAATAGTAGAAGCAGGCATAGATGGGTTTTCTGATTGTTAGAATATCTTCATGAAGAGATTACTGATATCTATATCTAAGTAATATATACTTATATATTTCAATGAGTGTAATTATTATTTTATATCATGTTATATTAGGTTATATCCTATTATAAGCAATAATACGCCATAACGTATTAGTTCAAAGTTGTATCTTGTCTGTAATTTACAGTCTAAAGAGTTGACTGAGACAATAGGACGTTAAATGACTTGTTAACAGTTCTAAGACTAACAGGCATCAGAGGCAGAGTTTGAGCCCAGAACTTCCTGACATTAGTCCTCTACTTGAAATGCTAAATTGCTTCTTACTTCAAATAAACACATGAAATATACATTGTGTTACAAAATAAAGTCCATGTAGGCTTTTTCCTCTCATTAAAAATACAGTAAACCTGTGATGGATCAGTAAAGTTCTCAGTGGGCATTTATTAAATGGTTTTTGGATACTTAAATGATTAACCAGGTTTTTCCTCAGAACCATTTTTATGAAATTTCAAATCACAAGACAATAGGTTCATATCATGGAGTTAGTAACCACAAAGACAAGAAGCAATAACCAGCATATGTGAGGGTACTAGTACCGACTCTTCTAAACCTTCTCAATCAGTGATACTTACATTGGTGACCCCTAGATCTTTGCTTATCAGGTAGACCTATTTGCTCTAGGATATTTTTATTTCCTTACACAGAAAAAATGGCTGACAATATTTTAGGAAAAGTCAGTAGTAGAAACAAACTGATTTTTAATTAACTTTACACCTAAAAATCAAATCAGTTAATGGGGAGATAGTCCAATTCTTTGGCCAATAATATGTGATAATATTGTTTACAAATTAGTAATTGATATCACACCTTTGTCCAAGAAGCCAGCACTAAGTTTGAAATATTGTTTCATTCCTATAGATCAGAAACTGAAGGAATACTTAAAGTTGGCAGAGATTATATAAAGTCTGATATTGTAAATTAAAAGGGCAACTAGGTGGTAGAGTGGATAGAGTGCCAGGCCTGGGGTCAAGTCATTTCCCTAAGTTCAAATCTAGCCTTTAACATTTACTAGCTGTGTGACTCTGGATGATTACTTAACCTTATTTGCCTCAGTTTCCTCATCTGTAAAATGAGCTAGAGAAGGAAATGGCAAACTACTTGCAAAGAAAATCCCAAATGAGGTTATGAAGAGTCTAACACAACTGAAACTCTGAATATCAACATTGCCAATGAACGTAGTCATGATGAATGATAGTTACAGTTGTCTGAGATTCTATAATTTTTCTGGCTATTAATTAGCAATAATTGACGCTCACCCCAATTAATTATTGTTTTCAACACATCACCTAAGTGATATACTACTACTGCTGCTGCTACTGCTACTAATCACACAGCACTTTAAATTTCCAAAAGATATTTACATATATGGAGACTTCCAAAAATCAATATAGTTTTAAGCTATTAAAACTTAAAATTGCATTAGTTTTAGTGGAATAGTTTTAAGCTATTACAACTAAAAGTTGAATTAAGACATTTGGGACAACTTGTATTATATCAATTGATCCTATAACAAATTTCTGAGATATTTCTATTTTGTTGGGATTTTGAAGTTTATGTACCTAGACAGAGCTATGAGAGTTGATGTGATTTTCCATAGGATCACACATCTAGGCTCTGATGAAAAGAACAGTGCATTTCAAATCATAAGAACTGGGTGCAAAGTTCAACTTTGTCACTCATCAGTGTGATGTTAGGCAAATCAGTTAACTTAGCTGTGCCTCAGTTTTCTAAGCTGTTAAGTAGAGATGTATTAAATTACCTCCAGAGTCACTTTCAGATCTAAATGTATGATCCAGGACTCATCAAAGTAGAGAATTCCAGGTGTGGGACCTCCCATAAATATAATTTCTGACTTAGCATATAAATCCCGAGAAGTTTATTCATATACATGGAATATTAGAGATTTGCTTAGATTACTCAGCTAGTAAACATCAGAGAGGATTTTGAATCCAAGTTTTCCTCTTTTAATCCCGGCATTCTACCTACTCTGTCCCTAGGAGAGACATTTTAAAATTTTGTTATCTAACACATAATTTTTTAATGAATATCCTAGGCAATTTAGACTCATCATCATGGTGATAAATTGAGCATTGCAAATGTATTTCATGGTCCTATGTTGGTACATTTATTTATCTTTAGTCATTTAATACCATAAAACTCATAATTATTTAGTATGATAGGAGTTAACTTTGTTTAATAGTCAGCATGGTATTGGATGTCCTGGTAGTCATTATGCAAGGCAGAAGATATCATCATGGTATTTATGGCTGACAGTACTGAAGAAAGGTGGCACATAATAGTGACCCGACAGCCTATCACAAGATAGCTGAAAGTTTAGAAAATAAATGTGTCTGTATAGAGGTGGACTATGTGCATATACATATTAAAAGGATGTGTGTCTAGACATCAAAAGGAAATAGACCATAGGTTTAACTATGAGGAATGAATTAATGGGTCTATTGTGCATGAAATCCCATTTTGCTAAATGAAGCAAGCCTATTGGTCTTTATTGATCTTGCTGCACTTAGATTGGTTATGCCTCTTTGGTTTCTTTTTATTTATCAAGGCTATTATGTTGATGCCAAAAGTAAATAGTCTTGAAAATTTCAGATTATCAATTACCTTAAACTGAAGCTCTCAAATCTAAATGGTCCTCAAGTGTTATATCCGAAACAAGTGGGTTTTCTTATGGGAAATGTAAATTTTTTTTAAATGATTAACAAAATGTATAGAAAAAACAGGATCTAATTATGTACAAATAATGCATCATTTTAAAGTATTCAATTTCCACTGTAAGAAAGCTGGCAAAACTGCCAAAGTAATTTGAAAAACAAAATCAAATTTATGGTTCCACAAAAATCAACCCACATAATTTCAGCACTTCACATCAGTAAAAGGAATTTACCCAAATACATTTTTGTGTTCATAATACATGGGACTGTAACACATAAATTTTAAAAAATGAGAGACTGTCCACAGGTATTGAAAATTTTATCCAATATGTGGTGACCATCTGCTACTTTCCCTGGTGGACCTTTGTTCCACTCCCCACCATTCATTCAGATGATTTTATTAAGCAACAAAAGATCATTTTTTTCATGACCCCTATTTTTCTCAAATTCAGACTTAACATCAATTTTGCTAAATACAGAAGACTAGAAGAAAGGTTGTTCTGAAGTATTCAGTTCATTGGCAGAATTAATCCCCATATAAAAGGAATGCTACAAACTCTACTAACATCAAAAAGATGAAAACAACAATAATAACAACCCAATTGTAGGATAACAGAATCATACATTTAAGACTAGAAGGAACCAAAGAGGCCAACTTAGTCCAGACTCATGGTTTAATACGTGGGAAACTGAAGATCACAGAGGGTTAAGTGACTTGCCAAACAGGTATTGATTGATGTAGGAGGAGATTCAAGCCTATGTCTAATTACACACACACACACGCACACGCACACGCACATGCACACGCACACACATACACACACATATATACACACACACTCACACACATACCCACATATAGTGATTCTTTTTTATACCCCATTGTATTTTAACTTATAATTTACTTGTCAGTGTACATCATACCCCCCTTCCATTTAGGTTATTAACTCTCCAAGGGGAAATATTGTCTTTAATCTGTGTCTCATGTGAACTTAGAACAGTAGCTTACATATTTTATAGGCACTTAATAAATGATTATTGAATTTATTTAATTCCCTCTGTTGTATCAGGTATTGAAGTGTCTCCCATTTACATTCTCCTGGAATTTATTGGGTACTAGGTGATTTTATTATATATCATTCTGAATTATTAAAATTCCAAACTTCTTCATTTTTCTACTCTTTTCAACAATAATTTATACTTAAATCTAAATTATCTGATATGTTGCATTCAATCCAAAAGAACGCTTACTATACTTTAGGCTGATCCTAAATGTCCTATACTGTATTACTAATTCATGCCCATGGGCATTATCTTTGCAATGCAATGTTTTCCCCAAGTGAAGTTAAAACCACTTCACTTCCCCCTGTCAGTCTGAATCCTGAGTGTGTTTTCGTATCCAAGTACTGTATGTGCTTGCATTGAAATGTGACATTTCCATTAGCCTTTGTGAGTGTTGCTTTAATTAGTTCTGTTTCCATGGGACCCTAAGTATAGTGAGATGTGGCTAACATGCAAGATCTTCATGGAAGAAATGAGGTTTTTGTTCCAGATGTTTTTATGCCACCCCCCCCCATAATAGAGCCCAATTTCTTTAATAGTTACCGTGTGGAATGTTTTCCTGGATTACTGCTAGAATTTTGCTTTTGTCTTCTCCTTGAAAGAAACCCCATCCTAAAAAAACGTTTCTCATGTGATCTTGGTGTACTCTGCTCACACTGCAGATGTGTTCTCCAAGGCAATTAAACATGCTGATAAGATGCCTAAAATGCCTAGTCTTTTTTCAGTCATATTAAGAATCTGTTTATTTTTTCAAAGTAATGTAATGCCATGGGAAATAAATTTCCCAAATGAGTGAAAAGTAGTAAAATTTTTAAAAAATAGGAAAAAATAAATATAGGAGAGTTGATCGAAGTTGATCTTCAACCAACTCCCCAGCCCAGAAATTCAGAATGTTATCGGGTGTTATGTGTCTGTATCCTGATCTGTTTATGATATATTAATTCTTCTGTCCAGTGAATCATGACAAATAATATCAGTGGCTTATTGAAGATGAATAGGTTTTTTTTTTTAAAAGATAGTTGGTTTCTGAGTTCCAGGGAATACAGATTTGGAATTAGTGAAAGAAGAACCCATTTCCTTAGGGAGAGGAAAGAGGGAAGACTATAGAAGAGAGTCACTTGGGGAGGGAGCAGGGAAGATGAGAAGGGGTTAGGTGAAAATGAGAAATGTGAAATCTCTAGGGTAGTGGGGATATAAAGGGGGATGTGAGAGAAAGTTACATGATAACTTTATCATGTATATAAAAGGAAAAGTAAGTTGTACATGATAGATCTGCAGTTTCATGTGCAATCTCCTTTTTTCTATTCTATTTTGTTATGGAAATGCTTATTTTATTTCTTAAGTACAGAAATTTTTTAAAAAAGAAAAAGAGATGGTGAGGACTTGAGGTAAGGTGATGGTTTTATGAGCAGAAAGACAGGGACATATACAAGAAATATGTGAAATTATCATTTTTCTGTACCCTTCAGAATTTGCCAAAAAGACAAACCAAACCCCTAGCGATTTGATGCATTTTTATCTCATCAAGTGGTACTCCTTCCAATAGCATAAATTTCAGTTCATTCTTAATAACTCCTGACTGTATCTTTCTGTCATTTTTTTCATAGGAGATCCATCCAGTGTATTGGGGCCCTTCCTTAAGTTCCCTTGATACCACACAATACATTTACTGTCCAGTAACATATATTTCTGATTGGATTTATCTCAATTCATATGATCAATTCTTGGTTGAAAAGGTGAAGCAGCTTTCCCCTTGACAACATGTACCTCATCATTTCCCCCGTGTGACCTGCAACTTCATTTCTTGTGGTCATATACAATATTTTTCTATTGAAATAAAGATCGATAATCTTCAAAGTGATGTGTAGACCATGATTTGCACATTGATATAAGGTACTCAATAATGAGTCCTTTTATATTTCTCATTTATCATGTGTTCCATCTTTCTGCGTGGAATTTTGAGTGGAGATATTGAAGCTAGATATTCACTACAGACAGACACATATCATAGGTAGTCAATGAACTAGAAGAGATACTGCATTCAGAATCTAGATAATTTAGTCTAGATTATTTGAAATAAATAAATAACTTCAATTATATATCCATTCATTATATTATATTCAGAATTTATTTTAGTATTTATTATATTCTGTTTATTGTTTATCTTATTTATAATATATTTTATATTTGATTATATATGAATAGATGTATATGTATGTATACACACATTATATGTCACATTCTGCTTCTTAAATCTTATAACCCCACTGTGAGGGAGTAGATAGTAAGCTTTATTCTTTCTAGCAAGTTGTATTCCCTGTCTTCACAGATTTGGTAGGTGAAAATTAATGTTAGAATTCTATATTACTGTAGTTTGGATGGAATCTAGTTCTAAACTCTTCTTTTGGCTATCCCAGCCAATGAAGGAATTCCTCCTACGATATACAAGTTGCAACCTAATATCACATCAGATAATTTACCAACTAGGTTACAGTTCTGGCTCATGTTAGATGGATTGGCTCAGGTAAATATTAATCTTGTGTTTAGGTGTTAGGTCTTTTACTTTTATTTATTTGCATTTTAAAAAAAAGAACCTAAATACAGGATTTCATTTTGATGGAATTTCAACTTGTTTAGGAGTCGATTATCATTCTAGTCAGCTGAAAGAGTTTGTATTTTGTTTATTCTGTTGTATAAGGCATCCCTCTCAAGTTTCTCTGATTTGTAAATCTGATAGGCATGTCTTCTTTATCTAGATTCAAATCAGTTATAAACATATTGAACAAAGCAATGCTAGGTTTAATTCCTTTGGCAATCCCCTAAAGATCTCCCTCTAGGTTGATATCCACAGCTAGTCAGAAGGCTCTGTGTATTGTTCTTCAAACAGTTATGTTTCCCCCTAAAAAAGAGCATAACTTTCTTCAGTTTATGGTCCAACAATGACCTATGTGTTAACAACTTGATGAAATTTGTCTATGAGACCAAAGCGTGGTTCAATAAGCTTATCATATATATTTATTGAAAATCTTACAAACTTTTTAAAATAGCTCATTATCCTTCTAGTCAGATTGCACATTCAATATTTAAAATATTTCTGGAAAACTAGGGTGCATACCTACCCTATTGATATTTTCCAGAATCACTTTCTAGCAGTTATCCTTTCTCCCTCAAAACTGGCTCCCTCCTATCTTCCTATAAACATAATTAAATCTCCCCAAATTTAAAAAAGGAAGCCCTTCTTGGCCCTTCTACACAATTTCTGATAGTATCAATATCATGATCACTCATTCTCCTGCATCATTTCAAAAGTTTTGAAAAAAGTTAATATTCAAGGCTTTTTTCATTATCTGTTTTCCCTTAATACTTCAAACTGAGCTCTTCACCCCTTCAACTTAAACTGTCCTCCATTATGATTCCATTGACCTTTTTATCACCAAATATCATAGCCTATCTTAAGTGTTCATCCTCTTTGACATTTATGAATCTTGTGCAACTGCTAACCTCTGTGTTGGCAAGCAAAATGGCCTTTGTTTTCTTTGAGTGACTCAGCATATTTCATTGAGCCTTGCTGGGTGCTGGGCCCCAGGCCCAGAGCCCTATTAGGTATGGAACCTATGTGGGTGGTCGGATTGGTGACTGGGGTGGGCCCAGGATGGAGCTGGCTAGGGGGAGGTGTTGACTCCAGAGCCATGCCCTATTGGGTGTTGACCTAATCTATGTGCATGTGAGCCTTCCAGGGTCCTGGGGGGAGGGGCCAACTCAAGAACCAATCACCAGAGCCTGGGCTCTGCTCAGTCAGATGACGCTTGATGATGTCAAAAGCTGTATAAGAGGAGAGAAGACAGCTTGAAGATCCCTTTTTTGGTTGGAGCAGCAGTGGTGGTGAGTGTGACTCTGGGCCAGCCCTTGTTCCGAGCTCCTGGGCTGAACCTAGATGTTGGTAACTATGAATTGTATTGGGTCTGTCTGTTGATGTTTGTAATTTGTTTGTATTTTGTTCTGAAGTTCAGGGTGCTGGATTTTTCCCCTGAACTAAATGAATGTTCTGAAGTTCAGTGTGCTGGCTTTTTCCCCTGAACTAACTGAATGCTGTCTGTATGCTGGATTAAAGTAAGCTTGTCAACCCCTTCACTTTGCTTTCCTTGGTTAAGCAGATCGAAAGAACCTTTGCTTTCCTGGTGTGCCAGCAGCTTTCTGGGTGCTGGCTGTGGGTGGATCTTACACCCCCACAGAAGCTGCTAGCCGGATTGTTGAAACAACCTCCCAACTAAATTCTTTCCTTCTTGATTTTCTCTCTACTTGCTGCTTCAAACACACTATCATCTTTTGGTCCTCCTCCAGTATCTCTAAGTACAGCTTTTCCTCCTTTACTGCATCCCTTTCCTTTTCCAAATCATTTCATATAAGTGCTCCCCAAGGTTCTTTCCTTGGCTCCCTTCTCCTTTTCCCTTGTACCATCTTTTTCTTGACTCTACCATTCATTCATATGACTTCAATTATTGCCCCTACATAGATGATTCTCAAATCAACATCTGCAATTCTTGCTTTTCTTATTAGCATCATATTTATATTGTCTATTGTCTACATGACATATCCAACTAGAAGTCCCATGTGCAATTCAAACTTAGTATGTCCAAATCTGATATACTTACTTCAACTTCAGACTTCACTATTTCTGTCTGAAGAACCATGTTGCCTTTGAATGTTACCACTCGCTCAGGGACCTCTGATATGGAATAAGATCCAGTTAATCATCCTCTTTGACATTTCTGGAATCCACCCCCTCTTCTCCATTCTATTTCCCACCACTCTGATACAGAGTGCGACATCAGCCTGGACTATTGCAATGGATTTCTTATAGAGCCTGTTGCTTCTGCTTTCTTACTCTACCCTTCACATCGCAGCCAGAATAATGGTTTTTACTTAAGAGTTTGATCAGTAGAGATCTCCTTAGAAATCTTCAGTAGTTTTGTATTGCCTTCTAAATAAAGTTCAAATTCATCTGTCTAATATTTCAGTCTTTCCACAATTTGGTGCCACCTTACTTTTCTAGTTTTAGTTCATATTATTCTCCCTCAGTCAAAGTGTGCCCATCTCTGCATTCCTAAAATACATTACTTCATTGTGATCCCTTCCCTTTCCTCACAATGTCCTGTTTTCCCTCCCTTTATCTGTTGGATATCCACTTTGTAAGACCAATTCAAACACAGTTTTCCCTGATGATGGTCTTTCCCCTTAGACTTGCAACACATTTATTTATTTGTAACTTTCCAATGCATTTTTCATATAATATTGCTAAGCAATTGTTCTGTGTTACTTTGTCTCCCCTTCCTCCACTATAGGGTTAAATTCTGCAGGGTAGGGATCATGCTTTCTATCAATGATTTATCTTCCTCAATATCTAACTCAATAATATTCACAAAGAAATACTTAATATATGTTTATTATAGATTATTGTATTCAGAGGCATATGGCAAAAGTGTTTGAGACTCTAAGTTATAGAGCATTCATTTATCTGCATTGGTCAGTGGAGTTTCCTGATTTGGGAGTTCTCTACAACGATGAAAATACTTCTCTACAACAATAAAAGCACAGGTTTGACCAAAAAAATCAAACCAACCAACCAAACCAAAACCAAAACCAAACAAACAAACAAACAAACAAAAACCCGAAGTACTAGTGGCGAGGAGATCAAGTAGAAAGCTATTAAAAATATTCCAGGCAAGAGGTTATGAATGCATGAACTATGATGGGGGCTGTGTGAGTGGACAGGAAGGGACAGATTCAAGACATAGTGGAGAAGTGGAATTGTTAGGATCTCACAACTCATTGGATATGATATGTAAACATCAATTTGTTGACAAATATTTAATAAATAGCTTTCTGATAAAAATGTAAACACAACACTTTTTTAGATTTAATCTGTGTTTTCTTAAGTCAAAACAAGAACTACAAAATAATTATTCAGGCAATGATTTCTAGTTTGCTAATTTCTGTGGTATAAATGATCATGCTGAAAATTTAAAAATTGGTTTGAGTTTGATGTAGCAAAACCCTAAGTATAAAAGAAAGGAAAGCATCAAAGATGAATGCAAATTTTGAGCGTGCACAACTAAAAGATGATGGTTTCATTAACCAAAACATGGAAGGGAAGAAAAGGGACAGTTTTAAGGGGTTCTAGATGAAGATATCCAGCAAGCAGTTGGAGATGTAGAACTGGAATTCAGGGGGAAAAATAAAGATAGATATATAGGTTTGAGATTCATTTAAGTAGAACTAATAATCAAATCCTTGGTGACAGATGAGATCCTAGAAAGAACATTTTATGAAGAGGAGAGGAGAAGGGAGGAAAGGAAAGGAGAGGAGAAGAGAGGAGACAAGAGGAGAGGAGGGGAGAAGACCTAGGAAAAATGCTAGGAGAATATCCTTTCTTAGGGAGAAGAAGCAGAAGACATATTTGTCAAAGAAGCCAGTGGAGGATAGAATGTTGAGGTATAAGAGGGTATCAGCAATACCAGCTATTTCATCATTGGCAAAGGTAATGGGAACTAAGAAAAGACCATTAGATTTAGCCATTTATGTCATTAAGCATTCTCTTAATACTAGTGCCTTTCCTCTGTGATTATCTTTTTCTCCTCCTGGATATATCTTATATGTACATAGGTGAATTTTTTAACCAGTTGTCTCCCCCATTAGATTGTGAGCTCTTTCAGGGCAGGGGTTGTTTTAACCTTTCTTGGTATCTTCAGTGCTTAGTAGAGTACCTGGCATGTAGAAGGTAAGACACACACTTATTGACTTGACTAACTGGTAACTTTTGAGTTAGCAATTTCAGTAGAGTATTCAGGTTAGAAGCTAGATTGCAAGGAAGTAAGAAAGTCAAGATGAGTGTAGACTACTCATTTTGGAATTAGCAGTAAAAGGGAGAAGAGATATAAAATAATAGCTTAAGGAGATAATCAACTATTTAAAAAATAGAAAATTTAAATATAGTTTGAAAGAAGTCAGTAGATACAAAGATATTTGAGATGAAGTGATGGGAATGAGGAGTTAGGCCAGAAATCAATAAGGATAAGTTTACAAATGATAGGAGTGTATTGGATCAAAAATATTACTTAAAGAGTTAGCCTTGGAAAGAAGAGCCATCTAGTCTTCAGAGTGTATGGAATGAGAAGGGAATGAGAAAAGATAGTGGGAGGCTTTGAGGTGTGGAGGAGGAGAAACAAGGGATTACATAACATATAACTTCAATATTCTCAGTTATTTTGTATTTAAGGTCACCTGCTGAAATTTGGGATGTGTGAAGATAGAGTCAGGAACTCGAAAACAAAGGAGAAAGTTGGGAAAATGGAAGTGAAGAGTGGGATAGGGAGTCTATCAGAGATGAATACAAGGATTGCCCTGCAACAGTATAGGCTTGATTGAGGTTAGACCATATAAATGTGTGGTGTACTCAATAAGGAGGATTTTGATTTCTTTCATCAAGGTCCATTGGTTCAGGAATAGGAAAAAAAAATAAATTGATGGTAAGGGTCACCAGGCTGAAGATTTAGTAAGATGTGAACAATGTAAGGACCAGAGGTTGAGTGAGGCAAAAGAAGAGGACAATGTCTTCTTTAGCTGGTTAAGTATAGGATTAAGACAATGAAAGGAGGAAATTGAGGTTTTAACATGGGTGATGGAGTGGAAGAATAGGGGTAGATTGAATAAACAGGTTGTGGTGAGGACAAAGACCTGTTTTAAAAAAGACAACGTGAAGGATGGAAGGACAGCAAAATGTGATCACAGAAGGTTAACTTCAGAGTTCAGAATCATAGAAGTGGAAAAGTTTTAGCTGATGGTGAAGCCACACAATGATTCTTTTGCTTTTACTGTATGTAGCTCAGTGTCAGATGTCCCACCGTAATTACAGCTTTTGATTCATTTGTGTCCTGGGGCAGAATAAGAGAGTGTGAGGCACACTGGCTAATATTAATGCTAGAGACTCTGTCATCTATGTACCCTCTTCCTGTCTCTCAATGCCTCTCCACTTAGACCTATTCTTTTGGGGGCATTTTTGAGCTCAAAGAACAAGTGAGATTTATTGTGGTCCGATAATTAACAGAGTATAAATTCATTTTTGCAAATCGTAGTTTTGGAAGTTTACTGAATCAAGTAGACTTATCAGTTCAATGAGTAAAAATTTGTTGTGATAAATGATGGATAAATTCAGGCCAAAAGGCCAAACTGCTGTCTAACCCCACTAAGCTTTGAATGCCTTCAAAATACGAAGGGGGTATAGAAATTGCTATATTGTGATCAGTATACTTTTATTCTTAATGGGCGAACATTTTCTTTCTTTTTTAATTTTGATATATTATTTTTCCGAATTACATGTAAAAACAATTGCAACATTCTTTTTTTAAATTTTGAGTTCCAAATTCTCCCTCTCTGTCCCCACCTCCCCACATTGAGAAAGCAAGCAATTTCACATAGGTTTTACATATGTAGTCCTGTAAAACACATTTCCATGTAAGTCATTCCTCAAAAGAAAGCACAGCCAAAAAAAAAAACCAAGAAAATAAAGTAAAGAAACAGTATCTTTGATCTGCATCCAGGCTCCACCCGTTCTTCCTCTGGAGCACCATTCATCATAAGTCCTACAGAATTGTCTTGGATCATTGTATTGCTGATAATAGCTAAGTTATCCATAGTAGATCATCATACAATATTACTGTTACTGTGTACAATGTTCTCCTGTTTGCTCATTTCACTTTGCGTCTTTCTGTGTTTTTTTTCTGAGAGCATCCTGCTCATTGTTTCTTAAAGCATAATAGAATTCTGTCACAATCATATACAACAACTTGTTCAGCCATTCCCCAACTGATGGATTTCCCCTTAATTTCCAGTTCTTTGCCACCACAAAAAGAGCTACTATAAATATTTTTTGTTCATACAGATCCTGTTCCTTTTTTATATCTTTGGGATACAGACCTAAAGTCTGTATTGCTAGGTCAAAGGGTATACATGGTTTTTATAACCCTTTGGGTGTAGTTCCTAATTGCTCTACAACTTTACCAATTGTACATTAGTGTTTTAATTTTCCCACACCCCCTCTCACATTTGTCATTTTCCTTCTCTGTGATATTAGCCAATCTGACAGATGTGAGGTAGTAGCTCAGAGTTATTTTAATTTGCATTGCTCTCATAAATAGTCATTTAGAGCATTTTATATGACTATAGATTGCTTTGATTGCTTTGTCTAAAACCTGCCTGCTCATATCCTTTGACCATTTATCAATTGAGGAATGGCTCTTATTTGTATAAATTTGACTCAATTTTCTATGTTTGAGAAATGAGGTCTTTATCAGAGAAATTCACTGTAATTTTTTTCTACAGTAATGATTACCAACTACATATTTCCTTCCATCCTATTTTCCTCTGTTTACTTTCCCTGTTCCCTCTTTACTTTTAACCTGTCCATTCTCAAAAGTATTTTGCTTCAGACTTTTACCTCCCCCAAACTGCCCTCCCCTCTATTAGCTCCCTGTCCCCCTTCTCTTCTCCCTTTTTTCCTACTTTACTTTATAGTAAGACAGATTTCTACACCCAATCAAATGTGTATATTATTCCCTCTTTGAGCCAATTCTGATCAGTGTAAGGTTCATGTGCTCCTTTCCGCACTATAAAATCTCTTTCATGTCTCTTTTATTTCAGATAATTTATCCCATTCTACCTCTTCCTTTCCCCTTCTCCCAGTGCTTCCCTTAATTTTACTTTTTAGATAATTATACCACCATTGCATTCAACTCACACCTCTGCTTTTTGTATATGTATTCTTCTAACTGCCCTAATAATTAGAAAGTTTTTAGGAGTTATAAATATCATTTTTCTGTGTAGGAATATAAATAGTTTAGTGTTATCAAATCGCTTATGATTCCTCTTGCCTGTTTACTTTTTTATGCTTCTTTTGCACCTTGTATTCAAATTTTCCAACCAGCTCTAGTCTTTTCCTCAGGAATGATTGAAAAATCCTCTATTTCATTGAATGGTCATTTCCTGCCCCCCCCCACCCCGAAGAATTATACTTAGTTTTTCTGGTTGGGTGATTCTTGGTTGTAATCCTAGCTCTTTTATCCTCTGGAATATCATATTCCAAGCCCTCAGATTCTTTAATGTAGAAGCTACTAAATCTTGTGTTATCCTGACTTCGGCTCCATGATACTTGAATTATTTCTTTTTGGCTGCTTGCAGTATTTTCTCATTGACCTGGGAGGTCTGGAATTTGGCTATAATATTCCTGGGAGTTTTTATTTTGGGATCTCTTTCAGGAGGTGATTGGTGGATTCTTTCAATTTCTTTTTTACCCTCTCTTTTTATCATATCAGGGCAGTTTTTCATGAGAATTTCTTGAAAGATGATGCCTAGGCTCTTTTTTTATCATGACTTTCAAGTATTCCAATAATTCTTAAATTTTCTCTCCTGGGTCTCTTTTCCAGGTCAGTTGTTTTTCTAGGGAGATATTTCACATTTCCTTCTATTTTTTCATTCTTTTGATTTTGTTTGATTGTTTCTTGATATCTCATAAAGTCATTAGCTTCTACATGCCCTATTTGAACTTTTAAGGAAGTATTTTCTTCAGTGATCTTTTGTACCTCCTTTTCCATTTGGCCAGTTCTGTTTTTCAAAGCATTCTTCATTGGATTTTTGTGCCTCTTTTGCCACTTGGCCTATTCTGTTTTTTAAGGTGTTATTTTCTTCAGTGTTTTGTGCCTCCTTTACCAAGCTGTTGACTCTTTTTTCATGATTTTGTTGCATCACTCTCCTTTCTTTTCCCAATTTTTCCTCTACCTCTCTTACTTGATTTTTAAAATCCTTTTTTGAACTCTTCCATGGCTTGAGACCAATTCATATTTTTTGTTGAGGCTTTGAATGCAGGAATTTTTGCTTTGTTTTCTTCTGAGTGTGTTTTGATCTTCCTTGTCACCATAGTAACTTTCTACTGTCTGAATTTTTTGTGTTATTTGCTCATTTCTCCAGCCAAGTTCTTGACTTTAAACTCTATGCTAAAGTGGGGCTCTGCTTCCCAAGTGAAGGGAGCACTGTCACAAGCTTCAGATTTTTTGTGAAGCTGTTTTCAGAGGTAATTCAGGGTATCTGTGAGTTTTTGGCTCTTCCAACTATCATCTAGGAAGGGTTGTGTCTACTACTCTTCTGTATTATGTTCTGATTTGTGGGTGACCATAAGCTCTCTTTTTAGTCATGGAACTGTGACCAGAGTACCTGATCCCCTGTGGCCACAAGCTCTACGGTGCTAGTTCTCCTCCTCACACTGGGACTAAGACCCAGGTCTATGACCCAGATTCAAGTGCAGGCAATACAACAGAATCCTGCCCCTGGTTCCAGCAAAGGGACCCTTGCAAATATCCTTCTGCTCCGTTGTCTAATCCCATTACTATCTGTGGGCTGAGAGGTCTGGAAACCACCACTGCTGCCACTGACTCAATTGCCTTGAGGCTGTAAACAGCAAGTACCTGGCACACTCATGATGGCCTGCTAGCACAGGTTATTTTATCTACTTTTCTTAAAGGAAAGGCAACTTTAAAGGGGTCAGCAATCTCATTTTAATAAAACATATGTAAATCATTTATTAGTTCAGGGAAAAGTCAGCACCCTGAACATGGAAAAAATACACGCAGAGAATACAAGCAGATATATTAGCACAGAGATTCAACAGACAGGGATCCAACTATCTGAACAAAGCAATATAACCTCCTATATATACCGCCAGATTGGGGGAGCATCAACATCTGAGTAGTCAGGGTGGGGCTCTTAACAAATGGCTACTCAGAGTTCCATCCAGGGAATCAAAAGGACCTTCTCATGAGCTATCCTCCCAAGCAAAATGTCACCTCAGAATACACACACACACACACACACACACACACACACACACTTTTGGCCAACAGGTTCATAGCCAGAAGGCATCACAACCTTTGTGACTCAGTGCCTGATTAGCTTAGTACCAAAAGGTGAAAGCCTTCCTACAAGCAAGCCTCCCCCTAAGCAAGTTCCTCCTTAGGCAAGTTCCTCCTGCAATGGGTTATATGTGACTTAGGATGTGTTACAGTTGGGCCAGAGTTCAAAGCAGCAAGACATCTGTGATTGAACACATGTGGTCATATAATCCTGTTAATGGACAGGGAAGATCCTCCTATTCCATTAACATTATAGAGGCCTGCTCCTGATTTTCTGGGGCTGAGTCTATGCTGGTGTGGCCTATGGTGGACTGTGTTCCTCTCTCACCCAGGTGTAACAGACCTTTCCTGCTGACCTAAGTTGCCTTGGGCTAAAGAATCATTTCACTCCATCTTTTTGTGGGTTCTGCCACTCTAGAATTTGTTAAAAGTCATTATTTAAATGTATTTGGGGGAGAGCTCAAGTGAGTCCCTGCCTTTACTCCACCGTCTTGGTTCCATCTCCAAAACAAGTTCTTTAGTTTAGCACATGAAAATGAATTCTCAAAAAAGAAATTCACTTTCTAGAGTATGGGTAAGATTGAAAAAAAAAACAGCTTCTGTATTTATCTCTCATTTTCATCACTTTATAGGGTCCATTTCTCACTTGCCTGTGTAGGACTTTTCTCTGCCATAGAAACCTTTTCAATTTGGAAACTCATTCCATCCCTGAACTACTTCTGCCATTGGAAATAGTCTCTAACCTCAGGTCTCATCTCATGATTATCTGGTTCCTCCCAGAACCTCCAGTTTACAGAGGAAGCCCAGGCTAAACAAGTCTTCATCTTTCTCTAGGCTGTATTGTTGATTTATTGCCAGATCAAAGAGGACTTTCTACAATGCCTCTGCCAAGTCCCTCTCACACTGTGCCCCCAACACACCTTCCCATTTTTCAGTTCCTTTGTTTTATTTTCCCACAAAGATTGCATGTAAAGTCTAATTGTTCCTTCAAAATAGGAATTGGGGTTAATCTAGCATCATCTGTTTAGGTGCCCTTCCTCAGCTCTTTATAACCACATATTTCTTTTCTGTTTTAAAATCAATAACTTTTAGAATTTTACTAACATAGGAATTTTGAAATTTGAAATCCAGGTCACTATTATATAGATAGAAGACCCTACTTGTACCCTTTCCCCCCCAAACTGGAACAACATATATCCTTCTCCAGTCTTGTGAAATCTCTTTCATTCACCATGATTTTTTTTCAAAGATCACAAGAAGTAATCCAGTAACTTATTTTTTTCTTGAAGAAGAAGTTTGAAGCAAAATACCTACCATCAGTGATTCTATCCCTTGTTTATCCTTCTTAATATACAAAATGTTTAACAAATGTTCTGACTTAGTTTGGTCACAAATTTTCTTACAAGCAGATCAGATTTGAGAATGTCAACTTCCCTTTCTAAAGCAATATAACTTTACACTTAATTTAATGCTAGTCTATACACATATTGAACTTGTTTATAAATGCTCTCACACATTCCAAATAATGTGACAAAAATGAGAATGTTAATAATATATGTGGAATGGTGGACTACGAAGTGAATTGGAAGGGGATCTGGGTTCTAGTCCTACATCTGTCATAAATGTGATATGTACCTTGGGAAAGATTCCCTCTGTTTTAACCTTCCCTATCTATCAAAAGACTTGTACTTTTTTATTTGACCTGTATTTATTGAATTATGGGCAAATGCCTTAATACTTTAGCATGGGTCAGTTTCTGATCTTGAGATATCAAACTAAAATAATTTTTGGACTCAATTTTATTGTAAAAATGAACTTCCCACCCTGTGACAAATGCCATGAGATGTCCTGTTCCCTTCATCTCCCCCCCCCACCATCTCCAGGGATATAATTATAGTAAGACTGTACCAGTTTCCATTCAGGCATGTCTAGAGTCTCTGGGGCAGTGCTGAATGGAGGCAGCTGCAGCTGCAGATTTTTCAGGAGCAGTTTCCTCAGTACAGGAGTATTATTCAGACCTACAGAAGTGGAGAAAGAGTCATTACACTGAAATGACCCTAGAGGTTGGTCCTAGCATATGGGGAAGCTGTTAAGGACTGAGAGTTGAAAGATTCAATTGACCCTAAAATTCAATAGTGAAATTTGGATGGGGAGGAAAAAATTCTTATTCCTAGTTTTCTGCTCCAACTATTGGAATGAAGCAGTGTTAATATTTCTGCAAATGACTCAACAAAACATGGGGAATAATTCATTAAATCACAAGGGGGTTAGAGAGAAAAAAAGAGAAAATAGGACCCATAAAATAATTCTGGGAAAATGCTCACAGGTGCACTCAAATATATTTTCTCATTAAGGGATGCAAAATTATTCCCCAAAAATCTTACAAAAATATTTTGCATTTACAAGTTTGGTAAAGTGTTTCCTGGATTAGCATATTTGCATTTGGGCAGTAAAAAGGTGGTGGATCAGCATAGAGACACATTTAAAGAGAGCTTGGTTTCAGTGTGAAAGGTTATGTAGCAACAATTTCCAGTTGGCTACTAGTCATTAGTTCCAGATGATCTATTCTTCTTGACAGAGAAGAGGTTCATTTCAAACTATTTTTATTCAAGGGATACCTTCATGACAGCAATGAAAAGCCTAGGGGTGAGTGCTGTATAGTTTATGACTTTTAATACCTAGGTTTTACGTTGTCAAACCCATTTCCGTATCACAACTGTGTTAACACTTTATGTTTCATTGGAAACTTATTGTGGAGGACATTTCAGGCCTGCAAATAGCTGACACCTATAGATTTTTTATTATGTAGAGATTCTTTGTATTCAGAGATTTGAAAAGTGCCAATTCAGCCCCCAGGAGAATAATTACAGATCTGGCAATTGTGGGTTGCAATTTATTTTAATAAGTAAATAAGCAGACACAAATAGTGTATCCAAAAAGTTTTACTGTCATTTTGAGCTTTTAAAGTTTAAAACTACACTAAAACTTTTGAAACATCTTGTGTATAAACACATTTATATTTACATAAATATATACGTGTACACAAGAAACATTTATATAAAACATATACATGTATTTTAAATATATGTATACTATATATATATATATATATTATGTGAAGCTAGAAGTACCCACATGAAGATATATTTACATTTGTACAATGCATACTTATGTAGATATGCACAGAATATTCATGTATTAATACACATTATAGATATTTAGTCTATTTAATTTACAGTCTCCACTAAGATGAGTATAGGTTCTAGGTACACATATTAGCTGTAAATCAATATTATATGCAATATAGATTTATACATTCAGAAAAAAACAAGTAAAATCTCTATTATAAAATAATGCATATTCTAAATCATATCACAACTGATCCTTAAGATTATATACCCTGAAGATTTGTAGGTCTAAAATATTTATTTTATAATAGTTTAGTACCTCATAACCCTAATCATAACCCTAATTACACTTACACTTGATATTTCACTTCACTAGTAAAATGTGCAATGTTTTAAACAAACATTTATGGCCTTCTTAAGCAGGAAAAGTTCCATTTAACCTGAGCTCTTTCTTTTCTCTGTATGCAGATGCCCTTCAGAGACAGAGCTGATATTTCAAAAGCATCCATCAGGTTTCTATTATATTAGTTTGAGAGCCCATCAACTTATAATTTTTATTTAACTCCTGGGAAAGCATTTTATATACATATATGTATACACACACACACATACACATATGTATATATATGTGTGTGTGTGTGTGTGTGTGTGTGTGCGCGCGTGTGTGCTCCTCACTCTCATAGGGCAATTAAAACTCTTCACAACCACCAGGCTGTGAATCTACCTTTCTAAACTTATTACATATGACTTCTTTTTGTGGTTTAACCATATTGACATTTTGACTTTTCCTTGTATAGAATCCAACATTTTCTGTCTCTGTGTTTTATGTACTCTGTGTCCCCTATGTCTGAAGTATCCTCTCTCTTTACTTCTGCCTCTTTTAATCCTAAGTAATGCAGTTCAAGCATTATCTTCTACATGAAGCCTTTTCCTGAGCTACCAGTTGTCTTCTTCCATAGCTTCTCTTGTATCTGTCTTTACATCTATTTCATATACTCTTATATATGTATATATTGTTTCCTCCCAGTACAATGGAAGCTCTTTGAGGGCAGGGACTGTTTCCCTTTTTTCCTTTGAATCCCTGTCACCTAGCATAATGCCTGTTTCCAACTCACTAGTGTCAGATCTGTAATATTTTCCTAAGGGCTGAATTGGCATTTGTCAAATTAATAAATATCAAAAAATTAAATTTTAATAAATGTTTTGATTATATTAAATGTATTGATTAATCAATTACTAGAGAAATAAGTGTTATCAGTACAATCTAAATTTGCACACTGGTGTCATTACCTAGAAAGAGAATAGAACCTCAGTTCTTTTCATTGCTGATTTTTATATACTAGAATACTTACAGAATACCAGACAGCTCAAAGAGTGATAGTATGATAATTATGGTTATATGGTGATTTTTTAAAAATAGATTGAATTTTCAAAAGTTCTATATCCCAAGCAGTCAATACCTTTTATGGAAAGCTAGAACATGTATTGAGAATGAAAAAAAATCCAAAATCCTTGTGCCATACAGGAATGACAACAGATTCCTTTGCAAATAATAGATCTAAGGTCCTCAATAAAACATTTCCCTGACAAGAAGTTTTGGCTTCAGAATAGAATCTTCAACTTCTGATCTGTTCAATATATTCTTCAGTGAAACATGAAGACATTCCATAACAGCTTGTGAGATCAGTATTTAGACCAAATCACATACTTCACCTGACTTCAATAGTGTGCACTATTCAAAGTAGGACATTTTATACCCTATCATAAGGTAGGGCATCTGCAATAAAATATCTAGAACAATAGAGAACATTCACCTTTCTGAGATTTTCCAGTTTGGTCATTTTAAAAATCAAGTCTCAGGGGCACCTAGGTTGTGCAATGGATAGAGTATTGTCCTTGGAGTCAGCAGGTCCTGATTTCATATTTGGCCTCAGATACTTAATATCCATATGACACTGGACAAGTTGCTTAACTCTGATGGCTGCCCTGCTCCCCTTGAAAAAAATTAAGGGAAAAAAGTTTCATCTGAGATGTTCTCTTTCTTAATTTTGAGAATATCATAGGTATATAGGTATTCATTGTTTTCTTGTATCCAGTAATTATTGCCTCTACTTCATCCTCCACATATCTATGATATTGGTATTCTTAAAGGTCCCAAGTTACTCATCTGCTCAAGAAGTTTTGATGGCTCCCCACTGCCTATAAGAAAAGCTAAAGACACTGTTGTTTGCTATATAAAGCCCTCCACTGTTTCATTCCTGCCTAGCATTCTGGACTGATGGTGCATTCTTTTACCTCATTCATTCATTCAACTAGCGTTTATTAAGTGTCTGTATGTTCTAGACACTGTTAAAAGCTGAGGATAAAAATAAAGGGAAGGCAGACTCCATTCTCAAGAAGCTCACAGTCTGACAAATTTCAGGTATTTAACAAATTCTAGTTGATTCATAATGAAGGTTAAATATTAGGAATTTATAGATATTCGTTGTTACTGAATTCAAAGCTGTGTTTATACTACCTTGTTACTACTAGTCTCTCAAAGCATGCGGGAGGTGTTGTGTTCCTTATCTCTCTTATTAAACAATTTAAAATGATCATATATTAAATTCTTTCTGGTTGGTTGATTGATTGAGATGGATTTATAGAAAATGGCAGAAATAGACTGCTAAATTCGATTAGTACCGTTTTTACTTTGTAGGTATACTATCACGTCAGTGTCAGAGACATGAATTTCTGTCACTTAGTCTCAGTGTGACAATGTTTTGAATTCAGGCTTCTTTGGTCAGTCTGAGTCTGCAGCTCATTTTTTAGTTCTATCTTGAGCCATGGCTGCAAGGTATAAGTTAGTGAGCTTGAAACTAATTTGAGCCCTAATTAGGAAAGATGCAAAGTATTCCATATGAGTAGCATTCTAATAAGAAATGTTCCTTTGTAATGACTGTAAAATCCTTGTATGAAAGGGTTTTTTTTTGCTATGAAAGGATAAAATGTTACTAGCTATTTGTTACTATGGTCTTATATTGTTAACCTGCCAATTTAAAATACAGACCTCAGGACATGGAACATTTTGTCCATTATCGTTTCCTTTTGTCAGTCTTATTCTGTTGTTTGCTTAGTAAGAGATAAAGTGCTCATTATGCATTGTACATTAAGAATGATTTGCAAAGTCATTTAAATTCTTCAGTTTTCTTATTTCTACATTTGTTACATTTTGCTAACTATAAATATTTTATTTTAAGTGACAACTTGGTTAAAATAAATATTCCAAATGATCACATTTGGGATTTTAAATGGATTAAAGCAAAAATGAATTTGTCCTTGCAAAATAGTTTTCATCTTTGGGTTGAAGATTGCAAATTGGCTCAAAAATAAATCATTAGTAGGGAGTATGTAACAATATTGGTGTCAACTAAAACAGACTGGAAAAATGACAGGGACTTTATGAAAACCCGTGTTCATTAGTTATTTACTTGTAGAAGGATAATTCATTGGTAAAATTCTAGTGGGTTCACTGACCTAGTTGACTGAGAGATTAACTCATCTTTTTGAAGATTCCAATTTGTCATGGACAGTGATATTTACACAGGCAGTGAGAGTTATCCAAGCCAATTTGTATTTTCAACGTAGTGTTGTTCCTTTGTTCCTTTTTTGTTTATTGTTTTTTAAAATAAATTTTTGTTGGTATCTTTTGGTTTATATTCTCTCACTTCCCTACTCGGTAATCCACCCTCTTTAAATAATAATAAAGAAAAAGAGAAAACAAGCCATTCAACAAAACTAACTAGTTATTTCTTCTACCATATTATATAACTTAATTTTTAGTTATCTTATTCTTATACTAATTTTAAAGGTTTAAAAAAACCCAAGACTGGCAGAAGTCACCTGACTTTCCCCTGGTTACAAAGCTAAAGGAATTGTTAACAATCCTTAAATAAATACTGTGCACATAAACACACTCATACACACATACCCACATAAACATAAATGTATATATATGCATATATATGACATATATATGCATATATATATACATATATACATGATAGCTAGTTGGAAAGTAGGAAAAAACAGTTTTCCAGGTCCTTTGTAATTATCATGTGATATGAAATCATGGAGTATTCAGTTTGTGAAGAGACACAAACACACAAGCACACACATGTACACACATATCTTGGGCAAACAGTGAAGATGGAAAATGAGTGGGGTCTAAATTTTTGGAGGAGAAGGAGGTAAGACTAAATATCATACGGAAAACTATGGAAAACTTTCTATGACTTCAGAAGTCCACTACTATAACATAAATATTCTCTCCACAACTTTCTAAGATTGGAAACATGGAGCTCCATAATTTTGAAAGAATTAAATACATAAGCAACCCAAAATGTTGGGTATAACTGTACTTCATCATCATTCTAATGATTACCTGTCTGAAAGAAATGTTACAAGTGTTGTTAAGGACATGTATGAATGGAAAAGGAAAGAATGGATATCTGTCTTTTCCATAAGGCTATTTTGGTTCACTGAGATATGGGATAAAACAACACAAAACAAAATAGAGGCCTTCAAGTCATTGGAAGTGTTTTTTTTTTTCAAACGAAGATTTAGCAAGAGTGTGAATGAAAATCTAACATTATGGGAAGATGTGAACAAGTTGAAATCTGAGTCTGTAAACAAAAGAATCAATACTGATATAATCTCAGCACTGCATATCTAAGTAAGTGATCAAGCTGTGTAATGTCTGGAATTCCCCTGCCCGGGGAACCCTGCACCTCCCCCATAACCATGGGGTGAGTTTGATACCAAAGGAAGGGTCAAAGGAGCTGCAGATTTATTATAGAAGTTTCATCTACCATTATGATTACTTACAAAACAGGGGCAATCTGAGGAGCCAGTCAGATGATTCAGTGGCTCCCCACAAACCTGTCTCCCCCAAATTCCCATAGTAATTATAAAAATCAGACAAAGAGAGGAGGAGCCGTAGAATACATCACTACTGATTGGTGGATATTTTGGGTTTTTGCTTAGTAATGAGCCCATTTCCTAGCTTGGACATAAGGCAATGTTGATGGGCAAATGCCCAAACAGAAGATTGTATACTGGTCATGAACTGTTCACTCTGTCCATGTTATGGCTTTCATCAGTCACAGTATCCAAGTTATGGTTTTCATTGGTCACAATATCTAAATTATGACTCAGTGTCTAACTTATGATTTTTAACAGGTCACCATGTCCAGGCTTCTGCCTTTCACAGAGTTTAAGTTTATGGCTTTCATTTATTACTGTGTATTATGGCTTTTACCAATTGGTAAATGGACAAGGTGCATCAACATTGGATTGTGACCAAGGTTCTAAGTTCTTGATATGATTTTACTTTGCTGAGTTCATACTGTGGTACTTAAAGCCACCTGAAATCTGGCTTTCCCCATCCCTACATGGGAAAATAATACTTGTGACTCTTGAAAGTGGTATCACTAACAGTATAGATAGAATACATACATACACACACACACACACACACACACACACACACACACATATATATATATATATATATATATATATATATATATATATATATATATATATATATATATACACATACATAGAGGGTGCAGGTATAAGGCAAATTGAGGGGATTACACTAAAAAAAGTTAAGGGATGAGAAAGAGGAGTACAATGGGTGCAAAAGGAAGGGAGAGAGGCGAGCAAGACCTACAGCGAACAAGACCTACTATAGTGGAAGGGAAGTTGGGAAGGTGGGTGATGGGCATTGCTTGAACCTTACTCTCATCAGTATTGGCTCAAAAAGGGAATAATAAACCTAATTAGTTGAATATAGAAATCTATCTTATCTGACAGGGAAGTAGGAGGGGGTAAGATTAAACAAAGTTGGGGTGAGGATCAGAGGAAGTAGTAGACAGAAGGAAAACACTGGTGAGGTGGGAGCAGTTGAAAAGAGAGAGAGAACAAACAGGAGGAATAGGGTGAAAGGAAATACACAGGTAGTAATCATAACTATGAATGTGAATCGTATGAATTCTCCTATAAAATGGACATGGATAACAGAGTAGATAAAAAACCAGAATCCTACAATATGTTTCTTACAAGAAGCATATTTGAAGCAGAAAGACACACAGAGTAAAGGTGAGGAGCTGGAGCAGAATCTATTATGCTTCAACTGAAGTAAAAAATTCAGGAGTAGCAATCCTGACCTTAGACAAAGCAAAAATAAAATAGACCTAAACAAAAGAGATAAGGAAGGAAACTACAGCTTGCCAAAGGTACCAAAAACAATGAAGCAATCAAATTAGAAGAGCAAGGAACAGTCTCCCCATCTGATCTATGCTGAGGGGAAAAATTCATGACCAAACAAGAGAGAGAGAGCATTACTAGACGTAGAATAGATAATTTTGATTATATTAAATTGAAAAGCTTTTGAACAAACAAACCAATGCAACCAAGATTAGAAGGAGAGCAGAAAGCAAGGAAATAGTATTCACAGGAAGAGTCTCTGATAAAGGCCTCATTTCTCAAATATATAGAGAACTGAGTTGAATTAATGAGAATACAAGTCATTCCCTGATTGATAAGTGGTCAAAGGATGTGAACAAGCAGTTTTAAGATAAAGAAATCAAAGATATCTATAGGCATATGAAAACTGGCTTCCATCTACCTTTATAATCTTGTCTGATATTTCTTCTCTTCAATGTTTTCTGCTTATCACCTTTAATAATGTAGATAATCAAAAAATCTATCTAACTGAATCTGCTGAATTAAATTTCATGGCTAGGGCAAGCTTTCTAACTGGAAAACTGAAATCAAGGTCAATTTTATTTTTGAAAATATCATTAGCCATGATTCCAAGTGAGGAAGATAATGCTTTATAAATGGTGACCAGTTTGTTGTTCCTTATACCTACCTGTAATAGCCTTCCCCCAGGTCTATGTACGGAGTGGCAAGAGTGTTGGTAGCACAATGAATCTTCTTTGGAAGGAAGTCAGAAGTATGCAAGAAGTCTGAGAAGTCACAAATGAGTAAGGGTCAAATATGATATTATAGATAAAAAGTAGACAAGAATAGCCAAGAGCAAGAGGTATTCCCAATAGGCAGTTTGGGGGCATCCATAATCCAGACATCAAAAACTGAAGGTGTAGTTGATGAACAATAAGGGACCATAGTGTTCAGGGAATAGGAAAAGTAAAAAGGTAAAGTATCAAAGGTAGAGCTATGATTGGCATAAAAATTGCCTTGATATCCATTTATATATGGAATTGTAAGCATTTTAAATACCATTTAATTTTATTCCTACTATCAATTTTCACAGGTATAAAACCAAAACAACAATTTGTTTCTGAAATGCCTCTTCTTTTTTGAAGATGAAAAAGATCCTAATAATAATGACAGCTGTCCAATGGCATTTTGATATTGGTGTTTCTTTGTTTGGGCTAAATGAGTCACAATAATTTGTACTAACAAATAAGAGAAGATGTCAAATTGATTTCTAAATGTTGTACAAGTTTTAATATAGCTGCAAATTTAGGTCTTGAAGACTAATGGAAAAAGTTGTGTATAGGACTTCCCTTTGCAATACCAAAAATTTCCTGTGATATTACAAATGGATGGAAAGATAGCTTTAGAGTGCCATTTTTCTCATTTTCTGATGTTGCTTAAAACTTCAAAGGGAGCTCCAAATGAATCAAAGGCAACTGGCTCAAAATATAAAATACTTTGGGGAGTTCCTTTCCAAATATTCTAGACAACAATTTAACAACTTCACAATTTGTAGGTACTGAGTTGGTACTAATTTATTTTAAAATGTCGTTAGCTTTATTTGCTTCATCAACAAATGTTATTAAGTTTTAATGTGTCAGAATGGTGCAATAAAAGTAACAAATCCTGGCTTACCAGTAAAACATGATAAAGTACACATTCTAAGAGAAATCCTGTATGTTTAATACAGCATGTTTTATCACCTAATAAAAGTGGGATTAAGGACTTCATTGATATTAATATGAAATTTGAGGAGTAAACAGGTATAACACCAGTGCCAACTTTTAAAGCCTCCAGTACAAAATCCAACCCCAACCTGGAATGCAGACTGAAAAAAAATGCCAGATTTGCAATTTTGAAAGGACATCAATATTAATTCTTATTATTCTTAACTTCCAAATTGTGATCAATATAATGGCCCCCATCACCAGGATATTCCTTAAGGTATTCAACATAGTGTTTTGTGTTCAACCATAAAGTAATTCTAATTGAACCTCAATGATGATGACTTTTAGAATTAAAGGGACATAGAAAGCTATTAATTGTGTACTTAAAGATAATAGCTCTCTATAGTGTTTTAAGTTTTGGAAAACACTGTAACTGTTATCTCATTTGAGTATGACCTCAATCTTTTGGGTGTAGGTGCTATTATTATCCCTATTTTATAGATGAGAAAATTGAGGTTGAAAGATGTAAGGCGAATTACTTGTCAAGGGTCACCTAACTCGGAAGTGTCTGAGACAGTATTTGAACATAGGCCTTCCTGACAGCAATCCCAATAGTCCACTAAATGTAACACCTAGCTACCTACACATTACTGAAAAAAAAAGTCCTATTGAATTAATGGATATCATCCAATCCTGGAATATGTATGAACAGGATGATCTCATAAGCCTGACTAGTCTGTTCAAGTTTGAGGTTAAAAAGAAATATTTAGGATTTTTCCACATTCATGTTAGGACCTAAAAATAATGCATTAGAGGTTTAAACTCCCCCCTCACAAACCCATTTCCCACTTAATAGGCAAAAGTATTAAGAATGGGCAGCAATGTTAGGACATAATGATTTCACCATAAACTGAGGTAATTCAACATAAAAAGAATACCCCACATTTGTATCTAGATATGTAAGCTGAATAAGGAATCATTGAAGAAATTCCCTTAGTTTTCTTTTGTCAGAAATTTATTTTCTTTTTATGCATTTTTAGTCCAGATGTAATATTTATGATTCATGATGTTTCTCTAACAAATCCTCATTTAGTAGTTTTGGGGGTACAAATTTTGTTTTTTCATGGAGGGAGTACCCACAGAGATACCACAAATATTGTCTATTTTTCCTGCCATAAACCCTCTATTGAGAAATACTATTCTAGAGACCTTTATTTTAATTTTAATATCTAGGTATTACTTAGGCTATTCACCTTTTAGCTCACTATTATTGTTACTGTGTTGTTTCAGTCATGTCTGACTCTTTGTGACCCTATTTGTGGTTTTCTTGGCAAAGAGACTGGAGTGCCTTTACCATTTCTTTCTCTAGCTCATTTTCTAGATGAGGAAATTAAATCAAACAGGATCAAGTGACATGCTCAGGGTCATGCAGCTAGTAAATGGCTGAGGCTAGATTTGAACTCAGGAAGATGAGTCTCATCCTTGGCCCCATGGCCCTCTGTTCACTGTGCCACATAGGTGTCTCAATTCAATTCAATTCATATTTTTCAAGCAGCTATTATGTTCCAGTTAGTTCAGGGATTACAAACAAACAAAAAGAAAGACAATCCCTTCCCTTCAAGGTGCTTACAATTTAGTAGGGGAATATAATATACAAAAGGAAGGTGTAGAGTGGTGGAGGAAAAGGTACTGGGGCTGGGACAGGGATCATGATGATAGTGAATCCAAGGAGTACATTGCTTGATAATGATTGGATTGTGAGCCCTCTGAGTTCTTTTTAAATGGAAGCTTTAAGAACAGGTTTTTGCTCTGCTCTCTAGCCCTCCAATTAGAAGAACAGAGGGACAGAGGCTACTGAGAGTACTAATCAGGTATGAGTATCAAAACTGATGCAATATCTGGAATGATGAGTTTACTCTGCTCCCCCCAACCCCTGCCCCGGGAATATGATGATGATGAGGTTGAATCCAAAGAGTGTGGCTTGGTGTCACGTGGTTGGGCTATGAAATCTTTGAGAACTCTTTAAATGAAGGCTACATAACTGATCTACCTCCTTTTTCAGCCCTCAAAAATGTCACTAATATAATAAAAATCTTCAATAAATATTCTCAATAATGTTATAGATATAGTTTGGTAAACTAGACAACTTCTTCAGGAGGGAGGGGAGATATGTACCACAGCTGCCACATTATGCTACCACATTGATTAATGAATCCATGAATGTAAACCATGAAACTGAAGTATTTCTAGTTTGACCTATTCATGATTGGTATCTTCAAAGGCCTCTGAGATCTGTTTGATCCATATGGGTGCCTTTGTACAAGGCCACCACTCTTGAAAATATTTTTTCCAGTGCAAGGGAGAAAAAAATCACAAGATACCATGTATGGTTGAATAGCATGTATCTTGCATTGTCACCCATGAAATATCAAAAGATCTAAGGAAGGGGTTCTTAATCTGAAGTCTGTGAACTTGTATGGGAGAAAAACATATGTCTTTATTTTCATTAAATTTTCACTGAAATTTAGCATTTCCTTCAATTACAATTCTAAAAGAACTGATTATTCTCAAAGGGATCGTTAGGCTTAATCAGACTGTTGAAGGAAGTCCATGGTACAAAAAAAATGAAAAATAGTCTAATCTAGAGATGACTTCCAGTTCATAAATTATGTGAGGACATGGATAAGAGTCATCAAGAACAAGAAAGCAGAGGTATGCTGTCGTCGGTCAAAAGGGGTGCCCACATCAATAAGATCTCAGATTCATTGGAAGTATTGAAGTATTTATTTTTATAGCATGTAAGATTAATTTCTGATTGCTGAAGGGCTCAATGGGAAAGCTTTGTAGTGTTCTAGGGCTCAATGCAATTAGTACAATGCAATAAATCACAGCTAAGAAAAAAAAGAGCAATCTTTTTTTTTCATCCAAATTACAGGATTTACTTTGACAAAGATTTCAAGTAGTTAGAGATCTTCAGTACCTTTATCATAATATACAATTGTGCCTGGAAAGAAAACTACAAAGAAGAGAAAAAAAACTTAACAATTTATGTCTATTTTTAATGGAAAGATTAAAATCATTATTTAAAATAATATCCGTGCATCAAGATAGAGAGTATTTATATACTGCTCCAAGGTTTATGATATATTTTAGATATTATCTCACTTAATCTTCAATATAATCCTGTGAGATGGGTGCTGTTATTTTCACCATTTTACAAATGAAGACACTGAAGCTGGGAGAGGATAAATGATTTGCCCATGGTCACAGAATAATAAGTATTTGAGGTAGCATTTGAACTTCACTCTTCTTGACTCCAAGTCCAGCACTCTTTGTGCTATGTAATTTAGAAGGCAAATTGTATTTTTTTCCAGTGGGGGGGAAATCATTAAATAATTATTTATGGAGGAGTTGTTGCAAAGAGGCTGCTTTAAGGGATCTATACCTTTGTAGATTATTTTGAAAAAGTAGTCTCTGCTTTAAAAGAATCTTTTCTCTTGCTGTATCTCTGCTTCTCTCCTCTCTTTTGATCTTTCTTTGATAACTTTTTCCCCATATACTAAGATATGGTCCAACTGTCAAAAATTCAATAACCATTAATTAAGTTTCTGCTATGTGTCAGGCACTGGAGGTACAAAAATGTTAAAGTTGTCCTCAAGAATATTACATTCTATTAGAAGAAGCAATGTAAATAAAAGCATTTGAAAATATGAACATTATCACCAACAGCTGTTGATCAACTGCCACCACAAGTAGGCAAACCTGCCTAATTGAAGCAGAAAAGACCCTGGAGGAGGGATACTGACAATATGTGCCAGGTGAATCAAATCACAGCCATTACCTTGCCCATCTTGTTCCCTTATACTCAAGAGAAGAACAGTCTCTCTCCTACACCAACACCCAGACTATCTATTTCTCCGCTGTCTGCTCCCATCATAGATTGAAACAATTCTTGAGGAAGAAGACCTTGCCTTTTTCATGCCCTCTAACACAAACCACCTGCCAACTTCCACTTATAGTCAGGCAAGTTCTAGAGCTCCAAGAAGAGCAAAACACCCTTCCCTCAGTCATTATTTAGAGAACCAACCCTCTGGAAATGCAACATGGCAGCTGCTCACTTAGGTGCTATAACTCCTGCTTCCTCTGAAGCCACAGCTACTAATAGTTCAACCCCAGAAACATAAAATTTCAATTTTATTAACAGTGATGATAAAGAAAATGCAATGGCATGATCTTTACTGCTACAAACTAGGGGCCGCTGGGCTTTTCCATCTGACTTACAATTGAACCCTTTCTTCCCCTATTAGAAAGTGAAGTCCTTAAGAGTATGGACTGGCTTGCTTTTCTATTTATATCTCCAGTGTATAGAATTTAAAAATATATTTTTAAATTAATTTAATCAAAGTAAATACAATATAAGCAAGTAAGGCTCTGTGTAGAAAGTAGCACTTGAGGGTGGCAGAGCCAAGATGGTGGCTGGGAAGCAGGGACTTGCCTAAAGCTGTCCCATAGGATACTCCAAATACCAATAAAAATGGCTCTGAACAAATTCTAGAACTGCAGAACCCATGAAATAGCAGAGTGAAGCAGGACTCCAGCCCAGGACAGCCTGGACGGTCGCTGGGTAAGGTCCATTGCATGGACCTGGGAGCAGAGTGGAGCAGAGCCTAGTATGGGCTGTGCCCGGACCAACCAGACTGGAAGCCTGGCGGAACAGGACCTAGCACCCTGAATCAGTGAGCTGTGTCAGTTACCAGACTTCTCAACCCGCAAACACCAAAGACAACAGAGAAGGTTAGTGGGAAAAAACTGCGGGGGACAGAGTGAAAAGAGTTAGCAGTTCAGCCACCACCCTGGGTACAGTGCAGGAGATGTAGCTGCAGGACTACAGCAGCAGTTGCTTCTGGCCCCAGGCCCACCTAGTGGGAGGAATTAAGTGGCAGACCAGAGCAGGAGTGCAGAGCCTGCTTAGATCTGAGTCCGGTTTGGGTTGGCAGTTCTTGGGGTCCTCCCCCAAGTGTGTGGTGTGCTGGTGTGGCAGAGCTTGCTGTGCAGAAATAGCTCTGAAAACAACAGCACAGCCCCTCAAGCTTGGGACAAAGTACTCTCTACTCTACAAGCAGTCATACCTTTACAAAAAGCTCAAGGGTCAAGTAGTTGGCTGGGAACATGGCCAGGCAGCAAAAATGGACTCAGATTTAAACTCAGACTTTGCAATTTTTCTTCGGTGACAAAGAAGATCAAAACATACAGATAGAAGAAGTCAACAAAGTCAAAGAGCCTACATCAAAAACCTCCAAGAAAAACATGAAATGGTCTCAGGCCATGGAAGGGCTCAAAAAGGATTTGGAAAAGCAAGTAAGAGAAGTAGAGGAAACATTGGGAAGAGAAATGAGAGTGATGCGGGAAAACCATGAAAAACAAGTCAATGACTTGCTAAAGGAGACCCAAAAAATACTGAAGAAAATAACACCTTAAAAAATAGACTAACTCAAATGGCAAAAGAGCTCCAAAAAGTCAATGAGGAGAAGAATGCCTTGAAAGGTAGAATTAGCCAAATGGAGAAGGAGGTCCAAAATACCATTGAAGAAAATACTACCTTAAAAATTAGATTGGAGCAAGTGGAAGCTAGTGACTTGATGAGAAGTCAAGATATTATAAAACAGAACCAAAGGAATGAAAAAATGGAAGACAATGTGAAATATCTCATTGGAAAAACCAGTGACCTGGAAAATAGATCCAGGAGAGATAATTTAAAATTTTATTGGACTACTTGAAAGCCATGTTCAAAAAAAGAGCCTAGATATCATCTTTTGAGAAATTATCAAGGAGAACTGCCCTGATATTCTAGAGCCGGGGGTAAAATAGAAATTGAAAGAATCCATTGATCACCTCCTCAAAAAGATCCCCAAAAGAAAACTAGGAATATTGTCACCAAATTCCTGAGCTCCAAGATGAAGGAGAGAATACTGCAAACAACTAGAAAGAAACAATTTGAGTATCGTGGAAACACAATCAGGATAATCCAAGATCTAGCAGCTTCTACATTAAGGGATTGAGGGGCTTGGAATATGATATTCTGGAGGTCAATGGAGCTAGGATTAAAACCAAGAATCATCTACCCAGCAAAACTGAATATCATGCTCCAAGGCAAAATATGGATTTTCAACAAAATAGAGGACTTTCAAGCTTTCTCAGTGAAAAGACCAGAGCTGAATAAAAAATTTGACTTCCAAACACAAGAATCAAGAGAAGGATGGAAAGGTAAGCAAGAAAGAGAAATCATAAGGGACTTAGTAAAGTTGAACTGTTTTGTTTACATTCCTACATGGAAAGATGATGTGTATAATTCATGAAACCTCAGGATTAGGGTAGATGAAGGGGATACAAACACACATACACACATATACATACATACATACATACATACATACATATATATATATATATATATATATATATATATATATATATATATATATAGACAGAGGGCACAGGGCGAGTTGAATATGAAGGGATGATATCTAAAAAAAATCAAATTAAGGGATGAGAGAGGAATATATTGAGAGAGGGAGAAAGGGAGAGATAGAATGGGGTCAATTATCTTACATAAAAGTGGCAAGAAAAAGCAGTTCTGTAGGAAGGGAAGAGGGGGCAGGTGAGAGGCAATGAGTGAATCTTGCTCTCATCAGATTTGACCTGAGGAGGGAATAACATACACACTCAATTGGGTCTCTTACCCCAAGGAAAGAAGGAGGAAGGATATAAAAAACGGGGGACAATAGAAGGGAAGGCAGATAGGGGGAGGAGGTAATCAAAAGCAAACACTTTTGAAAAGGGAAAGAGTCAAGGGAGAAAATTGAATAAAGGGGGATAGGATAGGAAGGAGCAAAATATAGTTAGTCTTTCACAACATGAGTATTGTGGAAGGGTTTTACATAATAATACACATGTGGCCTATGTGGAATTGCTTGCCTTCTTAGGGAGGGTGGGTGGGGAGGGAAGAGGGGAGAGAATTTGGAACTCAAAATTTTAAAAGCAGATGTTCAAAGAAAAATTTTTTGCATGCAACTGGGAAATACGATATACAGGCAATGGGGCATAGAAATCTATCTTGCCCTACAAGAAATAAGGGAAATTGGGATGAAGGGGAGTGGAGTGATAGAAGGGAGGGCTGACTGGGCAATGGGCCAATCAGAATATATGCCATCTTGGAGTGGGGGTAGTGTAGAAATGGGGAGAAAATTTGTAATTCAAACTCTTGTGAAAATCAATGCTGAAAATTAAAAATATAAAAAAAATAATAATTAAAAACTACAAAAAAAAGAAAGTAGCACTCAGTCTGAGTATTGAAGGAAATCAATTATTCTGAGAGTCAAAAAGAAAAAGAGAGTACATTTCAGAAGTGGAAGGTATCCTCTACAAAACCTAGAGAAAGGAAATGAGAAGTCAAGTCAGGAAGGTCAGTTTAGCTAGAGTGTATAGTGTATGAACATGGAGATACTGTAAATATGTCCTTGTAATGCTTAAATGAGGAGGACTTTCTCATTTCCCTAGATGACAGTGCTAGGGCTTAGCTAGGACTCACTATAAAGATGTTCCCTGGGCAGGTAGGTAAGCAGAAAGTTTCTTGAAGAATGGTACACTATAATTCAAAACCCTCTCAGATGAAGTAGAGAAGACATTTCACAGTAATGGTCCAGGTGGTCAGACTGCTGCATAACCTCACACATAGAGTGTCTAGGTCAAAGGAGTTTAAATCAGAAGATTTAGGTGTGAAAATTATCTTTTTCATTATTGCTTATGTAAGTTGAGGCATGCTGTTTAACTTCTCTGGTCTTCAGTTTTCTTATCTAGGGCAGTTAGATAACACAGTGAATAGAATATTGGACCTGACATCACAAAGACCTGAGCTCAGATAAAGCTGCTGATCCGTGCTACTTATATGACCCTGGGCAAGTCAGTTAATCACCATCTGTATGAGTTTCCTTACTTATAAGTTGGGGACAATAATAATATGTATCTCTCAGGGTTATTGTAAACACAATATTTGTAAAGCACTTTCTAAACCTGTATGCACTATATAAATGATATTATTATTATTATTAATGGTGGTGGTGGTGGTGGTAGCAGTAGTAGTAATAGTAGGAGGAGAGGGATGAGGAGGGGGAGGAGTAGGAGTAATAGTGGTAGAAGTAGTAATGTTAGTAGTGGTGGTGGTATTAATAAAATGTATTGGATCTAGATAATCTTTGAGGTCCATTCTAGGTGTAAAATGCTATGATGAGAAGCACATCAATGTTCTAATAATTTATTGTTGCTGCTTACATTAAAGTATCAGTAATTAAGTCATAATTATAGTGGTTTTTTTAATGGGTACATTTAAGAATTTTTCATTGAAATGTTATTTGACAACCCTGGAAGTATCTGTAAGATACTGTACATCTTTTAAACAGCAAAATGTCCCAGAAACACAATGTGTTATTCCTTCCATCCTTCAAAGGCTATTTTTACAAGTTCAAGACTTTTTAAAAACATGGATGTCTCATTTCTCTTTGGCTGGCTTCCTTCAGCCACTGTGAGTTATGATGATTTGTCAACCCTCTACAATCGAAGGAGAGAAGATAAACAGAAATTAAACAGAAGGAGGGGGAAGCCCCACACTTAGGCAAACAAGACTTTTGCTTAAGTAATACTTACATTGCACTCTTTGCTTCAAAGAACTTTTCAAATTAACTAATTAATTAGTTCAAGATCCCAGCAAGGCAGGAAGGCAAATATCACTATCTGTTTTGGAGATGGGGAAACTAAGGCCGAGAGGTTAATTAACTTTTTCAAGACAACAAAGAGAATGTGGAATTTAAACTCAAGTCATTTTAGGCTCCTATATTCTAGTCAGTAGGCATTGTTTTCTCTCTAAACATTTAGTTTTTACCACTCAGATATCCTCAATTGCTTGAAGGGACAATTCTGATTAGAGCCCTGTTAACTAGATGGGTATTTCCAACCCATGGGCCCTTAGGGCTGCTTGTAGTTCCCCAAAGTCCTATTAGGCCTTTGTCCCTTTGTTCAGATGAATATTTCATATTAAGAGCAGTTCTTTGTGAAAACAAAAAAGATTTTAATTGGAGTGCAAATAGTTTGGGGGATAGTCTTAACAAACAGAATTTGAGTTTGAAACTATTGAAGTAGATTGTAAACTTCATGGAGAGACCTTTTACCAGTTTGTGTATACTCTGCTAACTACCATGATACTAACTATAAGGCAGCTGTTTAGTAAATAATCAAGAAATCAAGAAATTACGGTGTTCGATAAAGGAACTTTATTTCTTCTGAAGTCAACATCATCCTTGTAGTTACTTCGGCTAGTTTCCTCAGTCATTGTCTTCTTATCAAGCCCTGCACTCTCCACTTCTGTAATATTTCTTGTCTATTTTTTTTCCCTGCTTATGTGATCATCATCCTAGTCCAGGCCCTTAAAATCACCTATTTCCTGCAAAATAACAACAGCTTAATAATAGAACTCCTTCTTTCCAGTCTTGTCCCTCTTTAAAAATCAAACCATCATGAAGTTGCCAAAATAATCTTCCAAAAGCACAGGTTTGATCACATCAGACTTTTTCTCAAAATTTTGCAGTGGTTCCATATTGCCTGGAGGATAATACAAACTCTTCAGCTTCTTATTTGAAGCCTCGAACAATCTGGTTCCACCCTCCTTTCAAGATATTTCGTATTACCCTCCTTCACAAACACTGCATTCCAATCAAAGTGGCTCACTGGTTCCTTGAACTGATATTCTTTCTCCATGACTACACCTTCACATACACTACCATTCATGGAATTCCCTTCCTCCTCATCTCCACCTTTCCAAATCAATCTTTATTTCACATCAAGTTTTAATTCATATGCCACTTCCTACTAGAAGCCTTTCTTGAATGCTGTGACCCTCAAATTAAATTTTGTTTACTTAATTTTTTTGGTCTGTGTCCCCCAGTAGCATAAAATCTCCTTGAAGGCAGAGACCATTTTCTCTTTCTGACTTTATATCCTTAACACCTGCCACAATCCCTTATACAATTGAATAGATGATTTTTTGCCTTTAAAAAAATAAACACATATAGCTTGAAGCTCATGTGCAACAGATCAAACATTCATATAATTGACTTTCTTTTCTCTTCTTCCTTTGTCTGTTTTAAAGGATTTTTTTTTCTCTTTAGGACAGAAAAACTATAGTAGTGGGTGCCATTTAATTTCTCTTCTGCTTGAATAATTTGCATTATAATTATGTAATAATATTTTTGCTTGCTTATCTTTGATACCCTGAAAAGTTTATTATTTCATTGGTATGATATTCCATGGATACAGATCACTGCCTTAACATTTATCATCACTCTCCTCTACCACCCCCACTCAAAAAGAAAAGATATCACTTAGAAGACAAATTTCAGGTGATAAGTCTTTTTGCCTTTAATTGTATTGATCTTTAAGGAATGTACATATAATTGCATAATTGGTGCTTCATAGCTTACCCTGAACTAAAATCTGTCAGTTCTTATTCTCTGTTGCCAGAGCTTTTTAATAAGCTAGGCTTATCTCAGTATACCATGAGACATCACAGTAGGCTATTGCTAAAGGATGTTGGTTTGCAGGTCTATTATTTTATCATGATTCTTCTTTGTGAAAAGCCAAATTTTAGTCAAGACTATTCTCTCTCCCAAGTTTGGGAATCCTTTGAGCTGAAAATCACCTAGATGTGTTTCAGATTGAAGGTCAAATTTGAGAAAGCATAAAGAAAGAAAAATCAAGGATGTTATGTTGCCACCAGTCATAAATGCTATTCTTTGAAGCATGGTGTGATTTCTATCAGTTTTGAAAGTAATCATTCACCCACTTGCCAAGTGATAATAGCGTATTTTGAAAATTAAGAAAATTTCTGACTTAACTGTTATAAATTAGTATTTCATGACTTTAAAGATGTAAATGACTTAGCAACCAAAAAAAGGGAAGAAAAATGGAAAGAAAGAAGTTGCCCATGGCTAATATGAGCACTCTCATTGGACATGGTGTTAACACCTCATTGAGCTGAGTAGGTTAGGGGAAGGCTCAGTTCACTCCATTGCCACTGCTATTCAACTGGACATGAATTTTATTAAAATTATTTTTAGAGCATGTTTCAGTGTACATCAATGAAATATTTTCTATTCTGTTCCCCTCTCTCCATAGTACCTCTACCCACTTCCAGCTCCATACCATATAGATTATCTCATGGCAAATTTGGAATAACATCCTTTTTGGAAAGATTCAATTCTCTCATTTTTCTATTATTGTCTTTCAAGGTACATAATTATAACAGCTTCATCTGGGCTTCTAAATAAAATTGTCATTTCCTCGATCTCTACATGTATATTTCATATCTTAATTCTTAATGATAATGTAGAAGAGTAGTATGATATAGTAAATGGAAAGCTGATCTTAGACTCAGAGTGATTTTCATCTGATAGGCTCCTAGTTTGAATGTATAAATTGAATTGGGGCATACTGGCTAGCTCTGTAACCATAGACCAACTACTTTTTTTAGTTTCATAAGAGACTCTTTAAAATGATAAGTTATAGACAGATATTGATAAAACTATAGGCAATTATATGGAATTTCTATATTAGGATTTCCCTATACCAATGAAATCACGAAAGACGGATGAGTAGAGAGATGATACAATACTTTATAACATATTACTTTCCTTTCAAAGTAATGAGTTCCTGCCTGCATGATCCAGAATAAGCCTAATATACACCAACTATTCACCATTGACCAGTTATTATCAATTGAATAATTAATGCAAATAGTCCTTTGTAGGCACAACCTCGGGAATGATGCAAGGAACTTGTCTTTGGTTTCCACTATAAATAGGAAGAGGAAGAAAAAATGTGGTTCAAAAAGTTGCTATGTATTTGCTAGTTTTAAGATCCCAAACAAAGAAAACATGTCATCCTTGCCCCCATTATTTATGTGATCCTTTAGTGTGGAATTTTTTAACCTTTTTTTTTAATCTCATGGATGACTTTGGAATTCTGGTGAAGTCTCATAGATCCTTATCAGAATAATATTTTTAAATCCATTAAATAAAATGTATTGGATGGCAAAGGAAACCAGTTATATTGAAATATAGTGAACAAAATATATTTTTAAGGTCATAGACCCAGATTAAGAACTACTTTAAAGGAACAAACTAGTTTTGCTATTAAATGGTTTCTAGATCCCTACTAAATTTCAAGAATCACTTATTGTCTTGATTAGAAATTTAAAAAATATATATTAAAGTAGTTTATTTCTTCTATTTTATTATTTTCACTAGACTTTAACTATGATTTTTTGTACTTAAGACAAAGAGCCCATATCACCCCAGTAAATGTTGGGGGAGAGGAAAGATGAAACTTGGAGGTACAGGAGCAAGTCTTTTCCAAACTCCAGGAGGTAGGCAAAGAGGTCGCCTCGGTGATCCATCTGGTAACTTCTTAGTTTGCCTGATTATTCTTGCTAGGTTATCATGAATATTGTTAAATTGATTATTTGGATTTTTCTTGCTAATTAGCTGCTAGGCTTTGTTGTTTTTATATTTCCTAAGGACAGCAAATGTTATTGCTGCTTTCTCAATTCAGCACCCAGGAAACAAATTCATTCTCTCTCTCTCTCTCTCTCTCTCTCTCTCTCTCTCTCTCTCTCTCTCTCTCTCTCTCTCTCCCTCTCTCTTTCTCTCTGCCCCTTTTTTTTTTACCATAATGGTTCTGAATTACACCAGCATCTAAGTATCATGGACTGGTGTAGAATATTTTTTATATTCCATATCTTTTGTCTGAGTAACTTAGTGTCTCTTCAGATGAATGACATGAGGAAGAAAAATCATCCATGATTGAACTGAAACAGTTAATGGGAAAAAGCATTTCCACAACAGTCTCCTGAATGTTCTTTCTCTGCAATGCTGCGATGCAATGAGCCTACAATTTCAAACTATTCTATCAGTATGGCTTTCAAAGTCACCCAACCTCCTACCTCTTGCCCTCAGGCAGTAATAACTATTGTCCTTCCCATTTTATAAATGGGGTAAAAGATGCCCACAATTACTCAGCAAGTCACAGAGCAATCTCAGAACCTAAAATAGAACCCATGAGTCTTGATTACCAGTTTGCTATGCTAACCATTCACCCACACAGCCACCAAGCCATCTAGCTTTCTATTGCACAAGAATGCAACCAAATTGAACATTTGTCAGTTTGTGAGAAGGGCCTTTTCTCTTCCAGTTGCTCAGAAAAAAACTTCAAAACAATAGAGCTCAAGGGAAAAAAATAAAAAAAACCACAAAACAGTAACTAGTGAAGCTTCTCTGGGCATAAGGCTGTGTTTGAAAGCATGTGTAAATGGAGATAAACAGAGAGTGAGGTAATGATATATTTCTCTGTCAGAGAAAAGCAAAGAAATGTAGCCAGTGCAAGCCCTCTGTTCTCTCTCAGCTTTGTAGCAATGTGTATTTTTTGTAAATAGTCAGCATTTGGATTTCTCACATCATGGGCAAATTCTCATCACCATCCTCTCCCCTTTCCAGTTTGATTTAAGCAGAAATTCAAAGGTAGACGGGACCTACCATCTATCCTCCCTCAGTTTGGATGCCTGACTTTCCTGAATTGGCAAAAGATGGAGCAAACCAGAGGGTACATCTCTTCAATTAACAGGGCTCACAAACAAATGAACTTCTAGGAGCTGATTCCAGTAGTGGCAACAGCAACAGTGACACCTACAGCAGCAGTAATTGAAAAAAAAAGAAGCTATTTCCCATTTGTGTGAGCAAGAAGAAAAGAAAACATTTTCATTTCTCTAGCTCTTCCACAATAAATGAATCTGGGCAAAGGTGTTGCTGAAATGCATGCATCTATAAAGGTTTTTTAGCTCATTAGAAAATACTCTCAAACTAACCAAGTCCTTGATTTGAAAAATCTCCCTGAACTTGGAAAAATTTAGTCACATGTGTCTCAGAGAAGCAGTAATAGCAATTATACAAAGCAAAATGCCACACTGCTTACATCAGAACATTTTGGATCCTAAGTGGTATTTTATTTTATAGAAATTCAGATTTAAAATCCCTAGCAGGAATGAGAAAATACTAGTTGGAGAGAGAAAGGGATGAGAATGGCTTTCTCAGATGAGATTTGAAATAGCTGGTGAGTCACTGAGGCAGAAGGAGAAGGGAAGGCAGCTTGACATGATGAGATTCAGAGAAGGTGTTACCATCAATAGATGAAGCAAGTTCTAGTCAGATGGAGAGAGCAGGGCTGGCAACAGACAGAGCCACAGGCTGTGTGACATCCTGGAACAAATGAACAGTGCATGCTGTTGAGTAAGAAATGACTCAAGGAGAAATGAACTACTTTCTCAAGACACTTTATTGAAAATGAAGGCTGGGGATGCAAGTAAAGTAGGTCATGTCTACACAAAGTCAACTATCTAGAGGAAAGAAAAGGGGTCCAATCACTTCTGCTGTGTGTGACATAGTGCTGTATAGTTAGACATTCAGATTTCTGGCTAAATTTTTAAAGGTATTAATTTTGGATTTTTGTGTCAGGAGAATGAAAGTTTCTTGATATCAGGGATTGTTTAATTTTTATTTTTGTATCCTCAGCAGGAAGCAGAGGACTTGGAATATAGCAGGTGTTTAACAAATGCTGGATGACTAGAATTGAAAGTCCTACAGCTTTCAAGTGGGATACAGACCACTGCATCTAGAGAGCGGCTGGATTAAGTTGGAACAGGAAGTTAGGATTTGCCCTAATTACCTTATTTTATCTGCACAGCATCAGTCACCACTTGGGTATAATTCAGAATATCAATATCCCAGTCTATGGGTGAACTGATTGACTTGAATCAAAACACTTGCTAGTATAGACATAACTATTGGGTACTTCTTTAATTTTTTCCCCTGTCTGGAGACCATCCCCAAAATTTTGTTTGAAAACATAAAAACTTCCAAATATAATACTTGATAATTATAGCCATTCTACAGTTTGCAAAGCACTTTACTTAAATTATGTCAGTAGCATCTTTCAACAACCTTAGGAGAAAGGAACAATAAATGTAATTCTTCCTACTTCACCAGTGAAGAAACTCAGGGTAAGAGAGATTAAATGCTTTGCCTATGGTTGTATTCCTCACAAAAGACTTTTCAGCCTCCCATCTCTATGCTTTTGCATAGGCTGATCCCCCATGCCAGGAATGTATTCATTTTTCACCTCTTCTTCTTAGAATCTATAGTTTCTTTAAAGCTCAAGTGCTACTTCTGACATTTCCTGATCATACCACACAGGACTAGTTACTGCTCCTTTTCCTTAAATTATCTTGCATTTATTTGTACATAATTTTATATCAGTGTATCTACATGTAATTTTTCCTGCTCCTTGAAGACAGAGAGCTGAGCAGAGCTGTTTTCTTTCTGGCCTTATGTCCCCAGGACATATCATGGTGACTGTCTCTTAGTAGGTAATTACCAAATCCATGTTCGATCAATTACTTGACTAGTAAATATCAAAGGTGAGATTTAAACCCAAGTCTTCACAATTACAGATCCACCCAGCTGTGTTCATTATACTGCATTGTATTCAGGTACAAATAGGGCATCAATTTTCAAAAATAGAAACTTCTGGAGGAAGAGCGATCATTATCTTTTGTTTTAACTTTCCTCAGTAGTTTCTTCAGCAAAGAATGTAGGAGCATCCTCAAAAGAGAGTATATCACCATGACGATAAGTTAGCTCCTGTGATTTATAAAGGAGTTTTAGGACATTTTTTTTCAATTCAATTGTTAATGGATACTTTTATTTCCTTGCAATTCTTAATGTAGTTTTTATTTTTCTATTGACTTTTTCCCTTTTCTTGTATTTCTTGCAACCACAAATATATTATTGCTTCTGAATCTATGGTTTATATAACATTAACATATGGAACCCAGTTGTTAAATACCTTATAGAATGAAAACATGATCCTACTGCAATATCAGGTTGGTGTAAGTTTTCCTCTGAATAAAATCTATTAAGCACTCTGCAGGACAGTAAAACAGAAATCCAGTTAAAATGAATATTTGTCAAATAACAATCCTTACTGAAAAATAACAGGTCATAAGAGTATTGCATGGCCATATTAACAAGGCAAGTCTCATGGGGAGACTGATATTCTGTATTCTTGTTTTCAATTAAGGACAAGAAACTTAGGCTAAGGTCACTAGGACACACTCCTGTATTAAAAAGTGGTTTTATAGAGTGTGCAATGATGCACAAAAGCTTGCTTTTTTGAAAGATTCTCAGCACTGGCAGCATATGGGACAATTTTTTGTAAAGGCAAAAATGATGCAAAGCACATAATCATTGCAGTGTAATATGATTCAAGGACTATTAGATACCTGTGTGGCAATGGAGCAATCATAATCCCTGTGAGCCTTGGTTTCTTTATCTATACAATGATAGACTCATATATATGTATTCTAAGTTAATTTATAGCTTTACATATATGATTCTCTTCTCTATATAATATTGCACTGTATCTGTATGGTGGTACAATGCACATTCCTTTGCCTATTCAAGGAAAACAAATTCTTATTATAACCATATGCATCAATGCATGCCTTATTCTGCATATTTATTCCATCACATATTTGTGAGAAGGTGGGTAGCATGGATAATATTCTACATCCTTTGTCCTCTGGAATCATTATTCAATCATGATATCTTTCAAAGTTGTTATAGTCAAACTGTTTTCCAAGTTCTGCTCACTTTATTCTATTTCAGTTCAAACAAGTGTTTCCAGGTTTCTCTCAAACTCTGCCTTTGATCATTTCTTATGGTAAAATGGCATTCTATTATATCAATATACCATAATTTCTTCAGCCATTCCCCAACTTGTAGGCACTCCTTAATTTCCTCTTCTTTGACTCCACAAAGAAGAACTGCTATTCATAATTTCGAACATAAAGGGCTTTTACCTCTTTGTTTGTTCTTTTTGGACAAAAGACCTAGTAAGGTATATACATTTTGGTAATATTTGGGATGAAATTCCAGATTGCTTTCCAGAATGACTGTACCAATTCAGAACTCCAACAATACATTTATATTCTTGTTTCTCATAGCATTCTCATTCATCATTGCAACAACAATGCTACTTGCTACTACTGTGGCTGTGTAAGGTCTATAACACCAGCACACAGGAGGCTGCTAGCACAGGTTCTTTGATCTGCTTTTCTAAGGAAAGCAACTTTAAGAGGTGAACAATCTTACTTTAATTAAATATATATATATATATATATATATATATATATATATATATATATATATATATATATATATATATATATATATATATATATATATATCATTCACTTAGTTCAGGGGAAAAAGTCAGCACCCTGAAATTGAGAGACAATAGAAACAAAAATTACAAGCAGAAATTATATAAACAAAACAAAATAGCACAGATTAACAGACAGGATTCTAGCCATCTGACCAAGACATTACATACATAGTTACCACAGAAAGAAGCACTAACATTTAGGTTTCTCAAAGCCAGGGGCTCCTTACCAGCTACCCAGAGTTTCATCTGGTCAAATCACATGACATTCTTCCTGTGAGTGAGCCCCAAGCAAAATGCTAACCTCAGAGTATGTATACACTTCCTCAGGGTCAGAAAGCATCACAACCATGTGACTCAAACCTGTGTGACCCAAAGCCTTCCTGTGACTTAACCAAGTCATGAAACACTCCCAATTTAATCAAAGACTCTTGATTGAAACAAAGGCAAGACTCAAAGGCACTTGATTGCCTTGGTGTTGAAAAGCACTCCAAAACAAAAGACAACAAAAAGTCCCACTTTACTTACAATTACAATCATTTTCCTTTTTTGTCAACTTTTTCAATTTGACTGGTATGAGGTAGATCTAATTATTCACAATTTGGAATATTTTTTCATATTTCTAGGGATTTCCATGTTGCTAGCCTTTGGGCCTCAAGATCATTATCTCTAAAATAATGTTTGGATTAGATGACTTCTAAAATCTATTTCAATTCTAAGTATAAGACCTCATAATTTATGATCCTTTAACCTCATGTTCTCTGATTTTTTTCCCAATAGAAGTATGCATTTACTTAAATATCCAAAATAGCATTCATTGTGTGTGATATTTGTTTTTTACTAAATTTGATTTGGTGATGAAAAAAGAGGGAATGCAATGAAATAGCATAGTTATAATTGAAGTAGGTATATGAACTTGTATGTTTCCCAAGTGTTAATTACCAATGAATATTTAAAGAAAAATAAAAGTAATCAATAAGCTCAAAGTCATTGTGGAAAATGCCATAGCTTTTACTTTCTTACATTTCATAGCAGTGTTGAATATGGAATCCCCAAAATCCAAGTTTCCCATTCTTGTGTTCCACACAGACACTCACAAAGTATATGCAAAAATTTTTACTATGCTGTGTCTTCACACTCTCAGATGGATGCTGAACAGTATTAACCAGAGCATGGCAATTGTATAGCAATTTAAAAGTCAATGTAATTAATTCATAAGGAATATGGAGAGATTAATTAAATCAAATAATAAAAGTGCATGTCCATATTGCAATTTAAAAATGAATATTCAGAATGATTAACTAGAGCCTGAATATCTTACATTATTTTTATATAATTACTTTCTGAAACCTAAAGGGAATACAACTTAAAACAATTTCTAACTAGCCTGCTTCAACGGCTTGGTCACTGTATTTCTACTTTTTCAATGAGTCCTGGCAGGAAACCTCAATCTCCCAGAAATTCTCTTCTAGGAAAATGCATTTTTTTCGTGACAAACATTAGAAGATAATGAAAGAATCAAATGCTGTTTCATAGACTGGAAGTTAGAAATAGAGACAGACCTTAACCTTTACATTAAGAGGACAATTACTAGTGATTTTAATTGTTGAATGAGGACTTAGGAAAATGAACCACTTGGGAGTGAAATTTTTTTCAGCAGAGACAAGAAAGAGTTGTTGCTATTTATTGCTTTCCTTTGTTTAAAGGAAAGAAAAATAGCCACAAGAAATGTCAGATTATGTTAGAGAGACAAATGTAAAGATTTTCTGTTTTTAAGTGCAATAAAATAATCCTTCAAAACCATTTCTTTTTGAAAAAAAAATTTAAAAATCATTGTCTTTTATTTTCTCTCAGCCAATGCCTATCCCACTTATTTATCTTCTCTGTTTTATAGCTGACATAAGTGATTTTTACTGATAATTTATTTGTTAATACTTCCATTTTAAACTAAAAATGGACCTCTCCAGGTAGAAAATGCTCCATGTATGGTAGCTATTCCACATGCCACAGAGAGTAGAATCTACACTGTTGGAAGAATAGCAGAATTTACAAGGAATTCACAGGAGATTCTATCCAAGAAGTGACAGCTAGATGACCCAGTGGAAAGAGCAATGGATTTTGAGTTTGGAAGACTTCAATTTATGTCCTGCCACAGATATTCTAACTGTGTGACCCTGAGCAAGTCAACTAACCTCTGTGTGCCTGTTTCTTCATCTTTAAAATGGATGTGATAGCCTCTCAGATTCCTTTCCAGAACTGAAACAGTTAAGTCCTTCATCACCAGCATTGTATCCAGTCTGGGAAGCTCATTGGTGATAAAATGGTGGGGCAATGGAGTGATATATATCTTGATTTCATGATAATTTTATTCTTCAAAAGTAAGATAAATCATTGAGAGAAAATACTCTTACAAATGTCGTTCTGAACAATGTCAAACTAATTTCTGAAGAAGAAATGATGCATACCATGAGAAGAAGTGACTACTATTTAGGATTCACAACAGAAGAGGTAAAAACAGTAATAGTTGTTTGTGTACACCCTACACTCCGTGAAGGCAGATTTCAAAGAATCCAAATAAAGGATAGGTGGGTATCTCCATGTTTAATAGAACAGTTTTGCTAAACAGGTGGAACCTGATTTCAAATTCCACATTTCATACTTACTAGGCATGTGACTGTCCTAAAAGAATATTCAATTCATAGTGAATCTTCATCTGAAAAATGACATGAATAATAGACAAAGGACATACCTCACAGGGTTTTTGTAAAGATCAAATGGATTGTGTATGTGAAGTACTTTGTGAAATTTATATCTCTTAATGCTTTCTGTGTTTAAGTCAAACTCAAATATTGTGTTCTGTGTTCTAGTCAAACTCACTTCCTCCCTACACGCACCATACACATACTCTCCCAATATACATTATTTTTGTCACAACTGGATGATTTTTTCCATACAGTTTTTTTTTGTGTGTCAGGAATGCCCTATCTATCTTCCCTTGCTCAATCATTATGCATTCTTTAGGGCTGTACTCAAATGATATCTCATCCATTAAGCCTTCTCTGATAGCACCAATTCTTTCTCAGAACTCGCATTTCACTTTTTGATAACTACCTGCTGCACTGATCACGTATTGTTATGCCTTATGCTTGTGTACTTGCCTTTTTAATATTGTCTGAAGAAAAAGTTTCGAACATGCAATTCTTTGATATACATATAATTTTACCATTTGTTAAGGATGAAAGCAAATTTTCATACTAATGAGATGGATGTATTTGTTTATTTTTACATAAAGAATTAAATCTTGGTGGAATATTTTATACTACAGGGCATAGAGCATCTTCAACATTTTTCAGAGTTGATCAATGTTTTGATTTTATAATTGTCAATGCTGAGAATTCTGCTTAGCATAAATATATAGTAAAAAATGGTAGAAGTACATTTAGGGACATTTTAGAAATTGTTGGAAATTCTGTCCTAATCTGAAGCCAAAATTCATTTAATGATTTTATTTTGGGAAACTGAAATTTTAAACCTTTGTCACTTGATAATTCAGCAAATTCTTCTTTAATTTTTAATGGCAGATGACTGACATTTTTAAAAAAAAATTTCAATTAAGTATGATTTATGAACCTAACTTTGTTTTTTAGAATCAAAATTTGAAGGGAAGTAATTCTGAAATTATGTCTCTAGGCACTTAACAAGATCAGTTATAACTCTTATAGTTAAATTGTTAGGAATATTATTTTCAACTATAAAATCATCTTTAGCTGTAAACATTTCTAAAGAACTCCTTTCCCCCCTATTCTTCCATATGTCAACTTTTAAATAAAACTTTCAATTTTATCTTTTAACATAAATATTGCATTTTTCTGGAAGTGACATGTTCGAATCATTGAGCTTTTTGAAAATACGTGACAAATAACACAGTTTTCAAAGCCATAAGTCATTATGAAAAAATGAAGAAAATTGGATTTCTGCTCACTCCAAAATATAACAACTTCATTTTTCCATTTCAATGATCTGTTTAAACTTCACCCTCTTGAGAGACACCTTACTTCTTCATTTAATAATAAACTTTTATAATCAGAGTCCACATCTTTCCAAAGGTTGTAGAAAAAAACAACTGTTAAGGGTATGGCTTTTAGTAAAGTTAATGATTTTGATAGTATTGCGAAGCCCAACTCTGGTGATATTTTTTGGCTATGAATGCCACCTGATGGATCATGCACTGAGTAAAAGTGATATGTTCATTGCCACCAGTTTTAACTTTTGCTACAAAACCAACATTCTTGCCCATCATTACTTAGCACTGTCTATATAGACTCAATGCAATTTTTCCACCATTAACCTTCATTTGTGAAAAATTCATTGCCTTTAAGATATGTATTTTCTCCTCTTGTGTGCCCTTCAAAAGGACAACAAAGTGATAATTCATGAATGCTTCCGTCATAAATGTATCTTACATAAAGTAACAACTATGCCATGTTAGAAATATCAGTTGTTTTATCTAACTGAATTGCAAACTTTGGGCTGCCCTTAAGCCTGGTAATAAGCTGCTGGAATTGGTCATTACTAATTTCAGAAAATTCAGAATTTCAGAAAATCTTTTGGAATAAAGAAATTTTACAAATTTCATCCCCATACTTTTTCCCATGAACTATTTCTGACATTTTAATAGCAGCAAGTAACACAAGGCCTTCTCCTATCACATAGGGCTTTTTAGTTTTTGCAATCAAGTAAGAAATTTCATAAGCTGCAAGTAAATAATTTCATTGACAGTAACATATTTCTCAAAACATTGTTTTTCTTTATTTGAAGATTTTAAAAGTCATTCAAAATATCCCTTTGGTTTATTGCACTATGCTTCATGCTTGGTATTAAGATACCATTTTAGTTTGGCTGGTTTCATAATCTCTGCAGCCAAAACTTCATTACAAACAAAACAGAGGTTTTTCCCCACCATCCTTATTAAAAGTAAATCCACATTACAAAAGTGATTCTACATATTTTCTTTTGCTTGTCAATTAAGGTGTACTACAACCTGGTAGCCAAGACTCTGCTGCATTGTCATTAATATTTTTGCCTCTTCTGTCTAAATTTAGCTATTTATCCATAATTGAAAATCATTTTTGTGCTAAAATATGAATAAATATTGCTAATAATTAAATAGTAGCTTTACTTTTTGAAATTGCAATTTTTCTGCTTAATTTTTTTAAAAAATGATGTTTATACTTACATACTCATATAGTGGTGATGGTGATATTTCTGTAAAAGAGATAGCAACACTTTTTAAAAATCAAACATTCTAATACCAAACAATCCAAAGATATACTAATTTGATACTAACATGCTGAAGAATAATGGTAGAAAAATATTAAAAGCCTTTATTCTCTGTAATTAAATTATTATGTTTTTGTAAGAGCAGAAAACTTTGTATATACAGTGAAAAAACACGGCAATTCATAACATATAATAGTAAATCTGAACTGAGGTGTTTCTGGCAGTGTTCATTGGCATTGCATGGTGTGACGACATGCACAGTGTAAAGGGTGTATGTTTCATGTTCAGAACCAAGGCTGCAGTGAAGTCACATGACGCAACATGGGCTAGTACTGCCAGAAATACCTTGGATTCATTATGCAGTTGATATGGAATTAAGTTTTGGTCATTGTGTATTCAGAAATCTTTTACTGTTGCCAATTTTTTGAAACCCCCCACATTCAGTTATGTGACTCCAAGAAGTGCTGCATTATCCCATGGGTACTCAACAGGCATGCCTTCTGGCATGTCCCATGCAGTCTCATGCAGCTTAGTAATGAGGAGGCTGTGGACTTCCAATTTTTTTTTTTCTGCTGACATTCAAATTCTTCATTCTCAGCAGTTTGGTTCTTATTTATCAAGTTAATTATTCCATTACATTTATCAATGTTTGTCTTCATCACCAGTTTTGCCTTGGAGTTTCTCATCCCCTATGGTAGTCTTTTTTTTTAATTTTAATTTTTAGTTTACAACACATGGTTCTACATAATTTTGAGTTCCAGATTTTCTCCCCTCCCTCCCTCCCTCCTCCCTCCCCAAGATGGCATGGAATCTCATATAACTACCACGTATAACTTTGCATCGAATTAATTTATACACTAGTCAAGTTGTGGAGAAGAATTATGACCAATGGAATGAATCATGAGAAAGAAGAAACAGAACCAAAAAAAACCCCAAAAACAAAAACAAAAGAGAAGAAAAAAATGCGAGCATGAAGTGTGCCTCAATCTGCATTCATACTTCAATAGTTCTTTCTCTGGATGTAGATAGCATTCTCCATCGTGAGTCCTTTGAAGTTGTCCTTGCACCTTGTGTTGCTGAGAAGAGCTAAGTTTGTCAGGGATGGTCCTCATGGAATCCATATATCTGTGGTTGTGTACAATGTTCTCCTGACTCTGCTGCGCTCACTCAGCATTATGTCGTGTAGGTTTTTCCAGGTTGCTATTAAGTCTGTATCATCCCCATTTCTTATGGCACAATAATATTCCATTACCTTTATATACCACAGCTTGTTCAGCCATTCCCCAATTGATGGACATCCCTTTGATTTCCAATTTTGACTACCGCAAAAAGAGCCACTATAAATATTTTTGTGCATATGGGTCCTTTTCCCGCTTGTGTGGTTTCTTTGGGAAGTGGTATTGCTGGGTCAAAGGGTATGAACATTCCTGTGGCCCTTTGGACGTAGTTCCAAATTACTCTCCAAAATGGCTGGATTATCTCACAACTCCACCAGCAATGTAACAATGTTCCAATTCTCCCACATCCTCTCCAGCATTTATCATTTTCCTGTTTTGTTATTTTAGCCAATCTGACAGCAGAGATGTGGTATCTAAGAGCTGTTTTGATTTGCATTTCTCTAATCAGTAGTGATTTAGAGCATTTCTTCATATGCCTATAGATAGCTTTAATTTCTTCCTCTGAAAACTGCCTGTTCATATCCTTTGACCATTTTTCAATTGGGAAATGGCTTGTATTCCTATATATTTGGCTCAGTTCCCTGTATATTTTAGAAATGAGGCCTTTATCAGAGATGCTAGTTGTAAAGATTTTCTCCCAATTTTCTGCTTCCCTCCTAATTTTTGTTGCATTGGCTTTTTTTGTACAAAAACATTTCAATTTGACATAATCAAAATTATCCATTTTGCATTTTGTAATGCTCTCTAACTCTTGTTGGGTCATGAATTCTTCTTTATGTTGAAAGCAGAAGATTCAAGAGAGTGCTTAGAAGATACCTTCCTATCTGCTTCTTATCTTCAGCTTTGTGTTTCACAGCCTCCTGGAACATATGCTCAATGTCTTCTTTGCTCAGATGATCTTTCTCACTGATGATGATGATCTTATTCTCCTTTCCTGTGATCTAATTAATAGTAGAAACATTCAGGATGCATTCTTATCAATACCAAATGTTGACTCAATCTAAGGAAAACCACTGTGGTAAATGGGAGGGTTCCTGTGAATTCAAACTTGCCAAGCTTTGTCATTGCTCTCTCATCTTCATAGACTTAGATAAGACTACCAATCTGGTTGTCTGAGTAGATGATAAAAGTCTCCATCTGCTTTATGGAGATGGTGATATTGCATTTCATCAAAATTGTCATAACTTCACTGGCAATTTTCAATTACAAGGGAAAGAGGAGTGACATGCAACAACAACAAGTCCTATGCATTCTCATATTTATCTTCAGATTAGATGGTAGCCTGGACATCTTCCTTGATGATTCATTACAGGATTGATATTCTTGTTGAGCGTCTTGCCAAAGTCCTGCAGAAGCATCTGGATTTTTGGAATCTCAGTGGAACCACCCACCAAGACAATGTCATGAATATGTGATTTATCTAGCTTGCCATCTCTTAGGGCATTTTCCATGGGATAGAGTATGCCATGGAAGAGTTCAGTATTCAGATCTTCAAGTTGGGCATGAGTGATAGAGGGATAGAAGTCAATACCGTCCTAGAGGGAACCAATATCAATACTGCACTGGGTGCTAGAAAAGAGGGCACACTTTTTATGTTCACAAGCAATACACAGATGGCAAATTGTTCTCTTGTTCTCACTGATTTCCTTCTTGTGCTTTCACCTAAATTCAATGATGAAATGGTTACCATGCAGTTTTCAAGGTCCTTCCCACCTAGGTGGGTGTCCCCAGATGCTATCTCTAGTGGTAAGAAGGGAAAAATCAAAAGGGCCACCTCTAAGCTCAAAGATGAGTACATTTCTCTTGGCACCAACCTTCTTGTCCAAGACATAAAGAGTAGCAGCAGCAGGGGCAGCTAGGTGGCACAGTGAGTAGAGTACTAGCCCCAGAGTCAGGAGGACCTGAGTTCAAATCAGGCCTCAGACATTTGACACACTTACTAGCTGTGTGACCTTGGGCAAGCCACTTAACCTCAATTGCTCTGCCCTCCAAAAAACAAAAGAATAGCAACAGCAGCTGAGTCATTGATAACTTGGAGTACATTGGAACCAGCAATAGCTCCAGCATCTTTGGTGGCCTGACATTGGAAATCATTAAAGTAGGCTTGTACTGTGAGGACAGCATTTGTAACAGTCTTCCCAAGGTAAGCTCTGGCAATTTCTTTCATCTCAATCAAGACCATAAAAGATATTTCTTCTGAATATATACTTTTGAACTCCCCTCTGTACTTCACTTGGACCTTAAGCCTACCTGTGTCATTCACCACCACAACAGGCCAATGCTTCATGTCTAATTGTACTATCGTACTTCATGTCTAACTGTATTATCAAATCTGTGACCAATCAGCTCTTTGTCATCAAAGACTATGTTGGGGTTGGAGGTTTCATTGCAACTTGATTTTTTGCAGAATCACTGATTAAAAGTTCTGTGTCAGTGAAGGTGACATAGCTTGGATGGTCCTGTTTTCTTGGTCATTAGTAATGCTCTTTATTTTCCCATATTGAAAGACTCACACAGGAATTAATGGTGCCAAGATCTGTCAATGGCATATCCCTTTGACATGGTGGCTGGGGCATCAGGGATCATAGCTGACCAATACGGAGTAAAAAAGGCTGCTGCTTCATGGAGTAGACCTTAAATGATTCTTAAGTCATGATTTTTCAGGTCAGTTGTTTGTTCCAATGATGTATTTCACATTTTATTCTACTTTTTGCTGTTGTTGCTTTGATTTTGTTTTATTGTTTCTTGATGTCTCATGGAGTCATTAGTTTCCACTTGATCAAATATAATTTTTAAAGAATTATTTTCTTTAGTGGCCTTTTGTACCATATTTTACTGCATAATTACTGCAAATGCATAATTTTCACACCCAGTTTTTTCAGTCCAAGAATTGGTTTATAATCTTTCATCACATAATGATCACAAAGTATAATACCATTCATCACACCACTTAAAAGGTAAACAGATCATCAATGTATTCACCAGTGGCATATGGATATTCATTTATCTCTTACGCATTGCAAGCTGTGAGCCTAAAATTCTCAGTGCATGTACATTGTCAGTATATTTCTTTTTTAAAAAATTTATTTATTTAATTTATTTCATATTTTTAGTTTTCAGTATTGATTTTCACAAGAGTTTGAATTACAAATTTTCTCCCCATTTCTACCCTCCCCCCCACTCCAAGGTGGTATATTTCTGGTTGCCCTGTTCCCCTGTCAGCCCTCCCTTCTGCCACCCCACTCCCCCCCGTTCCCTTTTCCCTTACTTTATTGTAAGGCAGGATAGCTTTCTATGCCCCGTTGCCTGTATATTTTATTTCGTAGTTGCGTGCAAAAACTTTTTTTGAACATCTGTTTTTAAAACTTTGAGTTCCAAATTCTCTCCCCTCTTCCCTCCCTACCCACCCTCCCTAAGAAGGCAAGCAATTCAACATAGGCCACATGTGTATCATTATGTAAAACCCTTCCACAATACTCATGTTGTGAAAGACTAACTATATTTTGCTTCTTCCTAACCTATCCCCCTTTATTGAATTTTCTCCCTTGACCCTGTCCCTTTTCGAAAGTGTTTGTTTTGATTACCTCCTCCCCCTAACTGCCCTCCCTTCTATCAGCCCCCTTTTTATCTCCTTCCTCCTTCTTTCCTGTGGGGTAAGATACCCAATTGACTGTGTATGTTATTCCCTCCTCAGGCCAAATCCAATGAAAGCAAGATTCACTCATTCCCCCTCACCTGCCTACTCTTCCCTTCCAATGAACTGCTTTTTCTTGCCACTTTTATGCGAGATTGAATTGTCTAGTTCTATCTCTCCCTTTCTCTATCTCTCAGTATATTCCTCTCTCAACCATTAAATTTATTTTATTTTTTAGATATCACCCCTTCATTTTCAAGTCACTCTGTGCCCTCTCTCTCTCTCTCTCTCTCTCTCTCTCTCTCTCTCTCTCTGTCTCTCTCTCTCTCTCTCCATATATATATATACATATATATTCCCTTCAGCTACTCTAACACTGAAGTATCATGAATTATACATATCGTCTTTCCATGTAGGAATGTAAATAAAACAGTTCAACTTTAGGAAGTCCCTTATGATTTTTCTTTCTAGTTTACCTTTTCATGCTTCTCTTTATTCTTGTATTTGAAAGTCAAATTTTCTATTCAGCTCTGATATTTTCACTGAGAAAGCTTGAAAATCCTCTATTTTATTGAAAATCCATATTTTGTCTTGGAGTATGATATTCAGTTTTGCTGGATAGGTGATTCTTGGTTTTAACCCTAGCTGCACTGACCTCTGGAATATCATTCCAAGCCCTTCAATCCCTTAATGTAGAAGCTGCTAGATCTTGGGTTATCCTGACTGTGTTTCCACAATACTCAAATTGTTTCTTTCTGGCTGCTTACAGCATTTTCTCCTTCATCTGAGAGCTCTGGAATTTGGCAATGATATTCCTAGGAGTTTTCTTTTGGGGATCTTTTGGAGGAGGCAATTGATGGATTCTTTCAATTTCTATTTTAGCCTCTGGCTCTAGAATATCAGGGCAGTTCTCCTTGATAATTTCTTGAAAGATAATATCTAGGTTCTATTTTTGATCATGGCTTTCAGGTAGTCCAATAATCGTTAAAATATCTCTCCTGCATCTATTTTTCAGCTCCGTGGTTTTTCCAACCAGATAGTTCACATTGTCTTCCATTTTTTCATTTCTTTGGTTCTGTTTTATAATATCTTGATTGCTCATAAAGTCACTAGCTTCCACTTGCTCCAATCTCATTTTTAAGGCAGTATTTTCTTCAGTTGTATTTTGGACCTCCTTCTGCTAATTCTTCCTTCCAAGGCACCAAGGCATTCTTCTACTCATTGTCTTTTTTGGAGCTCTTTTGACATTTGAGTTAGTCTATTTTTAAGGTGTTATTTTCTTCGGTATTTTTTGGGGTCTCCTTTAGCCAGTCATTGACTTGTTTTTCATGGTTTTCTTGCATCATTCTCATTTCTCATCCCAATTTTTCCTCTACTTCTCTAACTTGCTTTTCCAAATCCTTTTTGAGCTCTTCCATGGCCTGAGACCCTTTCGTGTTTTTCTTGGAGGCTTTGATGTAGGCTCTTTGACTTTGTTGACTTCTTCTATCTGTATGTTTTGGTTTTCTTTGTCACAAAAGAAAGATTCCAAAGTCTGAGTCTAAATCTGAGATGGTTTTGCTGCCTGGCCATGTTCCCAGCCAACAACTTGACCCTTGAGTTTTTCGTTGGGGTATGACTGCTTGTAGAGTAGAGAATACTTTGACCAAGCTTGAGGGGCTTCGCTTTGTTTTCAGAGCTATTTCTACATGGCAAGCTCTGCCACACCAGCACTACTTCTCCCCTAAGAACCACCAACCAGGGCTGGACTCAGATCTAAGCAGGCTCTACACTCCTGCTTTGATCTGCCACTTAATTCCTCCCACTAGGTGGGCCTGGGGCCAGAAGCAATTGCAGGTGTAGCTCTGTAAGCAGCCTCAGAGCTGCATCACCTCCACTCCCTCTGGGGTGGTGGCCAAACCATGAACTCCTTTCACTCTGTCCCAGCAGCTTTTCCCACTAACATTCTCTGTTGTCTTTGGTGTTGGTTGGAAGTCTGGTAACTGCCACAGCTCACTGATTCAGGGTGCTAGGGCCTGTTCTGCCTGGCTCTTGGGTCTGATTGGTCCAAGTGTGGCTCACGCTGGGCTCTGCTCCCTTCCACTCCCACCTCCGTGTGCTATAGACCTCACCCAGTGACCATCCAGGCTGTCCTGGTCTGGAGCCCTGCTTTCCTCTGCTATTTCTTGGGTTCTGCAGTTCTAGAATTTGTTCAGGTTCACCTGATTTTTTTGAGGTGTTTGGAGTGACCTGTCGGGGAGCTCATGCAAGTCCCTGCTTTCCAGCCTCCATCTTGGCTCCACCCCCATCAGTATATTTCTGAAAGTTGACTTGCATGGTTTGCTTAGAGTGCTTTAATACTAATGGCATTGTCACTCAATGCAATGAAGAACCATAAGGAGAAGGGCAGACAAAGCTGCCACGAGTAGGTCACATGATACAGTAAGACTTGCATCTTCCCACACTAGCTAAACTGTATAGTTCATGTGCCAGCAATACAGTCTATTAATAAATGATTTTTAAGTAATGCCAGCAAAAACATTAACAAATAAATAAAATTAAAGCTTCACATAATGGTTGCTTCCACCTTTTTTACAAAAAAAAAATTTGGCATGAAATCTGTGCTGATTTTATGGTGAAATATGGTACTTCTTCCTTCATCTGAATAATTCTGCTTTTTATTTTTTTAAAATTTATATTCAGTTTTCAACATTAACTTCCAGAATGATTTTGAGTTCCAAAATTATTTTATCCCCACTTCTTTCCTCCCCCACCCCAAAATAGTATGCAATTTGATATAGCTTCTCTCTCTCTCTCTCTCTCTCTCTCTCTCTCTCTCTCTCTCTCTTTCATATTGAACCTATTTTCACATTACTCATGTTACAAAGGAAAGTTAGGACCAATGGAAGGAATTATGACAAAGAAGAAACAAAGAAAAAAGAAAAAAAGAGAGAGCAATTAATAAAATAATATGCTTCAATCTGCGTAAAGACCCCATAGTTCTTTTTCTGGATGTGGATAGCATTTTCCATCATGAGTCCTTTGGAGTTGTCTCAGATCCTTGCATTTCTAAGAAGAGATGAATCTCATCTATCAAAGTTAGTCATCACACATTGTGACTTTTACTGTATACAATGTTTTCCAGGTTCTCCTTGCTTCACTAATCATCGGTTCATTCAAATATTTCCAAGTTTTTCTGGTCTGCCTCTTTATCATTTCTTATAGCATTATAGTATTCTATTACATTCATATGCCACAGCTTGTTCAGACATTTCCAATGCTTTGCCACCACAAAAAGAGCTGCTATAAATATTTTTGTGCATGTGGGTCTTTTTCCCAATTGTATGATCTCTTTGGGATACAAACCTAGGAGTGGTATTGCTGGATCAAAGGGTATGCACATTTTTATAGCCCTTTGGGCATAGTTCCAAATTGCTCTCCAGAATGATTGGATCACTTCACAACTTCACCAACAATGCGTTAGTGTTCCAGTTTTCCTACATCTTCTCCAGTATTTATCATTGTCCTGCTTTGTCATGTTAGCCAATAAGATAGGTGTGATGTGGTACCTCAGAGTTTTAATTTTCATTTCAGTAATCAATAGTGATTTAGAGCATTTTTTCATATGCCTATAGATAGCTCTAATTTCTTCCTCTGAAAACTGCCTGCTCATATCCTTTGACCATTTATCAATTAGGGACTGACTGTATTCTTATAAATTTAACTCAGTTCTGTATATATTTTAGAAATCACACCTTTATCAGAGACACTGGTTGTAAAAATTCTTTCCATTTTCTGCTTCCCTCCTGATCATGGTTGCATTGGCTTTGTTTGTACAAAACCTTTAAAATTAATATAATCAAAATAATCCATTTTGCATTTTGTAATGCTCTCTTTCTCTTGTTTGGTCATAAATTCTTCCCTTCTCCATAAATCTGACAGGTTAACTATTTCTTGCTCTCCCAGTTTGCTTATAGTATCAACCTTTTTATCTAAATTGTATACCCGTTTTGACTTTATTTTAGCATATAATGTAAGCTGTATGCCTAATTTTTGCCACACTATTTTCCAGTTTTCCCAGCAGTTTTGTCAAACAGTGAGTTCTTATCCCTGAGTCTGTGGGTTTATCAAACAGTAGATTACTATAGTCATTGACTACTGTGTCTTATGAACCTAACCTATTCTGCTGATCCACCACTCTATTTCTTAGCCATTACCAAACAGTTTTGATGATTGCTGCTTTATAATACAATTTAAGATCTGGTACGGCTAGGGCACCTTCCCTAGCATTTCTTGTCATTAATTCCCTTGATATTCTGGATCTTTTGTTCTTCCAGATGAATTTTGTCATTACTTTTTCTAGCTCTAAAAATATTTTTTGGTAGGTTGATTGGTATGGCACTGAATAAGTAAATTATTTTAGGTAGAATTGTCATTTTAATTATATTATCTTGGCCTGCCCACGAGCAACTGATGTTTTTTCCAATTATTTAGATCTGACTTTATTTGTGTGAAAAATGTTTTGTGATTGTGTTCATATAGTTCCTGTGTTTGTTTTGACAGGTAAACTACCAAATATTTTAAAATGTCTACAGTGACTTAAAATGGAATTTCTTTTTCTATCTCTTGTTGCTGGGCATTGCTAGTAATATATAGAAATGCCAAGGATTTGTGTGGGTTTATTTTACATCCTGAAACTTTGCTAAAGTTGTTTGTTATTTTGAATAGTATTTTTTAACTTGATTCTCCAGGATTCTCTAAGCATATCATCATATCATCTACAAAGAATGATAGCTTTGTTTCTTCTTTGCCTATTCTAATTCTTTGGATTTCTTTTTCTTCTGTTATTGCTAAAGCTAACATTTCTAGTACCATATCGAATAGCAGTGATGATAATGGATCTCCTTGTTTCACCACCAATCTTATTGGAAATGTTCTTGCTTATACCCGTTACATATAATGCTTACTGATGTTTTACATAGATGCTACTAAACATTTTAAAGAAGGCTCCATTTATTCCTTTGCTCTCTAGTGTTTGTTTTGTGGTTGATATGGTCAATTATGCTGATAGTTTTCCTAACATTGACAGCCCTGCATTCCTGGTATAAATCCTATCTTGTCATAATGTATTATTCTCATGATAAGTTGCTATAATTATTTTTGCTAATATTTTATTTAAACTTCTCACATTTATATTCATTAGGGAAATTGGTCTATAATTTTCTTTCTTTCTACTTTGACTCTTCCCTGTTTTGGTATTAGTACCATATTTGTATCATAAAAAGAATTTGGTAGGACTCCTTCTTTGCCTATTTTCCCATGTAGTCTAGATGGTATTGGAATTTAAATGTTTGACAGAATTTGCTTGTAAATCCATCTGGCTCTGGAGACTTTTTCCTAGGGAGTTCATTTTTTTTTCTGAAATGGGGTTAAGTGTTTTATTTCATCTTCTGTTAGTCTGGGAAATTTATATTTTTGCAAATATTCATCTATTTCCCTAAGATTGTCCAATTTATTGGCATAGAGTTGGGCAAAATAGTTCCTGATTATTTTTTTTCAATTTCCTCTTCATTGGTGGTGAATTCACCCTCTTCATTTTTGACATGGCAATTTAGTTTTCTTCTTCTTTTTTTTTAATCAAATTTACCAGAGGTGTATCTATTTTATTGTTTTTTTTCATTAAACCAGCTTTTAGTTTTATTTTAGTTCAATAGTTTTTTTTCCTTTCAACTTTATTAATCTCTCCTTTGGTTTTTAGCATTTTTAATTTGATATTTAACTGTGGATTTTTAATTTGTTCTTTTTTCTAGTTTTTTTAGTTGCTTGCCCAATTCATTGTTCTCCTATTTCTCTATTTTACTCTTGTAAGCATTTAGAGATATAAAACTTCCCCTAAGAACCACTTTTGCTGCATCCCATAAGTTTTGGCATGTTGTCTCATTCTTGTTATTCTCTGGATGAAGTTATTGATTGTTTCTATGATTTGTTATTTGACCCACTCATTCTTTAAGATTAGATTATTTAGTTTCCAATTGATTTTTAATCTATCTTTCCATGGCCCTTTATTACATATAATTTTTATTGCATTGTGATCTGATAAGGATGCATTTAATATTTCTGGCTTTCTGTATTGGATCCTGAGATATGCCCTAATACTTGGTCAATTTTTGTGTAGGTGCCATATACCACTGAGAAAAAGGTATATTCCTTTCTATAACTATACAATTTTCTCCAGAGGTCTACCATATATAACTTTTCTAAAATTCTATTTACCTCCTAAACTTCTTTCATGTTTATTTTATGGTTAGATTTTTCTCTTTCAGAGTGGGGAGGTTGAGGTCCTACACTAGTATAGTCTTACTGTCTGTTTCTTCCTGTAGCTTCCTTAAATTCTCCTATAAGAATTTTGATTTTCCTTCCTTATCTCTTTTAATTAGAACTATTTTTTTTGCTTTTGCTTTGTCTGAGATAGGATTGCTACCTCTGTTTTTCTTAACTTCAGATGAAGCATAATATATTCTCCTTCTGCCTTTTACCTTTACCCTGTGTGTATCCCTCTGTTTCACTTTCAAATGTGCTTCTTGTAAACAGCATATTGTAGTATTATGGTTTTTAATCCACCCTGCTTTCCATTTCTGTTTTATGGAAGAGTTCTTCCTATTCACATTCACAGTTATGATTGCTATCTGTGTCTTTCTCTCCATCCTATTCCCCCTTTTCACCTATTTATGCTTTTCTTTCTCCCTTCCCCCTTTCCCTCCTCACTAGAGTTTTCCTTTTGATCATTGCCTTCCTCAATCTGCCCTCCTTTCCCACTCCCTCAGTTTTCTTCCTTTCCTACTGCCTACAGGACAAGTTAATGTTCTATACCTAACTTACTCTGTTATTCCTTCCTTGTGCCAAATCCAATGAAAGTAAAGTTCGAACAATGCTCGTTTCCCTTCCTTCTTTCCCTCTCCTGTAATATGTCTTTATGCCTCTTCATGTGATGTAATTTACCCTTTTCTTCCTCCTCCATTCCTCTTCTCCCATTACAATCCCTTTTCATCATTTAATTAGGCTTTTTATCATCACATCAAATCACTTTAAACCCACCCCCTCTGATTATGTATATCCCTTCTAAACAGCATAATAAAAATACAGTTCTCAGATGTTATAAAAATCATCTTCCCATGTTGGGATGTAAACAGTTTGCCCTTGTTTAATAACATGTTGGGTGTTTTTTTTTCTTTACTGTTTATCTTTTTATGCCTCTCTTGAGTCTTGTATTTCAAGATGAAATTTTCCATTGTGCTCTGGTGTTTTCATCAGGAAAGTCTGGGAGTCCCCTATTTCATTGAATATCCATTTCCTCCCCTGAAAAACTAGGCTCAATTTTTCTAGGTAGTTGATCATTGGTTGTAATCCAAGCTCCTTTGCTTTACATAATATCATATTCCAAGCTCTCTAATCCTTTAACATAGAAGCTGCAAGTTCCTGTGTAAGTACTCCTGCCTGGTTCCATCATATTTGAATAGTTTCTTTCTGGCTAATTGTAGTGTTTTCTACTTGAACTGAGTTTATATCTTGGTCTTCCCTGCCAGAGTAATAGCTATTTGTGGCTAAGTTTCTGTTGTGGTTATTTGCTAATTTTTCCAGTCTGTTTCTTACTTTTGAACTTTATGTTAAAGTTAGGCTCTACTCACCTGGGTGGGGGGGAGGGTGGCTTGGCACTGTCCTAAGCTTTAGGGTTTTTCATGCTGCTGTTTTAAATCCTCATTCTGCGAGTCTATTGTTTTCTGAGGTTGGTGTTATATTGGGAGAGGTGTGGTCTGCACTCTCTTCTTTACCCAGGCATGGGCCTTATACTCCTAGAGCCATGAGTACTAGTGTCTATCTTGGCTTTGAAACTGTGCCCAGGGTCCCTGTTCCCTTATTTCTGTCTGTGAGTGCTCCCCTCTGCCCTGAAACTGTGATCTAGTATTGCTTATGGGCAATAGAGTTGCTAATTAGTGCCAAGTGTACCCTCCTATGCCATTAAAGGTTTACCTGTAACTATTTTTTTTTCTGACCAGCTGTCCAACTCCCTTACCATCTCTATGGTGAAGTACCCTAGAAGCTTCTACTTCTGCTATTGCGCTCTGGATTGGCTGCCAACCTGATATCACAGACTTCTGCTGACCTCCTGAGTTGTCTTAGTCTGGAACGATATCTCTCCCTGACATTTTGTAGTATCTGCAATGCCAGAATTTGATTTGAAGTATTATTTTAAAGTTGTTTGAAAGGGAATGTTGAGACAGTTCAGCTGGGTTGCTGCCCTTAATCTGCTATCTTAGCTCTTTCCCATACCCTCATTTATCTTAATTTTAAAAGCCATATGTATCTTTTAAGTTAGAAATATTGACTTTACTAATGAGACAGGTTTTTTTTTAGTAGTAAATTTAAATTCTTGGTTGAAGTGTATTCTTTCACTAAGCAATCAGGCTACTTAAGCTACTTAAATAAATTCTTTTTTTGTAGGGGGGAAGGCAGGGCAATTGGGGTTAAGTGACTTGCCCAAGGTCACACAAGTAGTAAGTGCATCAAGTGTCTGAGGCTAGATTTGAGCTGAGGTCCTCCTGACTCCAGGGCCATTGCTCTACTCACTGTGCCACCTAGCTGCCCCTGTAAATTCTTTTTATACTTCTTTGTAACAGTTAATACTCAGGTGTTCCTCACTCTAAGCAAAGTAGTCCAACTTCTATATCATGCTTCTTCAATAATCCACTGTAATCTCTCTGATTCTAAAGCATTTAAAAAAATCCCACATGTCTAGATATCATGGTTATAACTGACAATGCGTAAGAAATACCCCCACAAGATCATGGCCCTATTTACAAAGGCAATGTAGAGTATTGCTGAAGATTATGGTCATCAACCAAATTCAACCTGAAAAAACCTAACCAGAAGCGTAAATGTGTCATGGAACTTAAAGACTCAGAATTCTACAATTAAGTGATGTACTTCCAGAAGACTAAGAAACAGGGATAGAAACTGGACCTGTCATTTCATCAGCATAGGCAACTCCCAGGAGAAGAAATTCCCACTAACAAAGCAGGTCAACATTTTCTCTGCAACTTATTGTCTTACAGATTCTCCTGGGAAATGAGACAGTAAATTACTTGCCCAAAGCCACGTAACCCATATGTGTCAGAGATAGCCTTTGTGGCTGTAAGCAAAGAATAAGTGGTAAGCAACATAGAGATATAAGGACTTGCTTCAATATGTCACAAATAAATTTTTAAAATTTAATTTAATTTATTTATTTAACATATTTAGTTTTCAGCATTGGTTTTCATAAGAGTTTGAATTACAAATTTTTTCCCCATTTCTACCCTCCCCCTTTTGAACAGACTCACATGTGAGATATATTCAATATCTAATGGTGAAGCAGCTTCAAGCATAATCATAGAATTTTAGAATAGTGTTCATAGAATTATAGAATTTCATAGATGAGGGAGAACCTGAAATTCCTTGTACAACATTCCAGGAAATTCATCACAGAGTCTCTTCTTGGATGTCTCTTGTGATGGGGAAGTCCTTATTGCCTGAGCTAGTTCATTTCACTTTTTTATGTTCCTGTTTTCATGGTCCTTTATATTTGATTGATCTTCCTCTCTGTACCTTCTACTTACTGGTCTTCACTCTATCTTGAAGCCAAGTAAAACTAGTTTAATCTAAAGGACTATGAAAAAAATGCTGAATTTGTCGTTAAAATGTTTCCTCAAATAGGTAGCCAAGGCTCTTAAAGTTTTCTCAAATAGTGCCACTTTTTAGGGCTAAAAACTTCTAGTGGGAATCATCTGTTCTCATGTATGAACCTAATCTGTGATAATGTTCATTATCCCCTTATCCTGTATTTGTTTATCTGATCAGTGAGTCACATGGGAGAGGCTGTAGGTCTTCATGAGGATGGGTTTCAGGGGAGATCAGTTTTGAGTAACAAGGGTGAAATACCTAGGAGAGAGCATGGATTGCTGTCCAGTACCCAGAGGTAAGTATGAGAATACTAGATGCCAAGAAGAAAAGTGGTAGATCTAAAACAAGAAAGAAAGGAGAAATCAAAAGACAAACTGTGTTACTTCATCTTTTTTGCCTGGGGCTGGCCCTGCCTAAATGGCTAGCAAAGTTAAAGTCAAGATCCACTGTAAGGTCTTGAAAGCCATGAATACATACAGTGGGTAGTTCGGTAATGATTGGTTTAATGTTAAGTGGCAGTGGTTACCTGAATGCTGTTAGTCTCTGAGTTTGTTAAAAGCAGAATGTCCTCCATTAAAAATAGGCACATTTTCTCAAGGGTATTTGCAAGCTGAAAGCTTCAAGAGAATCTTCACATCAGATTGGATAAAACAGTGCAAAAATAACCAAGCCAGTTGGAAGGGAAGCATTAGAGATCATTTGGAGACTGTCACCAGCTCATTATCAGAGAATATACTGCTAAAAAGAAAATGGAGTTACAGCTGATATTTAAAACATTGGAAAATGGTAGCTATAGATATTACAGAAGCTGAGTAGGTAGGATGTATGTGGGTTTAATAAGCGTATGTTAAAAAGAGAATCTAAGCTTTAATATAAATAAGAAACATATCTCAATTAGATATGGAACCAACAGGGTATTCTGTCATTTTGTTTCTACTGTTTCTATGACAAAGATAAAATTTAATGCTTATTTTCATTGATTTAGAAAAGAGCTTCATTTCAATGAATGAAGAATGTGGTTTGGAAAGGCCCAAATAATGGAGCTTAGAAAACATCAGACCATAAATGAATGTTAGCAATTAGAATTTGTTATGAGTTGCATTAACTTATGTAGGGAGTTGATAAAAGGATTTGCAATCAATAAGCTTAAAGGGCAGGCAGACTTTTTCTTTTTGGGGGGTGGTTGTTTTTTTATTTTGTCTTTTCTTTTTTAAAATTTATCTGTTTTTAGTTTTCCACATTCATTTCCACAAGATTTTGAGTTACACATTTTTTTCTACCTCTCCCCTCCCCCACCCCAAGATGGCATGGTTTCTGATTACCCCTTCCCCCAGTCTGCCCTCCCTTCTATTACCCCCCCTTATTGCCTTCCCCCTTACTTTCTTGTAGAGCAAGATAGATTTCTATAACCCATTGCCTGTATATCTTATTTCCCAGTTGTGTGTAAAAACTATTTTTTAACATTTGTTTTTAAAGGTTTCAGTTCCAAATTCTCTGCCTTCTTCTCTCCCCAACCACCCTCATTGAGAAGGCAAGCAATTTGGTATAAGTTATACATATGTTGTTATGCAAAACATTTTTATAATAGTGATGTTGTGGAAGACTAACTTTATTTCCCTCTATCCTATCCCACTCCCAATTATTCTATTTTCTCCTTTAACCCTGTCCCTTTTCAAAAGAATTTGCCTTCTGACTACCTCCTTTCCCAATCTGCCCTCCCTTGTATCATCCCCCCACCTTATGCCCTTCTCCCCTGCTATCATGTTGGGTAAGATATCCAATTGAGTGTGTATGTTATTACCTCCTTAAGCCAAATCCCAAGAGAGTAAAGTTTACTCATTCCTTTTCACCTCCCCTCTCTTCCTTTTCACTATAACAGATTTTTCTTCCCTCTTTTATATGAAATAATTTAACCCATTCTGTCTCTCCCCTTCTCTTTCAAATATATTCCTCTATCACCCCTTAATTTTATTTTTTAGGTATCATCCCTTCATATTCAACTCACCCTATGCTGTGTGTGTGTGTGTGTGTGTGTGTGTGTGTGTGTGTATTCCCTCCAACTACCTAATACTGAGAATGGTCTCATGAGTTACTTGGCATCATCTTTCCATGTAGGGATGTAGGCATTCAACTTTAATACGTCCCTTATGATTTCTCTTTCCTGTTTACCTTTTCATGCTTCTCTTGATTCTTGCATTTGACAGTCAAATATTCTACTCAGCTCTGGTCTTTTCATCAAGAATGCTTGAAAGTCCTCTATTTCATTGAATACTCATATTGCCCCCTGAAGTACTATGCTCAGTTTTGCTGGGTAGGTGATACTTGGTTTTAATCCTATCTCCTTTGACCACTGGAATATCATATTCCAAGCCCTTCCTTCAGTCCCTTAAAGTAGAAGCTGCTAGATCTTGTGTTACCCTGATTGTGTTTCCACAATAATCAAATTGTTTCTTTCTGGCTGCTTGCAATATTTTCTCCTTGACCTAGGAACTCTGTAATTTGGATATACTATTCCTAGGAGTTTTCCTTTTGGGATCTTTTTCAAGAGGTGATTAGTGGATTCTTTCAATTTCTATTTTACCCTCTGATTCTAGAAAATTAGAGCAGTTCTCCTTGATAATTTCTTGAAAGATGATATCTAGGCTCTTTTTTCATCATGGCTTCCAGGTAGTCCAGTAATTTTTAAAATTATCTCTCCTCAATCTATTTTCCAGGTCAATGGTTTTTCCAATGAGATATTTCACATTCTTCTATTTTTCTTCATTTTTTGGTTCTGTGTTATAATTTCTTGATTTCTCTTAAAGTCCATTCTAATTTCTAATTGCTTCTAAATGCTCCATTATAATTTTTAAACAATTATTTTCTTCAGTGATCTTTTGGATCTCCTTTTCCATTTGGCCAATTCTGTTTTTTAAGTCATTCTTCTCTTCATTGGTTTTGCCATTTGGGTTAGTTTATGTTTTTAAGGTGTTATTTTCTTCAGTATTTTTTTGGTTCTCCTTTAGTAAGCTGTTGATTCATTTTTCATGATTTTCTTGTGTCACTCTCATTTCTTTTCCCATTTTTTCCTCTACTTCTCTTACTTGATTTTCAAAATCCTTTTTGAGCTCTTCAATGGCCTGAGACCAATTCATATTTTTCTTGGAGGCATTGCATGAAGGATCTTTAAATTTGTTGTTTTCTTCTGGTTGCATATTTTGATCTTCTTTGTCACCAAAGTAAGATTCTATAGTTTTTTTTTCTGCTGTCTGCTCATTTTCCCAGCCAATTACTTGACTTTTGAGCTCTTTGTCAAGGTATGACTCTGCTACCAGAGTGGAGAGTGCTGTGTCCCAAGCTTCAGGGGTTTTGTGCATCTGTTTTCAGAGCTACTTCTAGGTATCTCTAAATTTTCAGTTCTTCTGAGGTATTTGCTCCTTTCCTGGCCTGTACTCTGGCCCGTGAATGATATCAAGCACTCTTTTCTGCCTTGGAAGTGTGAGAAGGATTTCCTTTCTGCAGCAGCCACAAACTCTGACACACTAGGACTCCTCCTCACCCCAGGACCACTACCTAGGACTGTGACCCAGATCCAAGCAGGGTAAAGCAAGAGAGACCTGCCTCAGTCCCAGCACAGAGATCCTTGCATTCCCACTCTTATCAGCATCTTGATTCCCCCTCCACCCATGGGCCTGGAGCTCCAGAAGCAGCTGCCACTGCCCCTGCCACTGCCACCTCTGCCACCCTGGGGTTGAGTCCAGGACCACGTTCTTCTCTCTCCCAGGTCTGACAGAGTTTTCCCACTGTCCTGCTAAATTGTCTTTGGATTTATGGATTGACAAGTCTGAAAACTGCTACAGCTACCAGTGATTCAGTCTGCTGAGGCCTGCTCTAGCCCCATCTGTGACAGTATGGGCCTCGCTGGACTGCGCTCCACTCCCAGCCTGGTGTGAGAGACCTTTTCCATGGATCGCCCAGGTTACCTTGGACTGGAGATTTGTTTCACTTTGTCATTTTGTGGGTTCTGTAGCTCTAGAATTTGTTTGGAGCCATTTTTACAGGTATTTGGAGGGGTTTGGGGGAGAGCTCAAGCAAGTCCCTGCTTTTATTCTGCCATCTTGACTCCACACAGAGACTTTTCAACTTTTCAAAAGCATCTTACTCTCCAAGGCATGGAAATTCCTACGGTCATCCCATTGAGATACTAAAGGCCATCTCCTTAAGTCTCAGTTACTGGAATTCCTTCTCCCTTCCTCCCCTCCCTTCTACCTTGAATTGCTTGCTTTGTAAAAGCCCCTTGTCACTTTCTGGTGAATAGGTTTCACTAATGACCATTGCCTCTAAGATAAATTGGTTAACACAGTCTTTTGGATAACATCAAGAACCCCAGCAAAAAAGTTTCACCTTATGGAGAGGGGGGAGAATTGTATTGGTTGCTTTTTTGGTTATTTTAAGACATTTATGTATTTTTTGTTTTGCTTAAGCTAGGGATTCTGAACTATTTTTGTTCTGTTGACTCCTTTGGCAGATTGATGAAACCTATAGGTTCTTTCTCAGAATAGTGTTTTTATATTGCATAAAATGAAATACCTATGATTACAAAAGAAATCAATTGACATGTGTATTATATATATGCATATACTATGTATAATATTCATAATTATATATATGTATAATATTATTATATTTTAAATTAAGTTCATGGACCTCCAATAAGTTCTCCTGACTTTAAGCATTCCTGTGATTCAGTCCCCTTCATTTTCTTTGGTATGAAATAAAAATTTCACTGTATCCTATAAATTATTCTGTTATCATAGCCCATTTAAGAGAGCTATGGATACTTTTACTCAAATCTTTGGAGACATAGACATGGGGCATATTAGATACTTTCCCTGTGCAATCCAAAAACAAAAACTCTGGATGAAGATCATATGAGTCAAAGACTTTGTAATCTTTTAGACCAGCTCCCCAAAATCAGGCTCAAATCATTGGAGCCTAGAATTTGGTGGTACCAGCCCATGGGTTTTGCCTATAAAATGGGTGATTCTATTTCTTTGCTAATGTACAAATGAAATATTTTCTTAAATTTTCATATTTGGATGCAAAGAAACACAGTAATATTATTGAAAATATGTTTATTCCACATGTATTTGTCTTTTTCTTTTCTAAAACAATATTATTTTCCAAATTGGCAACTAATAAGAATACATTATAATTTTAGAATTTTCCAGGAAAACAGAATTCATATCTGAAACATTTTAAACAGTATGAAAACTTCAAATGAAATTATTTTAATCAATTACAAAAGAATCTTCTTTGAAGAGTCTTTTTTTAACAGAACAACTGTTCTGTTGCAGGAAGAGCATTTCCCCCCACTATGCTACTTTCAGATTAATTAAATTTTTTTCTGATTTTTTTTGACAGAGATGAAGTAGATCCAGTTTATGTAAAGTTACTCCATTTGTTCATTTTTTTTTACTAGTTTTTTACCTTATGGCCACATGTACATGTTGGGGAGGGAGATTTTACTTAAAGAATAAACATGTGGGGAAGGAACTGAATGTCATTCTCTTAATGATCAGACTACATTTATCATATAAAACACTTTATAAATCACTGTAGTAGAAACCATTGTGTTCTGTCATATCAAGGTTAGGGTTCCAGGCAAACTAGTCAATTAGTGGTTGTTGAGACAACCAAAATGATATGTTGCTCTAGGGTGGCCCTAGAGAATGAACCATGAACATAAATCAGGTTTTTTTAGTTCTCTGGTTCTGTCCAGGTTTAAAAGCAATACTCTATATTATGCCTAGGTGTCTGCATTCAGCTTCCAATAACTATTTGGATCTGAAGTGTCTTTGAATACTTGGAAAGCAGCTGGAGTCTCTGAACATTCATGGCTATCTCCAATTTGTTAGGGACTGGAATTACGGCACAGTGTATGGCTTGTAAGTTACTGTCTATACCTTGACTTCAACTGCTACTTCATTGCATATATCTGCAAAACCAGCATGCTGGTTTTCTGGCAGGTTTCTAAAATTTACATTCATTTATGAAAGAAAAAAAAACAACTATTACCTTTTCTCTATCTCTTTACTAAAAGACTGAAAAAAGGATGGAAGTTCTCAGACTTATTCCCGTTTACAATAGTCCTATCTGAAAGTCAAATTGTAAAGCAGTTCAAGAAATGCAAGTTTAAATATCAAGAAGTTTCAACCAGGGGATTATGTCCCATCTGTAAATAAATTCACTACAAAGTGGGAGACAGGGCTACAAAGAGTGAATGAGGTGGCAAATAAGATGACTAAGAAATATCCATGTTCTGGAATATGGCTTCAGTCTTCTATTCCTGAAAATGGCAATATGAGATATTTAACAATTTTTGTAGCAAACAAATCACCTTAATTGAAAACAGTTTTCAATTTAAAAAAAAAGCTGTGGAGCTTAAGGCTGAAGTCCTCAGAAAATGGCCCTGTGATTTATATCAGCACTGTTCGAACTCGAAGCAATTTGCAAGGTTGCACATGAATAATGCAGGGTGAGAATGGCACAAGAGAAAACCATTGAAAGAAAGTAAATGAAGTCTCTTTAAAAATGGAATATATAGGAAAGTACTCTAATTTGAATTATTCACCAATGCTGGTGATATTGCAAGAGGAACCACAGATCAGTGAATATTTCAATTTTTAAGATGGGGTTGTTATCGTCCACTTTATAAAGAATTTCTTCATCTTACAGAAGGAGGGAGGGGAATGCAAAGTACATTAAAGCCTATGAATATGCACAGATGTGCTGCAGTTCATCTGAAAAAAAACCAACAAGAGGTCTCTTGAGCTCTGTGACATACAACTCCAGCTTGTTGACTCAAGATCCACAGAGGCAGCATCTCAGCTAGCCCAAGAGTTAGAATGTCAACAGACCAGCAGAATATTGTACTTTGTGGATGTACTTTAAATGCTGAAGACTATAGTATGGACCGTATTGATTGGGGACATTCTAAGTATCCCTGGAAAATGACAATTCTTAACTATGCTGAGGATGAAAATAGTGTACAGACTTTTTTTTCTACATAATACAAAAACACTATAGCAGTCTATGGTTTATTACATAAGGCAAAGATTGAACAAAAATTGGGATAGGTGGTTTCATAGTAGGTGATGTTCATAGGAATTAAAGGGAAGATAGAGACCTTAAATATTTATGTTTTTAAGTTATCAGTTATCTAAACACATGCACATATATAAAATGTTATAATCTATAAGTCTATTGCTAGAGTTTCTATTGTTTTAGTTTTCCTTAGGTGTTCCTCCATCATGTGCCCACTATGTGTAATAAGATTGTGTTAGAAACACATACCTGAAAGGTCAACATAGTCTACAGTGGTCTGATATCAACAGCGTCCTAACAAAAGGCATGGCAAAAATTTCTAAAGATTCTGGGAACAAAGCCAGTTAACCATTGTTAAAGCGATGACAGGGCTGGGTATATGTGAAGAATGTCTAACCAGCGGGAACCCAAGAAGCTGTTGCATGGTTAGTTGACATCATGCAACGACAAATGGGGTACTCTATTTCAACTAACCATAACATACTTGAAGGCTACAGTGAAACAAAACCCCAAACAAAGCAGCTTCTCTGAGGACTGCTGAGAAACAAGGATTTCTGAGAAACCACCTAACTCAGAGTAACATTAAGTGGAGTGGATCTTTTTTATTGAGGACAACAAAGAAATGTGAGTCAACATGACACAAATCAAATGGCTAGGACTGCATACAATGAGCACCTGTAGTTCAAATAGAGACTATCTTTATAATCCTGATGAACGAATGATTTGACTTCACATGCTGGTGAATATTATACCATTTAACCAACTTGCAGTGATGTTTTCACCATGAACATTTTCTTTCAGCCCACTATGACAACCCATTTGTTTTGGCAAATTTTAGTACCATCCTTAGTTGTAGACATGCTATGTGATTTGTCAATACTTTTTTGAAAGTTTGGCTAAGAATCACATCTTCACTTCAACGTTATTTCTTTTTAAACCTTACTCTATATAGTCCTAGTTCCACTGTCTACTACTGAAGTGCCTTTTCAGAGTTAACTCAGGTTTTCAGGGGACCCAGAACTTGACAGATCAGATGACATTCATCTTGGGCATCTTTTTTCAATGGTAATCTTTATCATTTTCTTATAGATAGAAAAACTACTAATCGAAGTATTAGAAAGTGATTGGACATTTTCAAACCATGCTGAAATAATGTGTATTACGTTGAAATTTCAAGTGGCTAAGCGTTTATGTGACTGCAATTTCGATAGTGTTCTAATTAGTCTAGGGCAGGTAGGTGGCTCAGTGGATAGAGTGCCTGGCCAGAAAGTCAAAAAGACTCTTCTTACTGAGTTCAAATCTGACCGCAGACACTGAGCTTGGGGAGGTTATTTAACCTCTGTTTGCCTTAATTTATTGGAGAAGGAATTGGCAAACCACTCCAATGTTTGCCAGGAAAACCCCCAAAGGGATCATGAAAAGTTAGACACAACTGAAACTACTGAATAGCAACAACAGATTAATCTAAAAGCATCTTTTCATTTCTTCTTATACTTATGCAGGTGAGGAAACTTTGTTATTTTGTATCAAATACAAACCAATAATATGACAGATTTTTTGCAATATGATAGTTTAATAAATGAAAATACTTCAGATATGATCAATGCTAACTCCACAATTTAAAAATGAGAGTACTTAGGGCCAGGGAAGATGTGACCTTACAGAAGTTTATACACATGTAAGTGTATTGTGCACATAAGAGGTATGACATGGGGGCAGCTAGGTGGTGCAGTGAGTAGAGTACCGGCCCTGGAGTCAGGAAGACCAGAGTTCAAAACTGACCTCAGACACTAGACACACTAGCTGTATGACCTTGGTCAAGTCACTTAACCCCAATTGCTCTGTCAAAAAACAAAACAAAAAAAATTAAAAAAAAAGAAATATGGCATGGTGAGAAAAATCCTAGACTGAATGCAAATCAGGACATCCATGTTCTTGTTCCCTTGCTAACTACCTGCATCATGTAAAACACATAAAGTATATAAGCACCCCGGAGAGCCTGAATTGTCTCACCTTTGTATGAATCTAACTTATTTAAGCCCAGCGTTTGGCATGATAAATGTTGGTGGATTGATTGAAACTTGGGTCAATGGAAATAGACTTTTGAATCAGTTTTCCTTGGTTCTTGAGCTATTTCCCTCCTTAATTTCTAAAGGTGTATGGATAAAGTCAGTTAGTAGCTATTTTTTAAAATTAGATTTTTTATTTTTAGTTTACAATACTTAGTTTTACATGTTCTTGAGTTTCAAATTGTCTTCCCTTCCCTTCCCTCCCCCATCCCCTCCTCCCCCTTCCCCCCAAGACAGCTTGCAGTCTGATATAGATTCTACATAAATCTTCGCATTAAACTTATTTACACAATAGTCAAGTTGCAAAGAAGATTTATGACCAATGGAATGAATCATGAAAGAGAAGAAACAAAACCAAAAAAAAAGAGAAAAAAAAAAGAGAGACAGCAAATAGTTTGCCTCAATCTGCATCAGATTCCACAGTTCTTTCTCTGGATGTAGCTAGCTTTTTCCATCATGAGTCCTTTGGAGCTGTATTTTTAAGGATCAAAAACAAAGGAATTGGTATCTTTTCTTATAAGTTTGCCATTTAAACACAAGCACATTTTGAGGCATAAGGCTTTTCTCTTAGAGCAATGTTTCTCATAGGAATGTGAAACATTTCTTTTCCCCTCTGAAAGTGGTTTAAGCATGTAAATGATTCTGTTTGTGCTCACAAGTCGATCTGTAGGGTACTACACAAGTATCTAAGAGAACAATGTTAGGCCAAATTCTCTGTCCTTTTGTAGAACACCCTTCTTACAAGTCTGTGCATGTCTTTCATTGAAATTGTTGCATTAAGCACAATAGGCTTTCTCCATTTTGCTGCATGTAAAAAAAAATCTAGGATACACACACACACACACACACACACACACACACACTAGAGAGAGAGAGAGAGAGAGAGAGAGAGAGAGAGAGAGAGAGAGAGAGGGAGGGAGAGAGAGAGAGAGAGACTATCCTTCATAAGGTGAAAAAAATCATCCTAATAGGGATTTCATCAAGCCGAGAAGGAAAGAAGAGGAATATTGGGACAAGGAGAAGAATGACAAAACCATCATTTGTGGTTTGAATTAGCATTCAAAATGTTAATTAAATGTTATCATCATTCCACTTTCTCCATTAGCAGCCTCTTGAACAAGCCTATCTGTGTGTGATTTTAAACCAGTTAAGTGTAAATTTCTAGTGACTTGGGAAAAATAAAGTACTTTCACCAAATTATTTAAAATGTAATTGGGCTTAAAGATGCTCTTCTGACATTTAACTATGTGACATACATGTTCACTTTCTGTTGCTCCAAGGGAATTTTATCATCCATCAAGTGAAAAAATGCTATCTAAAGGGGATAAATATTTAAGCCTTGAAAAATTATTAGGTGGATGATTTAGAGGACAGTTGGTTACTTAGGGATAACTTTTCTGTAATACTTTGCACATTTTATGTATTTAGTAATCTGTAGTTATGCCCTCCCCCTCCAAAAGGATGTAAAGAACAAGGATCTTTTCTTTTCTTTTCCTTTCTTTTCTCTGTCCTCAATGCTTAGCACAGAGCTTAGTAAATAAATGTTGATCAAATTGGATTGTGATATAAGCCCTATGTAAAGTCCTTAATTATATTGTTTGGAAAACTTGTTAACTATTATACTGTTTAAATCTAACTTTATGTGACTAGAGATTGATTGAATCCAGAATGTCACCCTGACCTCAATAACTCTACAGGAATAGCAGAGATGGCTACAAAGAATTTTGGGTTCTCACAAGTTCTCCCCAAATCCATCCAAAACATCAATATTTTGGGTCAACTTACCCAGGTCTTATTTTGAGTCCATCTAAGCTAGCGTAGCTTTGGTTCCCTTGTGTTTTGACTTTGCCAAAATTTTATGGAATATTTATATTTACTGATGTTCACCCCAATCTACTTTATTTTCAAGTTGCCCTCTTGGTAAAATTGCTTAACTGCTTCTGTGTGGTTCATGTGCAGGCCTAAATCTTATATAATGTAAATGTTCCAGAACCTGGAACCTTTCTGGTTTGTTCCCCTTTGCCAAACAACCTAATAAATTTCATTCTAAAACTATTTCAAATTTTTGGGTTTGTTCTTTTGAACAACAACTCTTTTCTTTAATTTGTTTTATTCTCCATCAGTATGCTACTGATTGATTACAGAAAAAGGAAGAAGAGGAAGAGGAGGAGGAGAGGAAAAAATAAAGGAGAAAAGATGCAGTCCAGTCAGGTGTCCTGTACCACATAGTACCTTGGTGTCCTACAGTTAGTTAAGAATGAGGTCTTGGGGCAGCTAAGTGACACAGTGAGTAGAGCACCAGCCCTGGAGTCAGGAGGACCTGAGTTCAAATTCGGCCTCAGACACTTGACACACTCACTAGCTGTGTGACCTTTGGGTCAACTTACCTAGGTCTTATTTTGAGTCTGTGTGACCTTGGGCAAGTCACTTAACCCCAATTGCCCTGCCTTCCACCCCTGCAAAAAAAAACACCAAGAATGAGGTCTCCACGGCAAAACAGCTGTTTGAAGAGTGAGGGTCTTCAATAAAATTGATATTTTTGTGTAATGTGTGTGGGGTGGATGTGTGTGTGCATGGGGGATAGTCTCTCTTCCAATTCCTGTTAATTTTACACTATCCTGCCAAAGTAATTTTCCCTAAACACAGATATGACCATATTATTCCCTTATTCATTCAACTTCAATGGCAATCAACTATAAATCACACCATTTATTTTTTAAAGTCCTATACAAATTGACCACAACTTATTACTCCAGACTTGTTATATATCATTTCTGTACTGAATTCTGTGATCCAACTAAACTGCTTTGCACTCTGTTCCTCACACACAATTCATTTCCTGTCTCAGTGCCCAAGCATGGGTTATCCCACATACCTATGACACGTGTCATTCTTACCTCTACCTTATAGTATCTTTTTTCCTTTATATAAAGCTCAGGCATGCAGTTCCACATGAAGGCTTTGCTTGTCTTCCTTCCTTTCAAACCTTATGTTTAACTATTTTACATGAATATGCATTTATTAACTTGTGTATGCATTTTATATATTTCATCTGGACTTGTTTTACTCCAACCATTAGAATATAAGCTCATGGTGGGAGGATTGTTTATTTTTGTACTTTTATCCTCAGGACCCAGCACAATGCCTGGCACATAGTAAGCTGTGTCAATTTTTTTGTACAAGATAATTATTAAACAAATCTGCAATCAGTTGGAAAAAATATCATGGTTCTGTTTTACCTCTTGTTCTCTAATTGCCCCACTGTGATCAAAACTATCCAGAATCATAATTTTTCAGGAGACAGTTCAGGGAGAGCTTCTGCTTGCCTCTACCGGGTGCTTCCTCTCAAGTAGCCAAGTTGGATTCTAAATGAGGTATGTTCTCAATTACTGAACATGATTCTATTTCCCAAACACTTGTCATGCTGCAAGCAGCTATAATTGTGGCCACTTAAATTCTGCAGGGTGGGTTGTTTAAATAGAATAATAGCTAGGTTCAAGACAGCCTCATCTTCCACTGAATCTGTGAGGGATTTCTGTTAGATTTCAGCTGTCACAATTCTGGTAAAGCTGGCTGAGGGGAAGTAATCAAGGTTAGCAAATGGAACACAGTGTAATATCATTTTTTCAGTGTATCAGTGGAATATAATATAATAGAAAAAGGGTTCATTGTAACTGGTAGATATACTATACAGCATCTAATTTAAACCTCTTTTATCATAAATGATTAAACTGAGATGTAGAGAGGTAATATGTTTTGTACAAGATCTTGGATCTAGTTAGTGGAAGAATAAATACTGGAGATCAAGTTTCTGAATACCCATGCTGTGATCTTTCCATTTCATTTATTTGTTTCTTCAAGTGTACACTCTTTTTATAAGACTTAATAAGTTAAAAAAGTTATCTACCTCCTTTATGTTATGAAAATATGTCTTATTAAGTATAATTCTCAAAATGTAGCTCTTTGGGATTAAAGCTATATTAGAAGCTTGGTCTTCAAAAATTCTAAAACTATTTGAGAAAAGGAAACACAATATAGTCTCTCAAACCACCATTTTTAATGTAGAAAGATATAATCAACACAATTTTGGTTGAATCCAGTTTTAATTTTAATAACATTCTATCATACTAGTTGCACACTTAAATTCAAAGTATTTGGCATTATTCTGATTGATCTTAGACCCTTGCATAGGTTTGTCAACTTCCATTGGATCTTTTGATGATTTATTCATTCAGCAAGAATTTGTTATTCAATTGTGCTCAATATGTAACCCCAAACTGGAAACTTCAGGTATCTAGTTGACTTTTATATCTGGATTGCCTTAGCAACCCCAATCTCACCATGTTCGAAATTGAACTACTTGATTTTTTTTTCCAAAATCTTCACTCTTCTTTCCATCCTCTATAGGAAGCTTTTCTCTGTCTCTCTCAATCATAGATCCTTACCTCTTATAATTTTTTATATTTATTCTGAGTATAGATTATACATATTTATTTGTTTGGTATCTTCCCCACTAGATCAAAAGCCTCTTGGATACATTAACTGTCTTTTGCCTCTTACTATCCCCAGTTCTTAATAGAGTACACAATAAACAGTAAGTGTGTAACAAATGTTTCTTGACTGACTTACTCTTCCAATGTTCTGCAATGCTACCATTATCCTTCCAGTTATTAAGATTGCATACCTGGGAGTTTTCTTAGATGGCATCATTGTTAATTTTGCTGATAACACAAAGCTAAAAGGAAGAGCTAACAGTGGATGGCTGACTCAGAATTCAAAAAGATCTTCCATGAATGGGATTTTTAGGCAAATTTAATAAGATGAATTGTACTAGACATTGCAAAAATTTTGCTTGGATTTAGACAAAAACAATGGCATATGTAGAAGTTGAGATGACAGAATCTTTTGTCAGTTTTCATCCTTCTTGATCTACGCTAACAATTGCCTCCTTCTAAGGATCCTTTGGATCATTATGATGATATTCTCATTCTTGGTTCTCCTATATGTCTGACTACTTCTTAGTTATCTTTGAGAAATTATCATTCATATCACAATTATTAATTTTAGGTATACCCAAAGACTTTTTCTTGGACCTTATTTTCTCTCTCAATATCTAGTTATCATCTGCTTTTTTCAGTTTAGTTATTATTCCTGTTTAGATGACTCCCTGATCAATCTATTGATCCTGTTTCTCTCCTGAGGTCTACAACATCACCAATTGCCTTTCAAACTAGATGACCCAGAGCTGATTACCTTTTACCCCAAACCAACCCCATTCTAAATATAGTTATTTCTATTAAAGTATCCATTCTTCTAAACTCCCAATTTTTAATATTAGTATGTCATCAATTCCTTAGTCTATTTCTCTACATATCCATCCAGTTGCTAGTTTTGCTGTTTGTTGCTCTATAACATCTTTCACACATGATCCCTTTTCTCTATCATACAGCTGCTTTTTTTTAGATTGAGCCCCAATTAACCATTGCCTATGCTATTGAAAAAGCCCACTAATTTTTTTTTTCCCTGCCTCAAGTCTCTCCCCAGGTTCAATTTATTTTTCAAAAACTTTCAAAGTGATTTTCTTTAGTCTCACAGTTGAGCTGACTATGGTCAGATCACTCCCCTACTTAATAAAATCCAGTGACTCCCTATTTCATCTTGAATAAAGTATGAATTATTCTGTTTTTCTTTCAAAGTCCATCACAATTTGGCTCTAAGACCATATGTATTTATCTGCTTCCCATTACAGGTTAGCCAAACTGTCCTTCTCCCAGTTCCTCAGTCAAGGATGTAAAAAATCTGTGCTCATTAGATTAATTGAGTGAGTAATAATCAAAACCATTTTGTATTTACTAAAACTAAGAAGAAATCATGGTAGAACAGATTAGATAAGTAAGAAATAGAAACAATAAAATGCAGTTTCTTAGTGGTTATTTAAACTCCAGAACACAAGTTATTGGAGTGAGAGGCTTCCTGCTTAATAAAAAATGTGAAAATTGAAAGCAGCTTGGCATAAATTAGGTTTAGGTTAACATCTTGTGTCCCATGCTTTGGTGAGTACAAAATGGGTACATGGATTGTATATAAAAAGGCCATGATGTAGAAAAATAAGAATAGAAAAAGATCAGGACTTTTTCATAATGATGGATAAAGGGAGAATTCTTAAAGATATGAGAGATATAGGACATTATAAAAGACAAAATAGAATATTGGAATATGGTTGGATATGAAGAATGAGTGAGAGGAAAGAACCAAGGGTGATACTGGCATACTTTCCCCTTGCCTATAGGCCAATGAATTTAGGAAAGGTTATCTTAGCAGAAATAGAATGCTTTAAAAGAGGATAGAGTTTAGAAGGCAAAATGGTGAATTTTTTGAGGCATATTGAGTTTATCATGAGTCATCAATCAGAGATGGCCCACCTTTTCAGTATACATGTATGTACATGTACATGTATGTATATATGTAGAACACATATATGTATAAATACAATTCACAGACACATATACATATATCTCTTTATATAACTAAACACATACATGCATGTATATGTATACACACATAGATATGTGTAGGCATGTCAATTATCAGTATAAAAGTGGTAATTAAACACACATGATTGTATTGGATTATAGATAAGGGCAAAACATGTGATAGGAGGGATGGGCTTAAGACAGATCGCTAGGATATACAAAGATGGATGTTTACCCAACAGAGGAGACTGAGAACATGTAGCCAAAGGGGAGAAAAAATAGGAGAGAGAAGAGTAATTAAAATAGAGGGAGGAGAAATTGTCTAAGAGAATGGGTTAATGAAGAATGTTAAATGTGACGGAGAAAGCAAACAGTATAAAGGATGAGAAAAAAGTTATCAGATTTGTCAATTAGGATACCATTGTTAATTTTATTTAGAACAGTTTCAGTAGAATGTGTAGTCCAAAAACTAATTTTAAGTTAAATGAGAAATGAGTGGGAGGTGAGAAAATGTAGGTATTAAGTATAGAAAACTTTTTTTTTCTAGGAGATTAACTATGAAACATAGGAGAAATATTGAAGTTTTAGAGTACAGTAAGTTTTGTGGATGGTTGGCTGAAGAGAAAGCTTCTTAAGGATGGGTAAAAACACCTCATTCATAGCAGAGAGAAGCAGAAATATAACTATAAAATTAGGTTTATCTTCTCAGGCATGGAGTGCGTGTGTGTGTGTGTGTGTGTGTGTGTGAGTGTGTGTGTGTGTTCCTATTCCCTGCCAAGTTAAGAATTAGGAGCAATAGATGCTAGTGACAAAGAAGGAATTTCAACAATGTAAGATAGAAGGGGGCAGAGCCAAGATGGCAGCTGGAAAGCAGGGACATGCCTGAAGCTTTCCCCCAGGACTCTCCAAATAGCTAAAAAAAATGGCCCTGAACAAATTCTAGAGCTATAGAACCCATGAAATAGCAGAGGGAAGCAGGGTTCCAGACCAGGACAGCCTGGATGATCACTGGGTAAGGTCTATCACGTGGAGCTGGGAGCAGAGCTGAGCAGAGCCAGCATGGGCTGTGCCCGGACCAACCAGACCCAAGAGGTGGACAAAATAGGCCCTAGCACCCTGAATCAGTGAGCTGTGGCAGTTACCAGACATCTCAACCCACAAACACCAAAGACAACAGAGAAGGTTAGTGGGAAAAAACTGCTGAGACAGAGTGAAAGGAGTTCTCAGTTAGGCGGCTGCCCTGGGGGAAGTGGAGGTGGTGCAGCTACAGGACAATAGCTGCAAGTTGCTTCTGGCCCCAGGCCAACCTGGTGGGAGGAATTAAGTGGGGGATCTGAGAGGGAGTGCAGAGCCTGCTCAGATCTGAGTTGCAGTCTGGGCTGGTGTTTTTTGGGGGAGAGGAACACTGGCATGGCAGAGCTTGCTGTGTAGAAAAAGCTCTGAAAACAACAGTGCAGACCCTCAAGCTTGGGACGAAGTACTCTCTACTCTACAAGAAGTTATAACCCGGTGAAAAACTCAAGGGTCAAGTAATTGGCTGCGAACATGGCTGGGCAGCAAAAAATGGCCTCAGATTCAGACTCAGACTTTGGAATCTTTCTCTAGTGACAAAGAAGACCAAAACATACAGCCAGAAGAAGTCAACAAAGTCAAAGAACCTACATCAAAAGCCTCCAAGAAAAACATGAACTTGTCTCAGGTCATGGAAGAGCTCAAAAAAGATTTGTAAAAGCAAGTTAGAGAAGTAGAGGAAAAATTGGGAAGAGAAATGAGAGTGATGCGGGAAAACCATGAAAAACAAGTCAATGACTTGCTAAAGGAGACCCAAAAAATACTGAAGAAAATAGCACCTTAAAAAACAGACTAACTCAAATGGCAAAAGAGCTTCAAAAAGCCAATGAGGAGAAGAATGCCTTGAAAGGCAGAATTAGCCAATTGGAAAAGGAAGTCCAAAAGACCACTGAAGAAAATACTACCTTAAAAAATAGATTGGAGTAAGTGGAAGCTAGTGACTTTATGAAAAATCAAGATATTATAAAACAGAACCAAAGGAATGAAAAAAATGGAAGACAATGTGAACAATCTGATTGGAAAAACCACTGATGTGGAAAATAGATCCAGGAGAGATAATTTAAAAATTATTGCACTACCTGAAAGCCATGGTCAAAAAAAGGGCCTAGATATCATCGTTCAAGAAATTATCAAAGAGAACTGCCAGAGGGTAAAATAGAAATTGAAAGAATCCACTGATCACCTCCTGAAAAAGATCTCAAAAAGAAAACTCCTAAGAACATTGTTGCCAAATTCCAGAGCTCCCAGATGAAGGAGAAAATACTGCAAGCAGCCAGGAAGAAACAATTTGAGTATTGTGGAAGCACAATCAGAATAATACAAGATCTAGCAGCTTCTACATTAAGGGACTGAAGGGCTTGGAATGTGATATTCCAGAGGTCAATGGAGCTAGGATTAAAACCAAGAATTACCTACCCAGCAAAACCGAGTATCATGCTCCAAGGCAAAATTATGGATTTTCAATAAAATAGAGGACTTTTAAGCTTTCTCAGTGAAAAGACCCGAGCTGAATAGAAAATTTGACTTTCAAACACAAGAATCAAGAGAAGCATGAAAAGGTAAGCAAGAAAGAGAAATTATAAGAGACTTCCTAAAGTTGAACTGTTTTGTTTACATTCCTACATGGAAAGATGATGTGTCATTCATGAGACTTGTCTCAGTATTAGGGTAGTTGAAGGGAATATACATACATACATACATACATACATATATATATATATATAGAGAGAGAGAGAGAGACAGAGGGCAGAGGGTGAGTTGAAATGAAGGTTTGATATCTAAAAAAATAAAATCAAATTAAGGGATGAGAGAGGAATATATTGAGAGAGGGAGAAAGAGAAAGATAGAATGGGGTAAATTATCTCTCATTGAAGTGGCAAGAAAAAGCAGTTCTGTAGGGAGGGAAGAGGGGGCAGGTGAGGGGGAATGAGTGAATCTTGCTCTCATCAGATTTGACCTGAGGAGGGAATAACATACACACTCAGTTGGGTATCTTACCCCACAGGAAAGAAGGAGGAAAGAGGTAAAAAGGGAGGATGATAGAAGGGAGGGCAGATGGGGGGGAGGTACTCAAAAGCAAACACTTTTGAAAAGGGACAGGGTCAAGGGAGAAAATAGAACAAAGTGGGATAGGATAGGAAGGAGCATAATATAGTTAGTCTTTCACAACATGAGTATTGTGGAAGGGTTTTACATAATGATACACACATGGCCTCTGTTAGTTGCTTGCCTTCTTAAGGAAGGTGGGTGGGGAGGAAAGAGGGGAGAGAATTTGGAACTCAGGGTTTTAAAAGCAGATTTTCAACAAAAAAAGTTTTTTCATGCAACTAGGAAATAAGATATACAGGCAATGGGGCATAGAAATCTATCTTGCCCTACAAGAAAGTAAGGGAAAAGGGGATGAGGGGAGTGTGGTGACACAAGGGAGGGCTGACTGGGGAACGGGGCAATCAGAATATATGCCATCTTGTACTGGGGGGAAGGGTAGAAATGGGGAGAAAATTTGTAATTCAAACGCTTGTGAAAATCAATGCCGAAAACTAAATATATTAGATAAATAAATTTAAAAATAAAAGGAATGTAAGGTAGAAGAAAAAATGAACAATTTAACAAAAAATGGAATGGTGTGCTTTAGGAAATAGTAGATTCCCTGTCACTGGAGATAGTGAAGGGAAGACACTATGATAGTTATGGCGGATACTGTGGAAGACATTCTTGCTCAGGTACAAGTAGAACCAAAGCCTCTAAATTGTGTTCTAATTCTGAGACTCTATGATATTGGTCATCCTTCTTTCTCAACGTTGGTCCCCTCACTGCTTCTACCCTCATTTGGTATTTCTTGGACAGCTGTAAGAGATTCCTAAATCTTTGCCTCAACTTTCTTTCACTATAGTCTGTGTTTCACATTTCTGCCAAAGTAATCATCCTAAAACTTAGATTGACCATGTTGTATGTTCCCATGCTCAAAAACTGTGCACTTCCTCAATACTTTCAAAGATGTATTTTTTTCACTCATGGAAAATAAATGGTGGGAACTTTCCATTCATTTGTTAGAGAATACTTCCCCACTAGTGTAATTAGCAACCTTTCCCTCCCTCCCTCCCTCCTTCTCTCTCTCCTCTCTCTCTCTCTCTCCCTCTCCATATATAAGTGTATATATATATATATATATATATATATGTATATATATATATATATATACATATACACATATATAGTATTTGTGTGTACATATGTATGTATGTATATGTATATAAAATTGCTGTGATGACAACACCAGCCAGGTGACCAACCATCTGGTAATGTTTTTATACAAACTTAGCTAGGTTGGACTTTGTTAATGGGACAACCTTAAAGTATTATCAGCTTGGTAGGATCTCCTAAAGTTTGTACATAAGAAGTGATTAATAAATGCTAATTGACTGATAACTTTTAAGAGCTCAAGATCACTCAAGGTGGAGTCATAGTAACTAGATTTTCTTAAAGGGAGAAATGTATAACAATCACTGCAATACAAAGTCATGTCTTAGTGTGGTACAAAATTCTGTGGTCTTAGTAAACTAATTCTCAAACCTTATTTAGGATTATCTGAAAATACCTCCAGTTATCTCAAGAGGTTTTATGAAAACCTTATGAAAACCAATTAAAAAATAATTTTACTTTCCTTTAAATTTTAAGGTAAAAGAAATGCTTAGGGGTTGAGGAAAGACAGAGCCAAGCTGGAAGAGTAAAGACAGAGACTTGCCTGAGTGTTCCTAAATTTCCCTCCAAACACTGGTAAAATGACACTTCAGAACAAATTCTGGAGTGGCAGAATGAACAACAACAACAAAAAAAACCCAACAAAAAGTCAGAGTGAAACAATTTTGCAGCCCAAGACCATTTAGAAAGTTGGCAGGAATGGTCTGTCTCACAATATTGAGAACGGAACACAGTCCAGCTCAGGCTAAGCCAGAAAGTCAGAGGCAGATCTTAGGGGCAATTAAATAGGAAATGCAGGCATTTTTAGAACTCTTAACTCAAAGATGGTAAGTTAACAATTTTAACCCCCCCCCACACACACAAAAAAAATACTGGTAAAGTAGTGTTTGTTACATTAAAATGTCTATAGATAATGCTCAAATTCCACAGGTAGTTTATCAATACTTCTTCATTTTTATTGTGTGCAACATGATATTATAATAAATGCATTTCAGCATAAACTGTATCAGTCAAACATTTTTATAGTATAAATAATACTGGATTGTGCAGTTAAGGATATACTGCCAGACCTACAGTGAGAAAGACTCATCTCCTTGAGTTCAAATCTTGCCTTCAAACTAAACTAGCTGTGTGATCTTTGGCAAGTCACTTAACCCTGTTTGCCCCATTTTCCTCATCTATAAAATGAACTGGAGCAGGAAATGGCAAAGTATTCTAATATCTTTTGTCAAGGACACCCTAAAGGGATTCACAAGGCATTAGACATTAGTAAAGACGACTGAATAACAATAATACTAGACTAACAATCAGAAGAGTTGACAGCTTTGCTTTGCCACTAACTATATGACTTACCTTGGACAAGTCATCAAACCACTTTTGGTCTTACTATAAAATATGTTGTTTAGATGAGATCATCCATTAAGGTCTCTTCCAAATTCAGAATTTTGGTGTCATTATTTAGTCTGACTGTATCTTTATTCTTGTGTCCCTATAAGTTTACCATGATCCCTTAGCCTCTTTTGCTTTCTTTTAGTATCCCAGAATGGTCAACTTTGAGATGTTCTTCCACACAATCACTTAAAATAATCTGACACTCCTCTTTTTTACACATTAAACACTGCCTTCCCACAAATATTTTCTCTGTTATCACAAAACTGCTTCACCATAGTAGGGACAAAGTATAAGCATTTAATCATCTGAAAGCATGGAATGGTAACATTCTAAACCTTCTGGTTTATAATTAATTGTGTTTAGTATTACAAAACTCAAGCAGTAACATGATAATTACGCTGAAGTTGATGAAAACATAAGAGTACTATTTCTAAAAAAAAAAACAAATTGATAGTTTTAATTGTTTATATTAAAAACAGAAGATAATGATGTTCTTCCTTGATAGCTACATGGAAATTGGTTTAAAATTATTTTTGAAAAGACATTTAATTTTATTTCTGATGCTTCTAAATTTTTTGGTAAAATGGTTGATTTATATTTGTTCAAAATTTAATAGGCACCATATCATCTCAAAGTGTTAAAAAGAAAATAGCAAATCTTAATGTAGTTACATTTTTCAGTAAAGGTTCTACCTTAGAAGCAAAAGATAACTTTCAACAACTACAGCTATATTGCTGAAAAGGGGGGAAATATATTTTGACATAGCTATTGGAATGTATCTGCAATTTAAGAATTTCTGATTAAAAAATAAAATGTGAGTTTTCATAAATGGCTATATTAAAAAAACTGGCTTCAAGAAGCTTTATCTTTTTACATTGACCATGATAATATTTTCTATTATACTTATCTTATATTTTATTTATTTCCATTAATTAAATTGTTTAATTTTATAATGCAAATATCTAATTTTCATTTGACATTTGATCTGATGGGATAACTGAATTAGTGGCTGATATTAAATTTATTTATTGCCTAAAAATAGAAACAAATATACCAAAACATTAAAAGACTAGATAATTATGAGAGAAAGAGAAATGGAACTACACCTTCACAGGAAAGTATAACACTCAAAGAAATGTGGAAAACAATGCTGAATAAATAAGTGAATAGAGGAGACAATGAGAGTGAGAGAGAGTGACAGAGGCCTTGAGAAACAGAGACAGAGACACATGCAGAGAAAGAGAGAAAGAGTGTGTGAAAGATACAGTATCTTAATATATACAATAAAAATATCATAGTATAGCCATAGTAGAAAGTGAAGAAGGAAATTTAAATACTGTAAAAATTATTAAAACTTAGAAGTAAAAATTACTACAAGGAAATTGAGTATCTAAAACCTTAAAAGATGAAAATGTAGCATTTATGAAGATGAACATAGATCATTGAGTTAACATGAAAGATTTGAGAGCTTGTAATATTTAGTGAGAAACTTTAATAAAGTAGTCAAAAACCAATTAATGAAGCAAAATTAGGGGAAAATTCATAGCTGAAAATTTTTAGATCATTATAAATATAAAATAAAACAGGACACATCTTATCAAGACAGCTTTAGAATTGTTCAACTTTCAGGAAAATATGAAGAAATGAAGATTCTGAATAGCGTATTTCAGGTACTCATTGAAGAAAATTATCTGGAATTATTGAAGAGAGGACAAAGTACAAATCAAATAAACAGGATACCATCAAAAAGGAAACTATAGTTTAACTCACTCAGAAATGCAGCCATCAGAGTCCAGAATTTCAGTTTCATAGAGAATCTTAAAAGCAGGCAAAGACAATCAAATCATATGTGAATTAAAATATTCATTTGAATCATAGTGAATTATTCACCAAGGATAAAAAAGAATAAGATTTTAGAAGATGATACACTAAAAAGTAAGGGAAATAGTCCTTGACATCCAAGTGGACTTACCTAGTGAATAGGAGTGAAAACATTTTTTTCCCTTTAGAAAGTATGAAGTGGGCACATTTTCTGATGTACAAATTGAATATGGAGCAGAGTTACAGACCTACCTCATTTTACTGTACTTTGCTTCATTGCATTTCAAAGACTTTTTTATTTTAATTTTTAAATTCAATTTAATTATTTTTTTTACAAATGCAAGATTCGTGGCCATCCTGTGTCGAGCAAATCTATTTTTCCATTTCCCCAACAGAATGTACTCACATCATGTCTCTGAATCACATTTTAATAAACTCAAAATACTTCAAATTTTTTTCATTATTATATATTTGTTATGGTGATCTGTGATCAGTAATATCTAATGTTACTATTGTAATTGTTTTAGTGTGCCACAAACCATGCCCATATAAGATGGTGAACTTAATAATGGTTGAATGTGTACTGACTACTCTACTGACCAGTCTTTCCCAGCAGTCTCTCTCTCCTAGGGCCTCCCTATTCTTTGAAACACAACATTGAAATCACACCAATCAATAACCCCAAATAGCCTCTAAGTGATTAAGTGAATAAGTCAATTGATGTGCCAAACTTCATTGTTGTCTTAATTTAAGAAATTGTCTCAGTAGCCCAACCTCCAGCAACCACCTCTCTGATCAGTCAGCAACTACCAATGTTGAGGCAAGATATCTAGCAGCAAAAATATTATTGTTGTTATTATTAGTCCTTTATTTTTGAAGGGGACCAATGACATCACCGGGTGATGTCTTGACTTGTGTGTGAATTGACATCACTTTCTCTTCCTGAGTCATCAATATCCAGTGGAAAGACATAAGTCAGGATGACCAGTGAAGGCCCAGGATGCAATGGATGACCTTGGCATCTTCAATGCTTGACTAAGCTCTAAGGGCTCCACAAGGCCTTCTTTAGCTTCCTTTGTGACCATTGGAACAAATATTTCTTATCCACCCATTCCTCCAGGAAAAGTCTTTGCATGTTTGGGGTAGACATCCTCCTAACTCACTGACAGATCTGAGACCTGTCATTACACTCAGTATGGTTTATCTCATTTGCCAAGACAGTTTTACCAGGATGTGGCCACTATGTTTGCTACAGGTTCTTGTAGCCATAGGCTAGAGTTAGGTGAAAAGTAGACACCAAAGATGGATCAGCAGCCTTGAAGTGAGTGGTCCTCACTGAACACCTCAGACACTCCTACAGTTGGCAAAAAGATTATGGCTTGCTAAAGGCACAAATGATGGTTAGCATTTTTTTTTGCAATCAAGTATTTTTATTAAGATATGTATTTTTTTAGGCATAATGCTATTACATGCTTAACAGACTACAGTATAGTGTAAACATGACTTTAGTATGCACCAAAAAGTCATGTGACTCACTTTATTTTGATATTCACTTTATTGTGAGGTCTAGACGCAAACCTGCAATATCTCTCAGGTATGCCTGTTGTTACAAAAAATGAAACAAGTTTAATTATAATCTCAATTAAGATGTGTCCCATATCTATTTATTCTTCTTTTGAGACCCAGGTAAAATTATTAATTGCCTTTTGGATATAACAAATTTGCTGTCTCATAGATATCTCACCTTCAATATGTGTAAAACAGAAATTCTTACCTTCTCCCATACCTCTCCTGGACCTATTTCTTGTCTTTATTTCCCTACTTATGTTGCTGGACCCATTATCCTTCTAGTTAGGTAGTCATGGAACATCACTTTCATTCCTTACTTTCAAATCTCTTCCTAAACATTGCCTTCTACATGAAGTCTTTTATTATTCTGCCAGGAGTCATCCTTTCCCCAGCCCGTAAAATATTTTGCATATATTTCATTTATATCTGACACATATACACAGTGTCTCCTTTTATAGAATGGAAGTTCATGAAGACAAAGACAATTTTTTAATAACTGTAATGTCTATCCCAATTGATGTTGCGTTAGTAGGCTTTTAACAAAAGTATGATTGATTGAATGGGAATTGTACAATTAATGTCTAAAAATATAAAATGCTAATATTTACAAATATAAAAGACACCCCAGCTAAACCAATTTCATCAAGAAACATTGATCATTCCATAAATGAACTCCAAAATTAAGAAAAAATAGCTCCAGGGTCAAGCAGATTTATTTTAAAATGAGCTCTAGCAAATATTTAAAGAATAAATAATTCCTATGCTACATTAAACTCTTTTTAAAAATAGAAAAAGAAAGCAATCTAACAAATTGTTTCTCTTAGATATATATGGTCCTGATATCTAAATGAGGTAATTTTACAGCAGAGAAAGAACTATAGACCAATATTCCTAATGAATATTGATGCAAAAACACTAAATAACATAGGAGAAAAGAGACTATAGCAATATTTCTCCCAAAATATTTCTTATGACAACTCTGGATTTATACTAGGAATATAAGGTTCATCATTAGGAAATAATTAGCATAATAAATCATTATAATAACAAACATAATGACGTCACATAATTATGTCAATTGATGAAGAAAAACCTTCAATAAATTACAGGATTCATTTATGTTAAAAATACTGAAAAAGAGTGGAAATGAACATGATCAAAAGCTTTCATCTAAAACTAAGAGCTAGAATTACTTCTAAAGGAGAAACACTGGAATATTTCTCAATAAAAGAAGTGATGAAAGAAGACTGGATTGCTGTAGTCTCCACTTTTCTGACATGATAATAGAAATTCTATTTCTTGAATAACATACATTTATCCAGTATATATGATGACATATACATGCATACATGCATAAAAACTCATATATGTGGGAATGTTTTTGTATCTACAGTCAGACTTGTGATTTCATTGATATAGGGAGTACCTATGGAGGAAGTTCTATCAAGCCTAAAGGCAGCTGCTCTGGAGCTTTGAGTTTGTAATTTGCCCCGGATAACAAACTTATTATGTGTCAGAACCCTAGTTGCCTCGATTTCCAGGATGTCTACCTACTCTGCTGTGCTTTTTTTTCCATGAAATAAAGTCATGAAAAATAAAAAAAGAATGAACATTGGTTAAAAATGAGACAAAATACATATTACTAAGAAAAAACTTAAAGGTCAGTAATCTATTATATCTTTATAGCTTCCTTTTTTGGCCATTGGGACAAATACTTCTCATCTACCCATTCCTCCAGGGGAAGTGTTTGCATGTTTGAGGTTATCAGGGTGCTTGCCTCAACAATCCTATGAGTTGTGTATCATGAATCCAATTTTAAACTTGAAGTCAGGAGACAGGTTTAAATCATAACTGCAAGGTTCCCTAATGTGTATCACAGAGATGGTATACATTTCGTTACACAACTCATAGGAATGTTGAGTGTAGTCCTTGCAGAGTGGTGTGAAGCAAGGTTATTCATAAATTGTGGTCTAAATTTGGGGACTCTAAAGCACAAAGATAGAAATGAGAGGCGGCAGTAAGATAGCAACATGACTAGGACATTAGCCAGTTTCTGCCACATATATAATTCCCTTCCTTAGGACCATAAGAGATGAAGAAAAATATACAAAAGAAATCTAGAAAACCAAAAAAATTGGAAAATCCTGAAATAAAAACATGAAAACCAAAGGTTATGACAATAAAAAGGCAAAGCAATATAAAAGTAAATCATTTAACGCCAATACAAAAATCTAATTTAATCCTATACCCATTCAATAGGACAGAGAATATTAAATACAAATCTCCACATATTTATGTATACACATGCATATAATATGTATACATAGTTAGAAAAGACGGAAACTTTTAAGACCATTTCTATCTGATCTCTATCAAAAAATGCTAAGCATGATAGAGAATATATTGAAATAATACTAAAATAGAGATACAAATATGTACATAGCATAACATGTTGGGAGCAGTTAGATTGCTCAGTGGACAGAGCACTGGACATGGACAGAAAAACCTGGGTTCAAATCTGACCTCAAACACTTACTAGGAGTGTGACCCTGGGCAAGTTGCTTACCCTCTTTTTGCCCTAATCTGCTGCAGAAGGAAATGGCAAGCCATTCCAGTATCTTTGCCAAGAAATCCCTATGAACAGTGTAGTCCATGGGGTCACAAAGAGGCAGACAGGACTGAACAACTGAACAATGATAAAAAAAAATGTACAAATAATGGTAATGTGAAAATTTTTGAATAGATTTCTTTTTATTGTTGATTTCTGAGAACACTTCATCAATTTGGTAGGTGTGAGTTGGTATCTCAAAGATGTTTCAATTTGAATCTCTGATCATTAATGAGGTTAATCATTTTTCAAGTATTAAAAAAACCTGCCTCTATCACTTGAATATTATCCAGAATTATTAATGCTCAGTTCTAGTCAATGTACGGTATCAGTCCTCCTTTAACAACCAAAGGAATAAAACAACTTTCATGGAACGGGATCTGGCTATGTAAGCTCCTGTATGAAGTAGAACTTAGGGGTGTTAGTACTTTGACTGACTCGAGTGGAGGAGGGGGACTTGTAACCTCATCAAGCTTTTACTAACTCATCATAGTGGAGCTGCCCTCCAGCTTGGGCAAACGGAAGAGACCCTGCTGCATGTGCCTTTGTCCCTTTCATTCTGACTGTGACTAAAACCCTCTCTGATGCTGTTGCAGATTTCATCTCACTCTCACTTCAGTCTTCACCCTAGACTCAATGCCTACTATTCAACTACTCTGCATAAGAAGTAAGGAGAATGGACAGACTGAGTCAGAGGGAAGTATCCATTTGGGGTATATGATAGAAAATCCTAATGCCTTTTCCTATCACATTGCTATTCAAAATATAAATTTTGAAAACAAGCAATATTTTTTTAAAGTTTTTATACCTACAGGTTTATTAAATGCTAATCTTTTGTGAATATTTTTATACATAGGACATGTATCTATCGTAATTCAGTAATTCATCTTTTTCTGTTTTCCCTCAAGTATTTTTGTGACAATTTAAAATTTAGAAGGCCATGAGTCATGTGTACCAACTTTTCAGTATTTCTCTTAAAATTCTTGTTCACTTTCTTTTTTTTTCTCTAAATTTTATTGTAATGTTGATTAATTAAAGAACATAGCCTCTTGATATTCTGCAAATATTAAATGAAGGTATACACTAATTTAATGAGTACCATCATTTTTGCTGTGTTAGTATAGCCTTTCTGTTGCACTGAACATCCAACTAATATTTAGGTCCTTCTTAATTTTGATCAATAAAACCTTACGTTTGCCCTTATTCAAGTTCTGTGTGTTCCCATGTAGTCTGACAGACAGATATTTCATAGTACCCTAATTGTAAAAAGAGTTCCTTTTGTATCATATTTCTTGATATTTATTACTATGCAATAAAGTTACGGAATTTTTTTTAAATTTTTATTTATTTATTTTTAGTTTACCACACACGGTTCTACATAATTTTGAGTTCCAGATTTTCTCCCCTCCTTCCCGCCTCCCTTCCCAAGACAGCATGGAATCTCATATAACTACCATGTATAACTTCGCATTGAATTAATTTATACACTAGTCAAGTTGTGGAGAAGAATTATGACCAATGGAATGAATCATGAGAAAGAAGAGACAGAACCAAAAAAAAAAAAAACCCAAAAATGAAAACAAAAGAGAAGCAAAAAAGGTGAGCATGTAGTGCGTCTCAGTCTGTATTCAAACTTCACAGTTCTTTCTCCGGACGGAGATAGCATTCTCCATCGTGCGTCCCCTGGAGTTGTCCTTGCACATTAGGTTGCTGAGAGGAGCGAAGTATGTCAGGGTTGGTCCTCACGGAATCCATATATCTGTGGCTGTGCACAACGTTCTCCTGGCTCTGCTCTGCTCACTCAGCATTATGTCGTGTAGGTTTTTCCAGGTTGTTACAAAGTCTGCATCATCCCCATTTCTTATGGCACAATAGTATCCCATTACCTTCATATGCCACAAGTTATTCAGCCATTCCCCAATTGATGGGCATCCCTTTGATTTCCAATTCTTGGCTACCACAAAAAGAGCCGCTATAAATATCCTTGTACATATGGGTCCTTTTCCCGCTTGTGTGATTTCTTTGGGATACAACCCTAGAAGTGGTATTGCTGGGTCAAAGGGTATGAACATTTCTATAGCCCTTTAGGCATAGTTCCAAACTGCCCTCCAAAATGGCTGAATCAGCTCACAACTCCACCAGCAATGCAACAATGTTCCAATTTCCCCACATCCTTTCCAGCATTTATCATTTTCCTGTTTTGTTATTTTAGCCAATCTGACAGGAGAGATGTGGTATCTAAGAGTTGTTTTGATTTGCATTTCTCTAATCAGTAGTGATCCAGAGCATTTTTTCATATGCCTATAGATATCTTTAATTTCTTCCTCTGAAAACTGCCTGTTCATATCTTTTGACCATTTCTCAATTGGGGAATGGCTTGTATTCCTATATATTTGACTCAGTTCCCTGTATATTTTAGAAATGAGGCCTTTATCAGATATACTACTTGCAAAGATTTTCTCCCAATTTTCTGCTTCCCTCCTAATTTTTGTTGCATTGGCTTTTTTTGTACAAAAACATTTCAATTTGACATAATCAAAATTATCCATTTTGCATTTTGTAATGCTCTCTATCTCTTGTTGGGTCATGAACTCTTTACTTTTCCATAAATCTGATAAGTAAACTATTCCTTGCTTTCCCAAATTACTTATAGTATCAGCTTTTACTCCTAAATCATGAACCCATTTTGACTTTATTTTGGTATATGGTGTAAGATATTGGTCTATGCCCAGTTTTTGCCCTACCATTTTCCAATTTTCCCAACAATTTTTGTGAAATAGTGAATTATTAGCCCAGAAGCTGGCCTCTTTGGGTTTATCAAAGAGTAGATTGCTAAACTTGTTGATTTCTCCTTCTTGTGTACCTATCCTATTCCACTGATCCACACCCCTGTTTCTTAACCAGTACCACGCAGTGTTGATGACTGCTGCTCTGTAGTATAGTTTAATATCTGGTATGTCTAAGCCACCTTCTCTAGCATGTCTTTTCATTAATACCCTAGATATTCTAGACCTCTTGCTTTTTTCCAGATGAATTTTGTTATTATTTTGTCTAGCTCAGTAAAATAATTTTTTGGTAGTTAGATGGGTATAGCACTGAAAAGATAGATTAATTTAGGTAAAATTGTCATTTTTATTTATTAGCTCGGCCTAACCATGAGCAACTGATATTTTTCCATTTATTTAGATCTGATTTTATTTGTGTGAAAAGTGTGTCATAGTTATGTTCATATAGGCCCTGGGTTTGTCTTGGTAAATAGACTCCCAAATATTTTATAGTGCCTACAGTAACTTTGAATGGAATTTCTCTTTCTATCTCTTGCTGTTGGGCTTTGTCAGTAATGTATAGGAATGCTAAGGATTTATGTGGGTTTATTTTATATCCTGCAACTTTGCTAAAGTTGTTTATTATTTCAAGTAGTTTTTTACTTGATTCTCTAGGAATCTCTAAATAAATCATCATATCATCTGCAAAAAGTGATAATTTAGTTTTTTCTTTTCCTATTCTAATTTCTTCAATTTCTTTTTCTTCTCTTATTGCTACAGCTAATGTTTCTAGTACCAAATTGAATAATAGGGGTGATAATTGACATCCTTGTTCCATTCCTGATCTTATTGGGAATGCATCTAGTTTATCCCCATTACAAATAATGCTTGTTGATGGTTTTAGGTAGATGCTATTTATAATTTTAAGGAAAGTTCCACTTATTCCTATGCTTTCTAGTGTTTTTAATAGGAATGGGTGTTGTAAATTCTCAAAGGCTTTTTCTGCATCTATTGAGATGATCATATGGTTTCTGCTAGTTTTGTTGTTGATATGGTCAATTATGCTAATAATTTTCCTAATATTGAACCAGCCTTGCATTCCTGGAATAAATCCTACCTGGTCATAGTATATTATTCTCGTGGTGAGTTGCTGCAATCTTTTTGCTAATATTTTATTTAAAATATTTGCATCAATATTCATTAGAGAAATTGGTCTATAATTTTCTTTCTCTGTTTTAACTCTACCTGGTTTGGGTATTAGTACCATATTTGTTTCATAAAAAGAATTTGGTAGGACTCCTTCTTCACCTATTTTCCCAAATAGTCTACAAAGTATTGGAATTAGTTGTTCTTTAAATGTTTGATAGAATTCACATGTAAAACCATCTAGCCCTGGAGAATTTTTCCTAGGGAGATCATTGATGGCATGCTCAATTTCTTTTTCTGATATGGGGTTATTAAGAAATTTCACTTCCTTCTCTGTTAGCCTGGGCAGTTTATGTTTTTGTAGATACTCATCCATATCTCTAAGGTTGTCAAATTTATGGGCATACAGTTGGGCAAAATAATTCCTAATTATTGTTTTGATTTCCTCTTCATTAGAGGTGACCTCACCCTTTTCATTTTTGATATTGGTAATTTGATTTTCTTCTTTCTTTTTTTTAATCAAATTGGCCAAAGGTTTATCAATTTTATTGGTTTTTTCATAAAACCAGCTCTTTGTTTTATTTATTAATTCAATCGTTTTCTTGGTTTCAATTTTATTAATCTCTCCTTTGATTTTCAGTATTTCTAATTTGGTATTTAATTGGGGGTTTTCAATTTGCTCTTTTTCTAGCTTTTTCAGCTGTATGCCTAGATCATTAATCTCCTTTTTCCCTATTTTATTCATGTAGGCATTTAGGGATATAAAACTTCCCCTAAGAACTGCTTTTGCTGCATCCCAGAAGTTTTGGTATGTTGTTTCATTATTGTCATTCTCCTGAATGAAGTTATTAATTGTTTCTCTGATTTGTTCTTTGGCCCACTCATTCTTTACAATTAAATTATTTAGTTTCCAATTAGTTTTTAGCTTACTATTCCATGGTTCTTTATTACAAATGATTTTTATTGCATTGTGATCTGAAAAGTATGCTTTGACTACTTCTGCCTTTCCTCACTGGATTGTGAGGTTTTTATGCCCTAGTACACGGTCAATTTTTAGTACATGGTCAATTTTTGAGTATGTGCCATGTACTGCTGAGAAGAAAGTATATTCCTTTTTATCCCCATTCAGTTTTCTCCAGAGGTCTATCATATGGGCCTTTTTTAAAATTCTGTTTACCTCCTTAAGTTTTTTCTTATTTATTTTGAGGTTAGATTTATCAAGTTCAGACAGGGGGAGGTTGAGGTCTCCCAATATTATAGTTTTGCTGTCTATTTCTTCCTGTAACTCCTCTAAGAATTTGTATGCCTTACCACGTGGTGCATATATGTTAAGCAATGATATTGCTTCATTGTTTATGGTGCCTTTTAGCAGGATATGATGTCCTTCCTTATCTCTTTTAATTAAATCTATCTTTACTTTTGCTTTGTCTGAGATTAGGATTGCTACACCTGCTTTTTTTACTTTAGCTGAGGCACAATATATTTTACTCCAGCCTTTTACCTTTACCCTATGTGTATCCCCCTGTTTCAAATGCGTTTCTTGTAAACAGCATATTGTAGGATTATGGTTTTTAATCCATTGTGCTATCTGCTTCTGTTTTGTGAGAATGTTCATCCCCTGCACGTTCAGGGTTATGATTTCTATCTGTGTCTTTTTCTCCATCCTAATTCCCCTGTTTATGCTTTTATTTCTCCCTTTCCCCTTCTCCTCCTCAACAAAGTTTTGCTTTTGACCACCGCCTTCCTCAGTTGACCCTCCCTCTTTATTCCCCTCCCTTATCTTACCGTTTCCCACTTGCTATTTTTCTCCCTTCTGACCACCCCCCTCCCTTTTTTCCCCCCTTCCACTCCTACTTCCCGTAGGACAAGTTAGATTTCTAAACTTATCAGGGTATGTTATTCCCTTCTTGAACTAGATCAGATGACAGTAAAGCTCAAATACTGCTCTTCTCCCTCCCTTCTTTCCCTCTACTATAATATGTTTTTGTGCCACTTCATTTGGTGTAATTTACCCTTTTCTACTACCTCCCTACCGCTTCTCTCACAGCCCTCCCTTTATATCTCTTACTTATATTTTATATCTTTACATCAGTTAATTTATACAGGCATTCACAACCTATGTATATCCCTTTCAATTGTCATAATAGCTGTATAATTCTCAAGACTGACTTATATATGTATATATATATATATATACACACACACAGACACACACACAGACACACACACATATATATATATATATAAAACATACATAAGATAATATAATCCCACATAAAGATGTAAACAACCTGCCCTTATGGGTTAATAAGGTTTGTGGGGTTTTTCCCCCTGGTTACCTTTTTATGTCTCTCTTGAGTTTTGTATTTGGAGATCAAATTTTCCATTGAGTTCTGGCCTTTTCATCAGGAAGGTCTGGAATTCCCTTATTTCATTGAATGTCCATTGCCTTGCCTGGAAAATTATGCTTAGTTTTGCTGGGTAGTTGATCCTTGGTTGTAGTCCCAGCTCCTTTGCCCTTCGGAATATCATATTCCAATTTCTCCTGTCTTTTAATGTGGAAGCTGAGAGATCCTGAGTGATCCTGACTGTAGTTCCATGATATTTGAGTTGCTTCTTTTTGGCTGCTTGCAGTATTTTCTACTTGAGTTTATACCTCTGAAATTTGGCTATAATATTTCTTGGTGTTTTCAGTTTGGGATCTCTTTCAGGGGGTGATCGGTGAATTCTTTCAATGACTATTTTGCTCTCTGGTTCTAGGACCTCTGGGCAGTTGTCTTTGATAATTTCTTCGAAGATACTGTCAAGGCTCTTTTTTTCATCGTGGATTTCCGGTAGACCAATAACTCTTAAATTGTCTCTCCTGGATCTATTTTCCAGGTCAATTGTTTTGCCAATCAGATATTTCACATTTTTTTTTCTATTTTTTCATTCTTTACGTTTTGTTTTACTACTTCTTGGTGCCTCATAGATTCATTAGCTTCCACTTGCCCAAGTCTAATTTTTAATGAATTAGTGTTTTCATTTTGCTTTTGAGTCTCCTTTTCCAATTGGTTGATTTTACCTCTCAGGGTGTCATTTTCTCTCTCTAGATTCTGAATCTCCGTAGCCATTTTGCCAATCTTTTTTTCCATATTTTCTTTTAGCTCCCTAATTTGGTTTTTAAAATCCTCCTTTAGCTCTTCCAGCAGTGCTTTTTGGGCTGGAGACCAGTTCATATTAGCTTTTGAGGTATCCGATGTATCTACAGTGTCATTTCTCTCCTCTTCTATGTTGATATTTTGATCCTGCCTGTCTCCATAAAAAGAATCTATTGTCCTCGGTTTTTTTGTGTTCTTCTTCATGTTGGTTTGCCTTTTGCTGGCTTTACAATGAATTCTACCTTTGGGCCTCAGGGCTTTCTGTCCCAGCTTTCTTATTCTGGGGGTTGTGAGTCTAGAACATAGCCTTCAATTTCCTGAGGTGTGGGGGAGGGGTCTGGCTCCCTGGCGTCTCACTCCCTATGGGTCCTCTCCAGCACTTGCTTATCAGCAATGGTCTCAGCTGTTTGTTGTTTGAGCTGATGTCTGGCACTTCCCCTGGGGGAGCAAGGTTACATCTGGGCTCCTGGCGTTGACCCCTGCTGACTCTGCCCCTCTGGGACTGATGAACTTCTACTATTTGACCACTGAAGCCCCACCACTTTCTGCTCAGTTCCAGCAGTTTTTTTTTTCCCCGAGGAATTCTCTGGGTGGGGAGGGGAGGGATTAGAGCCATTTACATGGCCATTAAGCCTCCCAGAAGTTCAAGAAGCTGCGTTACATACATTTGGGCTGCAAGCCTCTGGAGTTGGTATTTCACAGCCAGTGGCGTTGCACTGCCTCTCGTCGCTTCCACAGACTGCCATCCTGTGTTGGGAGGCCTGGGGATCTCCGCCGGTTCGGGCGCCCAGCTTTCTCCCAGCCCGTCTCCCACGTGGATTTCCCGGCCAGCCGCTTCGCCTTGGTCTGGAGCAGCTGCGCACCAAGCACTCTCCGAGCCTACAGGTTCGTGCCTCCAGCCTTTCAGACTCTCCCGGCTAGGAAATTTGCCCCACTCAGACTGCTCGCAGCTTCTGACTCTCTCAAATCTGCTCAAATTCACTTTTTTATAGGAATCTGACAGACCTTGTGAGAGAGCTCTGGTAAGACCCTGCCTTCATGCGGCCATCTTGGCTCCGCCCCAAGTTATGGAATTTTTGCGGATTAATCTTGTATACTCCAACTATGGTTAACTCATTTGTTGTTTCTATTTTTTTTATTTGAGATCATTAGGCTTTTTAGATACATTACCCTATCATCTGACCTTTCCATGTCCATTATTAATTATATTGCTAATTATTCTTATCTTATTAAATTAGCTAGAATTTCCAAGAAAGTATGAAATAAAAGTTGTGAAAGTAGGTATCCTTGTTTTCTAGCAGTTGGTGGTGGTAATGTTGCCAATATTTCTGCTGTGCTTATGATTTTTTTAACTTAAACTTTTTTATTTTATTGAGGAAAACTCCTTTCTGCCTTTTCTTTTAGTGCTTTTATGGTGACTAGATTTTGAACTACATCATAGATTTCTGTGTTTCTTTGTATGTTTATTTAAAAGGCTATACATTTTGTAGTTGTAAGTATTAATGTTTTATTGATGTTAAACAATTTAAATAAAATTAGCATGCCTCTTATCAATACCATCTGAAAATAATAATGCTTATGTAGTCTTGTATTTTTTGGCTAACGTATTTCATGTATGCATATTTGGAAAGTTGAACTTTTTTTTTTTACTGGATTAATTTGGGTTATAAAATTTAGACCCGACCTTCTTTTTGGAAGGTATCTTTATCCATAGTTACGAATAATTTATTTTATGTAATTATATTTTTCTCAGTTTTATGAAAGAATTCTATTATAAAATCTGAGAAGAATGTTTTGTGTATCTATGTGCATGGGGGCTATTATTTGATTCCTTAACAGTTTTTCCTATGATTAGAGGGGAAGCAAAAGGAGAGGATATAAGAATTTATTAAATGTCTACTATGTGCTAAGCAGTATGTGAAGTGTTTTATAATTATCTCATATTATAAATCTATCAAATAATTAATTTACTATTTTGTCAGTTTGGAAAATGTCATATTTATAGATCCAATCACACATTTCCTTTAAATTTTCTATTTCAAAAAAATTGATAGTTGTGTGCATCTTTTCCTATTAATATCCTTAACTATTTTGTTGTAATGTCTCATTTTTAATTTGTATATATCCTGAATTTTGTTTTCTCTCTTTAAAAATTAAATTTAAAATGGTTTACCAATTTTGTTGTTCTTTAGTTCAGCTCATGACATTATTTATTAACTCATTTTGTTTACAATTTTCTATTACATTTACTCTGGCTCTTAATCTCTCTCTCTCTCTCTCTCTCTCTCTCTCTCTCTCTCTCTGTTTCTCTTTTGGGTTATTGCTTTGTTTCTTTTCTAGTATTTTTAAAGGCAAAGTTAGTTCATTTATGATTCCCTTTTCTTTCTTATAAAAAAATTGAACACAATGACATAAATTTTCCCTCATAGCTAATTTGCTCACCTTTCATTGTTTTAAAGTGCAGTGTTATTGTTATTCTTTTAACATTTTACCATTTTTATTATTTCTCTTTAAATATTTAATAGATAATTTTCAATATCCATGTTGTTTCATAATAAAACATAAGAGAGCAATTACATACATTTGTAAATATATACAGACAAATAATATATGCTTACATGTTACATATAAATATAGGTATGTATGCTTTAAAAGTTTGGTATATACATGTTTGTATATGAACACCTATTTATTTAATGTGAAGGTTTTGAGTGTCAGCTCAGTATGGAAAAAGCTGGGCTTGGGATTAGGGAAATGTGGGTTTAAGTGTAGCCTCTGATACGTCTTGACTTTGTGACCAGGCAAGCAGCTTGGTCTCTTAGCTTCTCATGCCACTAAGTTAAGCCACAGAGAACATGCTGTTCTTCATTGGAAGGGGCAGTTTCCTTGTTGGGAGTTCCATGGACCAGTGAAATCATAGGTCTTGCCCAATAAAATCATTTATTCTGGATTTTTCTTCCAGTTGTACACTGTATGTTGTAGGTACTATAGTAACTTTGTTAGCAGCACATTTACTTCAACACACAAGTAAAAATAATTATGACACCTCCCTCAAGAGCAATGATATATGTAGTAAAAAGAAGAACCTAAAAATAAAATCCTGTTTTTACCAGTTTGTGACCTTGGGCAAGTCACTTAATCCTGATGATTCTGCTTCCTCATATGAAAAATGATGCACTTTCTCCCTCTCAGAACGTTTGTGTAGCTGTGTTCTGAACTAGCAGCTCCAACCTCCTGGGGAACCTTCTATTGATAAAGAGCACATTCAGCAAAAAGAAGAAAAAAAAATATATATATATACATATATACATATATATATATATGTATATATGTATATATATTTATATACAATTCTCTCCTTGCTGCACATAACTTGAGACAAGCAGAAATAAATTCTAACTGTGAGGGAAATAGTACATATCCAGGCTGGCCAGTGCACCAATCAGATAGGTGCAAAGTTCTGGGAGGTGATCAGTGATGAACATGGCATCGACCCCATCACCACCTACCATGGGGACAGCGACCTGCAGTTGGACTGGATCTCTGTCTACTACAATGAGGCCACCGGTGGCAAATATGTTCCCTGGGCCATATTGGTTGATCTTGAGCCTGGAACCATGGACTCTGGAGCTTTGGACCAGATATTCAGGCCAGACAACTTTGTCTTTGACCAGTCTGGGGCAGGCAACAATTGGGCCAAAGGCCACTATACTGAGGGGGCAGAGCTGGTGGATTCAGTCTTGGATATGGTTCAAAAGGAGGCAGAGAGCTGTGATTGCCTGCAAGGCTTCTAGCTGATCCACTCACTTGGTGGAGGCACAGGATCAGGGATGGGCACCCTGCTCATCAGCAAGATCAGAGAAGAGTACCCTGACCGAATCATGAATACCATTAGTGTGGTTCCATCACCCAAGGTCTCAGATACTGTGGTTGAGCCTTACTATGCCATACTCTCTGTTCACCAGTTAGTAGAAAACACAGATGAAACCTACTGCACTAAAAATGAAGCACTCTATGACATCTGCTTCTGTACCCTCAAGCTGACCATGCCTACCTATGGTGACCTCAACCACCTACTCTTTGCCACCGTGAGCAGTGTCACCACCTGCCTTCACTTTCCCTGCCAGCTTAAGGCTAACCTCCCCAAATTGGCTGTCAATATGGTCCCTTTCCCTTGACTCCACTTTTTCATGCCTGACTTTGCCCCCCTCACCAGTCATGAGAGCCAGCAGTACTGTGCCCTAACTGTGCCTGAGCTCACCCAGCAAGTCTTTGATGCCAAGAACATGATAGCAGCATGTGACCCCACCAAGGGTGATATCTCACCATTGCTGTTTTCCATGGTCTGATGTCCATGAAGGAGGTGGATGAACAAATACTCAATGTGCAAAACAAAAATAGTAGCTACTTCATTGTGTGGATCCCCAACAATGTCAAGATGACTGTCTGTGATATCCCACCCTGTCGGCTCAAGATGGCTGTCACCTTCATTGGCAACAGCACTGCCATCCAGGAGCTCTTCAAGCACATCTCAGAGCAGTTCACTGCCATGTTCCACCAGAAGGCCTTCCTCCACTGGTGCACAAGGGAAGGGATGGACAAGATGGAGTTTGCCATGGCTGAGAGCAACATGAATGATTTCGTTTCTGAGTACCAACAATACCAGGATGCCACTGCTGAAGAGAAGGAGCATTTCAATGAGGAGGCAGAACAGGGGGCCTAAGGGAGATACCCTGCCACCACAAGTCTTCTCAGTTCTCCCAACATTCTTTCTCCATAACCCTTTTCCTCTAAGGTTTGCATTTTTGGTCTCCATCCTCTTTTTCTCTTCTTTGTGGGAGCTGAGCTCTCTGCCCTCTGTTTTTCCTTCCTTATGACCTATCACCTCAGTAATATAATCTTTCTTTCCCACTCCCAGATTTCTCTCTAAGAAGCAGAATGTCTCCAACCCAGAGCCTCAATTTAGGGGACTTTGTGCCCACTCAGTGCACTGAACTAAAATGGTGACCAAGAGGAAAGGCCAGGACTCTTTGGCTTCCATTGATGAAAAAAGGGACCAAAATGTCATATTCCTAGTGGAGAGAGTTCTCTTGGTGGGTGTTTGGGGGGAAGGGTGGAAATGGAGTGTTCCATTCCATAAAAGTCTATTAGGGGAACCAAGCTTTCTAGTATAACTACTATCTCCAGATACTCCCCAACTTGTCATATTCCTATCTCCAGGTGCTCCTTTCCTTCATCTCTCTCTCTCTCTCTCTCTCTCTCTCTCTCTCTCTCTCTCTCTCCCCCAGCTCTGGGGGAAGTGTTGACAGTATTATTCCTCCCAGTTTTGGTTTCTCTGCCAAGTGTTCATTTTTCTTTGGAGGGCTCTGTGCCTCACTCTGCCAGGTGGGCTTCCCCCCTCAGATCTTCTTCCACCCCTCATTTTGGGACCTACCCACCTTTCCCCAGACTGAGAAGTGAGAACTACTTCAACTCCTAAAATTCCAGATAAGCTCCTCATTTGGGGAAGATTTCAATTTTCTTCCTCTCCCCCAAAAATCAATTCTCTCCAAAAGAAGGCAGTAGGGGCAACAGGACACTTCCGTTCCCATCATCAAACCTTTCCTTCATTTTCTCTCATCCTTTCCACTTCTGCAATTTCTATCTTGGGCTCTTCTTCCCACTTCCTAGGTTTCTGTTTTGTGTTGAACTTGCTGCTTTTTTCATATTGAAAAGATGATGTTCCCAAACCCAAAAATAAACAGGAAATGAGGAAAAAAATTTTAAAAAATGATGCAGGCTAGATGACTCCTGAAATGTATGATACTTACTACATTAAACATGCCTTTTAAAATATATTACTTTTTATTAAAGCTTATACCATGAAATTTTTATGTTTGCAAATGTCTCTTTAGTATTGGCAAAGAACAAAAACACCTCTAACATAGGTCATTCTTACTTAGGGATTTTGTTGTCGTTGTAAAACTTAGGCATATACCTATTGTTTTGGTATTAGCCATACTAAAAAATTTAAGTGCACTAGAGGAGTTTGCAGAAAATAACTGAGTACTAAGAGTTACCGATGTTTTGTTTATTCTTTCTTTTCCTAAATAATCTGCCTCTGGTAAAGAGAGCCAGCTGAAATAGGGCTCCATTTTCTTACTGTTAAAACTATTGCAATACTTGGACCTAATAGGCCCCGGGGACAATACTAGTACTTTAGGTGAATTTAAAATGACCCAACAGGGAAAAATTACCCAATAGTAATATAGATTCGGCTGAAGTGCCTTTAATACATTTATCTATGCTGTGCAGGGAACAGAAAATGCTTACACACAACCTCAACAATCTGATGCTAAATGATAGGTAATAAAACATAAAAATGGGAGATGGGAAAGCAAAGATCATATATCATGTCCTTCTGACCCCCAGGTCAAAAATGTATCCATTTTAATTGCTTCACTCTATATGTAGTTTAATATAGACTCATATATATGTGTGTATTTATTCATATATACATACATACACATATATACACACAGATATATACACATCTAATATATAATACATATACATATGGGTCTATACATGGCGGTGTATACACTTGTATATATAAGTGATTAAATGCATACAGGTATTGCTTTAGCTTACCCAGATCCTATCTTCTTCTAGTTTTGCCATTTAAGCATTTTTTTCATTCATTTTCCCTATTTAATTACCATCTCTACGCTAATATTTTTAAATTTATCCTGCCCCAAAGTCTCTGCAGACTTCCAATCTCACATCCCCAACTGCTTTTCAGACATCTCAAATTGGACGTGCAATAGGCATCTTAAATTCATTATGTCCAAAACAGAATTCATTATCTCTCCCCTAACCCCTCGGCCCACCTTGCCCTATCTTCCCTATTACTGTAGACGTAATGTACACTATTCCTTGATTTCTTCAGGCTCACAACCTAGACGTCATCCTGGACTCCTCACTGTTTCTCGCCCCTATGTCCAATCTGCTGCCAAGGCCTGTTGATTTCACCTTTCATGTTTATATATTTTTACCACTTCACCACGCTGAAATATGCCCTTTTCTCCTCTGATACTGCCACCACTCTACTGCAGACTCTCCTCACCTCTCTCTTTGATTCCTGCCACAGCCTCCTGCTGGACCTCCCTGCCTCAAGTCTTTCCCCATTGCAACCCTTCCTCTATTCAGACACTCAAATGATTTTTTTTAAATTGCAGGTCCAATCATGTCACTTCTCCTACTCGATAAACTCCGGTGGCTCCCTATTACCTACAGAATCAGATACAAAATGTTCTGTTTAACATTAAAAGTCCTTCATAACCTATCTTCCTCCTACCTTTCCTGTCTTCTAACACGTTACTCCCTGAGATGTATTTTTTGATTCAAGGACACTGGTCTCTTGGCTGTTTGCCACATAAGACACTGTATCTCTAGTCTGAGCCTTTTCTCTGGTTATTCCCCATGACTGAAATGCTCTCCCTCCTCTATTTCTACTACTGACCTCCACAATTTTCTTTAAGTCCCAACTAAAATCCCAAATTCTACAGAAAGACTTCCCTAACACTGAATTGCAAGGACTTCTCTCTGTTAACTATTTCCAGTGTGTAGCTCCCTTTGTATATCTTTGTTTACAGGTGTTTCTCCATTAGACTGGAAGATCTTTGAAGGCAGGGGACTTCTTTTACATCCTTTTGTATTCCCAGAGCTTAGGATAGCATCTGATACAAAGGAGGTGGATAATGAATATTTGCTGAATGATTAATTATGTTTATTACATCAAAATATTTTTCATGCTGTCTGAGTCATTTGACACTTCAGAAAGTCCAGTGATTTTATGCTTTTTTTTATTTTTGGAGGGGGGAAGGCAAGGCAACTGGGGTTAAGTGACTTGCTCAAGGTCACACAGCTAGTAAGTGTCAAGTGTCTGAGGTTGGATTTGAACTCAGGTCCTCCTGATTCCAGGGCAGGTGCTCTATTCACTGTGCCACCTCCCTGCCCTGGTTTTATACTTTAATTGTGTTTACTATTGCATTTTTGTGTTAATATCTGAATCTTCTTTTGGTAATCACATTTTCAAAATTTTAGGTATCATATTTAACTTTCTATCTTTTATTGTGTGATTTAAAGCACTTTGGTGGTCCTTCAGGTATGTTTAATGTCTTTTCTAGTAGTGTAGTTATTGGTGTCATGTTGCTCTTTTTCTGGATAGTCCTCCTTGCTTTGGGTCATCCCATATTTATTCAGAGTATCAAGTGTCTTTTTAGTTTATTCCTTCCATTGGTCTTTCTGTTACTTTCCTGTGAGGAGTTATTTTCTCTCATCTATCTCATTTATTTCATCCATCCATCTGTCTGTCTGTCTGTGTCTATCTATCTATCCATTTATCATCTATATATTTCTGATGCTTCATTGTGATGTGGAAATGAAATGTGCCAGTGAAGTGTATGTTCTGAACAGATACTACCAACCAATGATGTAAAAGCTTTAAGTATTCACTCTCAATGACAAACTATATCTGCTGTCTGGCAACTAGTCTTTCTTAGTATGGAGATGTCGATCAATGATATCTGCTTATCACTAGATAATGGATTCTTTTGCCTTTGCTAAGTGTGTAACAGAAACAAATACATAAAAGCAAGTCCCTTGGTCCTTTGCAGTCAACTTTCTGATTATGCAGTGAGTATAGCAGAGTGATAAAAAATCGGTCAAAGGGTATAAAGAGTCATAGTATTTTTTTTAGGTTTATGCTATTTAAACAATTATTTTTTACTTTTTTCCTTTTTAGTTAATTTATTTATTTTTGGTTTACAACATTCAGTTCCACACACTTTTGAGCTCCAAATTTTCTTCCCTTCCTTCTCCTTCCCCCTCTCCACCAAGGTGGAAGGCAATCTGCTATAGGTTCTACATATAGCTTCACATTAAACATATTTTGACATTAGTCATGTTATAAAGAAGAATTATAACCAATGGAATGAACCATGAGAAAGAAGAAACAGGAGCCCCAGGCCTGCCAGCCCAGGCCAGGAGTCTGTCAGAGCATTGAGCCTGCCACCATGGGAGCAGCTAGCCCGAAGGCCTCCAACCCACAGTCTAAAGGTTTGAAACTCGCATTTTTGAACTTCTGGGAGCCGTGATGGTGTGTTGGTAAGCAAAATGGGCTCTTAGCACTTAGTTCAACATGTGCCCTTGAAGAGTTTGGTTTGTTTCCTTTGAGTAATTCAGTGTATTTCATTGAGCCTTACTAGGTGCTAAGCCCCAGGCCCAAACCCCTATTAGGTGTAAAACCTACGTGGGTGTGGATTGGTAACTAACGTGGGGCTCAAGGTGGGGCTAACTCAGGGGAGGGCCTAGTTTACAAATAAGTTTGAGTGATAGGTTTGGGACATCAGAGGCTCTTAGACCACGTGGGTTTAAGTCACCTCTTTGTGATGATTTTAGGGCACGTTGGTGAGTTGCATGTGTGACTCACCCCTGATGCTGAAAAAGATATAAAACCAGGGGTTGGCTTTCTATTTTATGGAGCTCTTACCCACAGCAGTGGTGGCTCGTGTGACTCTGGGCCAGCCCTTGTTCTGAGCTCCCGGGCTGAACCTAGATGTTGGTAACTACGAATTATGTTGGGTCTGTCTGTTGATGTTTGTAATTTGTTTGTATTTTGCTCTGAAGTTCAGTGTGCTGGCTTTTTCCCCTGAACTAAGTGAATGATATTTGTGTGCTGAATTAAAGTAAGTTTGCCAACCCTTTAACCTTGCTTTCCTTAGTTAAACAGATCAAAAGAACCTGTGTTTTTGCAGCATGCTGGTAGCATTGTTGTTGTTGGGCTTTCACCCCCACAACAGCTGCTAGCCGGATTGTTGAAACAGATGGCCAGATAAAATGGCTCATATCCCTCCCTTCAATAAACCCAGAGAATAAAACCTCAGGAGAAACAGAGAAGCCAGAAGGGGGGCTTCAGTAGTGAGAGAAGTGGAGGAGAGGGCTCTTCCTGTGGTGGCAGAAGGAGGCTAGTGAAGGAAGAGAGGTGTCCTCACTTCAGCAGAAGATCAACTGAGCCCCAGGGGGTGGAGCTAACTAACGTCAATGTCAGGACACCAGGCTTGGCTTTGCACAGCCAGGGAAAGTGGCAGACACCAGCATAGACGAGAGCTGAGACCACCCATTCTGTAGAAGTCTTGGGAAAGAGGAGACCCCACAGCAGTCAGACCACCCCTTCCCCACACCTCATGAAACCAGAGGCCATAGCACATAAAGCTGGATCCCAACACAAGAAACTTGGGACAGAGGCCCCTGAGCCCCAGAAGCAGAGCTCCTCTTCGGAAATCAAGAGGAAAAAAACACCATGAAAAAGAATAGCTAGAAGCTTTCAAAGACAGTAGATTCATATTATGGAGACAGGGATGATCAAAATACCAATTCAGAGGAGGACAACATGGACACTACACCCACATCTGAAACCTCAAAAGGGAAAGTGGACTGGTCTCCAGACCTAAAAGCATTACTGGAAGAACTCAAGGAGGACTTTAAAATCCAAATTAGGGAGGTAAAAGAATAAATGGAAAAAAATTTCAATGAGGAAAACAAATCATTAAAAGGTAAAATTGGGGAATTGGTAAAGGAAAATCAGAATATAATTGGATGAAATGTCTCATTGAAAAGTAAAATCAACCAAATGGAAAAGGAGATAGAGAAAATAAAGGAAGAAAACAAAACATTAAAAATTAGAATTGGGCAAGTAGAAGCTAATGACTCTATGAGACATCAAGAATCAGCCAAACAAAATCTAAAAAATGAAAAAATAGAAGAAAATGTGAAACAACTGATTGGAAAAGCAACCAACCTGGAAAATAGATCCAGGAGAGACAATCTAAGAATTATGATGAAAAAAAAGAGCCTGGACAGTATCTTCCATGAAATCCTTGAGGAAAATTGCCTAGGGGTCATAGAACCAGAGGGTAAAATTGTCATCAAAATAACCCATCGATCATCCCCTGAAAGAGATCCCAAATTGAAAACTCCAAGAAATATTATATCCAAATTCCAGAACTACCAGGTCAAGGAGAAAATCCTACAAGCAGCTAGAAAGAAACAATTCAAATATCATGGAACTACAGTCAGGATCATGCAGGATCTTTCAGCTTCTACATTAAAAAACAGGAGAAAGTGGAATACAATGTTCTGAAACACAAGGGAGCTTGGACTACAACCAAGGTTCAAATAACCAGCATAATTGAGCATAATTTTCCAGCCAAGGCGATGGACATTCAGTGAAATAAGGGAATTCCAGACTCTCCTGATGAAAAGGGCAGAGCTCAATGGAAAATTTGATCTGCTAATACAAAACTCAAGGGAGATATAAAAAGGTAAATTGGTGGGGGGACCCCTAGTTAATCAATTAGGCTAATTAACTACATGGTTATATAGGATTATTTTGTTTTATATATGTTTGATATATGTGTCAATCTTGAGAACAGTACACTCATCATGACAATTGAAAGAGATATTCATAGACTGTGAATATCAGTATAAAATAACCAATATTCTGATAAAAAATATAATTAAGAGATATAAAGGGATGGTTCTGGGAGAAGAGGTAAGGAGGTAGTAGAAAAGTGTAAACAATATCACATGAAGAGGCACAAAAACATGTTGTAGTAGAGGGAAAGAAAGGAGGGAGAAGAACAGTGTTTGAGCTTTACTGTCAAAGGATCTGGTTCAAGAAGGGAATAACAATCCCTGATAAGTATAGAAATCTAACTTGGCCGACAGGCAGTAGGAGGGAAAAGGGGAAAAAAAGAGAGGGGGTGGTCAGAAAGGAGGGAAGAAGTAGCAAGGGGAAAATGGTAAAAAAAAAGGGAGGGGGATCAAGAGGGAGGGTAAACTGAGGAAGGCATCAGTCAAAAGAAAAAACTTTGCTGAGAAGAGGAAGGGGAAAGGGAGAAATAAAAGCATAAACAGGGGGGAAATAGGATGGAGAAAAAGACACAGACAGCAATCATAACTGTGAATGTGAATGGGATGGACTCTCCCATGAAATGGAAGCTGATAGCAGAATGGATTAAAAACCATAATCCTACAATATGCTGTTTACAAGAAACATATTTGAAACAGGTGGACACAAACAGGGTAAAGGTAAATGGTTGGAGTAGAATATATTGTGCTTCAGCTGAAGTAAAAAAAAAAAAACAGGGGGAGCAATCCTAATCTCAGACAAAGCAAAAGCAAAGATAGATCTAATTAAAAGAGATAAAAAAGGACACTACATCCTGCTAAAAGGTACCATAAACAATGAAGCAATATCATTGTTTAACATGTATGTACCAAGTGCTAAGGCATGCAAATTCTTAAAGGAGAGGTTAAAGGAGTTACGGAAAGAAATAGACAGCAAAGCTATAATAATGGGACCCCTCAACATTCCCCTCTCTGAACTTGATAAATCTAACCTTAAAATAAACAAGAAAGAAGTTAAGGAGGTGAACAGAATTTTAGAAAAGACAGGTATGATAGACCTCTGGAGAAAATTGAATGGGGATAAAAAGGAATATACTTTTTTTCTCAGTGGTATATGGCACATACTCCAAAATTGACCAGGTACTAGGGCACAAAAACCTCACAATCCAGTGCAGAAAGGCAGAAGTAGTCAAAGTATCCTTTTCAGATCACGATGCAATAAAAATTATTTGTAATAAAGAACCATAGAAAAATAAGCTAAAAAATTAATTGGAAACTAAATAATCTATTCTAAAGAATGAGTGGGCCAAAGAACAAATCATAGAAACAATTAATAACTTCATTCAAGAAAATGACAATAATGAGACAACATACCAAAACTTATGGGATGCAGCAAAAGCAGTTCTTAGGGGAAGTTTTATATCTCTAAATGCTTACATGAATAAAATAAAGAAAAAGGAGATCAATGAATTGGGTATGCAACTGAAACAGCTAGAAAAAGAACAAATTGAAAATCCCCAATTAAATACCAAATTAGAAATACTGAAAATCAAAGGAGAGATTTATAAAATTGAAATCAAGAAAACTATTGAATTAATAAATAAAACAAGGAGCTGTTTTTGTGAAAAAACCAATAACATTGATAAACCTTGGGTCTATGTGATTAAATAAAAAGAAAAAAGAAAATCAAATTACCAGTATCAAAAATGAAAAGGGTGACTTCACCTCCAATAAAGAGGAAATTAAAACAATAATTAGGAATTTTTTTGCCCAGTTGTATGCCCATAAATTTGACAACCCTGGATAGATAGCTACAAAAATATAAATTGCACAGGTTAACAGAGGAGGAAGCAAAATTCCTAAATAACCCCATCTCAGAAAAAGAAATTGAGCAAGCCATTAATGAACTTCCCAGGAAAAAATCTCCAGGGCCAGATGGTTTTACATGTGACTTTTATGAAATATTTAAAGAACAATTAATTACTATACATTATGGACTATTTGGGAAAATAGGTGAAGAAGGAGTCCTACCAAATCCTTTTTATGACACAAATATGGTACTAATAACCAAACCAGGAACAGTCAAAACAGAGAAAGAAAATTATAGACCAATTTCCCTAATGAATATGGATGCAAAAAATTTTAAATAAAATATTAGCCAAAAGATTGCAGCAACTTATAATGACAATAATAAAGTATGACCAGGTAGGATTTATTCCAGGAATGCCGGGCTGGCTCAATATTAGGAAAACTATCAGCAAAATTGAACATATCAACAACAAAACTAGCAGAAACCTTATGACCATCTCAATAGATGGAGAAAAAGCCTTTGACAAAATACAACACCCATTCCTATTAAAAACACTAGAAAGCATAGGAATAAATGGAGCCTTCCTTAAAATTATAAATAGCATCTACCTAAAACCATGAACAAGCATTATTTGCAATGGGGATAAGCTAGATGCATTCCCAGTAATACCAGGGGTCAAACAAGGATGTCCACTATCAGTGTTACTATTTAATTTTGTACTAGAAATGTTAGATGTGGCAATAAGAGAAGAAAAAGAAATTGAAGGAATAAGAATAGGTAAAAAAGAAACTAAATTATCACTTTTTGCAGATGATATGATGACTTACTTAGAGAATCCCAGAGAATCAAGGAAAAAACTACTTGAAATAATAAACAACTTTAGCAAGGTTGCAGTATATAAAATAAACCCACATAAATCCTCAGCATTCCTATATATTACTAAAAAAAACCCAACAATAGAGATAGAAAAAGAAATTCCATTCAAAGTAACTGTAGACACTATAAGATATTTGGGTGTCTATCTGCCAAGACAAATCCAGGGCCTATATGAACATAATTATGAAACACTTTTTACATGAGTAAAGTCAGATCTACATAAATGGAAAAATATCAGTTGTTCATGGTTAGGCTGAGCTAATATAATAAAAATGACAATTTTACCTAAATTAATCTATCTATTCAGTGCCGTATGAATCGAACTACGAAAAATTATTTTACAGAGCTGGATAAAATAATAACAAAATTCATCTGGAAGAACAAGAAGTCTAAAATATCTAGGGAATTAATGAAAATAAATGCTAGGGAAGGTGGTATAGCCATACCAGATATTAAACTGTACTATAAAGCAGCAGTCATCAAAACTACTTGGTACTGGCTAAGAAACAGAATCATGGATCAGTGTAATAGGATAGGTACACAAGACGTAGTAGTCAGCTACTATAGCAATCTACTCTTTGATAAACACAAAGAATCCAGCTTCTGGGCTAATAATTCACTATTTCACAAAAACCTGCTGGGAAAATTGGAAAATGGTAGGGCAGAAACTGGGCATAGACCAATGTCTTACACCATATACCATCACAGCAATGGCGCAATTATATGATGAAGTAATTGACACAAAAAGACAAAGACGTGGGGCTATGTGAGTCGTATAGTTGAGCTATAGACTAATTTTAATGGAGTTACTGACAGTACTTTATACAGGCCAATTGCTGAGTCATCCTGACTTCTCAGAAGAGTACAATGGAGCATTGGTTAATATTTTTTATCTCCTTGTTCCTGGGAACGAGACACCAGTCTCCTACAGGCTAACAAATTGAAACATTTCTACTCTTTCCCATGTAGATAACCTTACTGAAACATTTCTGTTCTTTCCCATACGGGTGATCATTCTGAAACATTCTTTCCCATGTGGATAATGAGCTGAGAAGGTGGGTATTCTTTGCCACATTTTCTTATCCTACACATGGCCTTTTGCCTTGTGTAGACCCTTCCTCAATTGATCCTGCCATGCAGAGATTTAAAAAGGCTGCTTTGCAGAGGTCTAATAAGGCCTAAAAAGGATATAGCTGGCTCTCCACAATATACCAAAATAAAGTCAAAGTGGGTTCATGATTTAGGAATAAAGGCTGATATTATAAGCAATTTGGGAAAGCAAGGAATAGTTTACCTATCACATTTATGGAAAAGAAAAGAATTAATGACCCAACAAGAGATAGAAAGCATTACAAAATGCAAAATGGATAATTTTGATTATATTAAATTGAAATGTTTTTGTATAAAGAAAGCCAATGCAACAAAGATTAGGAAGGAAGCAGAAAACTGGGAGAAAATCTTTACAACTAGTGTCTCTGATAAAGACCTCATCTCTAAAATATACAGGGAACTGAGCCAAATTTATAAGAATACAAGTCATTCCCCAATTGAGAAATGGTCAAAGGATACGAACAGGCAGTTTTCAGAGGAAGAAATTAAAGATATCTATAGACATATGAAAAAATCCTCAAAATCACTACTGATTAGAGAAATACAAATCAAAACAACTCTTAGGTACCACATCTTTCCTGTCAGATTGGCTAAAATGACAAAAAAGGAAAATGATAAATGCTATAGAGGATGTGGGAAAATTGGAACATTGTTACATTGCTGGTGGAGTTGTGAACTGATCCAACCATTCTGGAAAGCAATTTGGAACTATGCCAAAAGGCTATAAAAATGTTCATACCCTTTGATCCAGCAATACCACTTGTAGGGCTGTATCCCAAAGGCATCACACAAGTGGGAGAAGGAACCATATGTACAAAAATATTTATAGTGGCTCCTTTGTAGTCGCAAAGAATTGGAAATCAAGGGGTTGCCCATCAGTTGGGGAATGGCTGAACAACTTGTGGCATATGAAGGTAATGGGATACTATTGTGCTATAAGAAATGGGGATGATACGGACTTCATAATAACCTGGAAAAACCTACATGATATAATGCTGAATGAGCAGAGCAGAAGCAGGAGAGCATTATACAGAACCGCAGATATATGGATTCCGTGATGACTAACCCTGATAGACTTAGCTCTTCTCAGCAATACAAGGTGCAAAGACAACTCCAAAGGACTCATGATGGAGAGAGCTATTTTCATCCAGAGAAAGAACCATGGAGTCTGAATGCAGATTGAGGCACACTGTATGCTCTCCATTTTTTCCCCTTGGTTTTTCTTTCTTTTTCTTTTTGGTTTTGTTTCTTCTTTCTCATGATTCATTCCATTGGTCATAATTCTTCTTTACAACTTGACTGTTGTATAAATAAGTTCAATGTGAAGTTATGTGTAGAAGATATATCAGATTCCATGCCATCTTGGGGAGGGAAGGGTGAGAGAGGAAGAAAATCTGGAGCCCAAAATTATGTGAAACTGAGTGTTGTAAACTAAAAATAAAATATCTTAATTATAAAAAAAGGAAAGATGAAACAAAACAAAAAGAAGAGAGAGAGCAAATAGTTTGCTTCAATCTTCATTTGGATTCCCTAATTCTTTCTCGGGATCTGAATAGTTTTTTATTTTTCCATCATGAGTCTTTTGGAGTTGTCTTAGAAGAACCAAGTCTATCGAAGTGAGTCATTGAACAATGTGTCTGTAATTGTGAGTCACAGTATTTTAAAACAATCTATAAACATTAATATTGAATGAACATAATACTGGAGAAAATGAATACACTTCATCTTGATATTCCTAATATAAATGAAATCAGAAGATAAATGTAAGTTACATCTAAATAGAAGAATCAACCAGTTTAGGGGTGGAAATAAAGGAGTTGGCAGCATCAATTTGTCATCTATCTCAAAACAATACTAATAATACCATGGGACATTTGCTCATCCTTAATGGTCATGATGAGCACTTAGCAAAAGGACCACGGAGTAGATGACTTAGATTGCTTAGATGGTAATATCCTTTGCAGAGTGTGAGGAGGTAGCATAGTGAGAATGACATAGGCCTTAGAAGCAAGGACAAGAATCAAGTCCACTTCAGACACTTAAGAGCTTTCTGAGCCTTGAAAAGTTGTCAATTAACCCTTCTGTCCCTGAGTTTCACCATGAAGAAAATGGAATTGAATGGATTTGTTGCCTTCTAATGTAACTTCCAGCTCTAAATCAATGACTCTATGAAACGGCAATTCAATGAAAACTTGAAAAGATTCTGAATCAAGCAGTAATTATATATATATATATATATATATACACATATATATACATATACATATATATATATATATATATATATATGTGTGTGTGTGTGTGTGTGTATTTGAATATTTGGTGACCAGTATTTAGACAAAATAACAAAAAATTTTATATGACACATAGAAAATCTCTCTCTCTCTCTCTTGCTCCCTCATATTGCCTGTATACATTCTGATCATCTGACTATTATTAGAGTGGAAAAAATAATAAATGTCAAATTAGAAGAACTAATAAAAATAAATCATGTCTTATACATCTTGTTGAAAGCATTTAAATAAAGTATTGACAATAAAACATGGGAAACTAATAAAAGGCCAAATATCAATGCAGTTTATCACCAAGTCCTAAGGAATTTCAGCCATTTATAAATTTGTGACCCAAAAGAACCCAAAAGAGCCCAGCAAATGGCTTAACCAGCAAACAACTGTTCCCTTTACAAGGAAGAGATATAATAGCCCAAATCAGTGCTAGTTTCAAATTAAAAAAAATTGCAAAAGAAATATACACACATTTGTATATATATATAAAATCTAACATGATATTAGATTGTAAGTAGTATAACCCAAATGAAATAGCAACACAGGAAAAATATATTTATAGAAATATTAGCAAGAAGCTTAAGAGCCTTTAAAGATGAAACCAGAAGAACTAGAAGCATGTAAAACATGGAAAAAGAGATAGCTAGGTGGTACATTGGATAGAGCACTGGGCCTGGTGTCAGGAAGATCTGAGTTCAAATATGGCCTCGGATATTTACAAGCTATATGACCCTGGTCAAGTCACTTAATCCCCATTTGCCTCAATTTCTAATATGTAGGAAAAAATGGGGATACACTGGGGAAGGAAATGGCAAACTACTGTATTATCTTTGCCAAGAAAAACCCATGGATTGTGTGGCCAATTTAACTTGCCAACAAACTAGAATGATCTTATTTGACTGAAGATTATTTTAGAGGACTTAGGGAAAATAAACAAATAGATAAATAAATACAAATAAATATATATAGTTCTATATATTCAAACATACATACATGCATGCGTACACACATAAACACATCTATATGAACACACACATATATATACACACAAATATTTGTGTGTGTGTGTGTGTGTGTGTGTGTACATACGCTCAATAGATAGTTGTTGAGTCATTTCAATTGTGTCAAACTCTTCATTAGTCCTTTCAGGGTTTCCTAGGGAAAAATACTGGAATGCTTTGCCATTTCTTTCTCCAGCTCATTTTATGAATGTGGAAACTGAGCAGAGTTAAATGACTTGCCTAGGGTCACAAAGCTGAGGTCAGATTTTAATTCAGATCTTCCTGACTCCAGGCCCAGTACTCTATCCACTGTTCCACCTAGCTGCTGCACTTACACACACACACATACACACACACACACACACACACACGCATACACACACTTGCACACACACATATCTGTGTATGTATACATTAATACATATTCTTTAATTTTTAAAAAATAATCAGTCTGACAATTTACATAGCTGCCCCTTTAATGTAAAAGGAAAAAAAAGAACTTTGAAATACTAAATCTTTAAATCATTGCAGTACAAAATTATAACTTCAAAGGGCTGACAGTATAGTTTGCATGGCTCTCACCTCTCATCAAAATGTTGTGAAATAAACTGGGCATGATGTATACTGTTATCTATGGTCAATATGTTGACTTATTTGCTTAACTACATTCCTTTATGATTGGGAAAATGTCTGTGGAGTCAGGAAGGGTAGAGTAAATCATAGTAAAGAATAATACAAAAAAGGTGCAATATTAAAAATGTATTTTAACAAAATTCTGTTTTATTGGAAAGGTATTAGACATGTGGGAGCTGCCAAATGAATCTTTTTTAAATATAGATATTACACAATTTTATTTTAATATTTTGTTCTAGAAGAACAAAATCTTTCATTGTTGAAGAGACTGTAGTTTAATGACCAAATTTCTGGGTGAAATGAATTTGTGGTTCTTCTGCTAAAATCCTGTGTAGCCTACTTACATCCATTCTCTCCTCTGTTCTTAATATTTGTGGTCAATTATCTTATAGGAGTTCCTACAACAGGCAATTCATGTTTTTTTGTTTCTTCACATTTTTCCCCTTGGAGACAGTTAAATTTTTCTTTTCAAGGTCTGCTTCTAGTTTTGATATTGTCATTTGAAGGGCTTTCATTTGGAAGTTATAATACTTTTTAAAAATTTCTTAATTTTTTCCAATGAATTCTACCATTTTCTTGCCCACAAGAATTATTGCATTATTTATAGAATACAGATTTAATAATCACTACTGAATATTCCAGGTAACTAGATGGTGCAGTGAACAGAGTACTGGCCCTAGAGTCAGGAGGACCTGAGTTAAAATCTGGCCTTAGACACTTTACTTAATCCTATTTTTCTCAGTTCCTCATCCGTAAAGTGAGCTGAAGAAGGAAATGGCAAATTGCCCCAGTATGGGGTCAGAGAGAGGACTCTACAACAAAACAACTGAATATTACAGATGATCCTTTCTTTTTCTCCATCAATATTAACACCATCTTTCTAGATGGCAATTTCCATTTAATGTCTTTTATTAAATATATTTGCTAAGTTGAAGTATATCTATCTATCTATCTATATCTGTCTGTCTGTCTGTCTGTCTATCCATTCATTCCTGAGACTTTCCTTCTTCATGATTTTGACATTGGGTTTAATAACAAGTAGTGATCTTGGAGAGAACAATTTCAGGAGAAAGTTTGGGGATTATAGGCAGGTTGCAAAGGGTCAAGCAATTAATGAGGGGTAAGGATGAGGGAAAAAAGTAAGAAAAGGTTAGAATTGGGAATCTGAGAGCAAAAGCAAAGCTTGAGAACAACCATTATAAAGAATGTGAGAAAGAACAAGAAATTAATACAAATTTCACAGAATAACAAAGAAAGATCAGTTGAAATCAGATTGTAGACAGTCAGATTGTAGCGTAAACAATCAGCACGATTTTGCAAGTATTCAGGAGTGAGAACAGAGGAGAAAAATGCAAGGAAATAATTAATTCTAAGACATTAGAATTGTGTTTAGAGTCAGAAAGAACTTTGGAGGTCATTTTGTCTAGCCCCATCATTGTGCAAATGAAGAGACTGAAGCCCAGGGATATCGAATGGCTTTCCAAATGTCTCACAAGTATTAGATGGTAGCAGCAGAACGTTTCAGGTTCTTGGACTCTTAAGTTTAGCATTCCACAATGTTCTTTCCACTGCTACACACACACACTACTTCTAATGGTCAATAGGGTAGTAATTATAGAAGAAAGGGGGTAAAGAAGTCAACAATAGAGAAAGAGTGATTTTTAGTGGTTAGTAATATCAAGAAGAGGTAGAGACCAAAAAAGGATCAACAAAATGGCAAAATGTGGATGAATTAAGAGACCAAATGCCACAATCGGGGCCAATATGAGGTTGAGAAAAAATCAGGAATCAGGAGAGATGGACATACTGGTGACTATGGCCAAAGAGAGACATTTTAGAATTCAGAATTTGGGAAGTAGGAAAATTTTGAGTAGTGATGAGATCCCAAATCTGACATCCCTGATGGAAAGCCATGGGAAAAGCTGATCATAGAGGATGAAGAATTCAAGAAATTTGAAGTACAAGGTGTTAGAAGGACCAACAATTTCACCATTGAGCCCTCTAAGGATGATAACAACAGAGGGAAGGTGAAGCGGGTGCCAAAGTTATGGAGTTATAGAAGTGAACAGGAAATTATTAGGGGACAGTGACAAATTAAGAACATAATTTTGGCAGCTGTGTGGAATATGAATTGTAGAGGGGGAAAGACTGGTGACAGGGCGATTAAGTAGATGGCTACTAAAATAGTCCAGGAAAGAAATAATGAGGCCCTAAACTTTGATTCCCATGGCTAATAACAACTAAAAACTCCATATTCATAAATATGAAATACTCTACCCATCCACACATCTATACATGCATATGTATGCCTTTTTCGCATGAGAACTGGAATTTCATAGGAACAAGAAACTTCCAGTGTAGAAATTTTCTAGTTCAATGGACACCAGAAATTTGGCTATAGCTTATAATTTTAGAGGGATTTTGGAGGTATGGAGAAATTAAATGATTTACCCCAGGCTCACACAGTATATGTCAGTGGCTCAGTTCAAATCTAGTTCTTCCTGACTCTCAGGCTGGCTCTGTCTCTACTGTGTCTTGCTATCTTCCTCATGAAATTGAAAAGTCTTTGAATTCAGAAAGAAATTGGAACTGAGATGAAGATAGCTTGCAAAATCTTTATGAAATTGTTGAATGCTGAAGGTAGCCATCATTTCTCCCCCTTCGTTTAGGCATGCCTCCCAACTCTACTTGCAAGACTGCAGTCCCACTCTATAGTTTTTTCTAAATCAGACATGTGTTAGCATCAGCTGTTATCAATGTGTACTCTAACATCTGTGCTTGATCCTTTGGACAGATTCCAAACCTCAGAAATGTTCCTCTTCCCAGAGGGAAACTTATCTACAGGTGTACAAGGAATTGCTTCCATAGAGTAATTCCCTCATCTTCATTCATATGACATCCATGAATTCTTTAATATGGCAGAAGGAGTATTGTGGAAGATTGTTTAAATCTCATTTATGAATCTGTTTATCAAATATTCATTTCAACATACAATCTAGCCTGTTGGTATCCTGTTATTGGAAAACTAGATTTGTCCTTAAAGAAAAAAAATATTTCAACCAGACTTATCTCCTAATTACAAGCATTTTCTAATTTGTTCATCTGTTTCACAGCTGGTGTATCTCCCAAGAGGATTTCTAAGAGGGAGATAACAATAGACAAGGCCCTTACTTTATACAGGAAAATAATAATCGATCTTGCTGTCAGATAAACAGGAGTTCACAACATAACTGAAAAGAATGAAACCAATCAAAATGCAGGACAACTTTCATTTGGCTGTGAGTTGTTTCATAAAAATATCAACGAAAATTAATCATAATTACAAATATTTCACTTATTAGTGCCTTTATCTTGAGGTTGAAATGCAGAAATATTTGTGCTATTGCCATTCAAGGAAATCAGATTGCACTTGGCACACACTGAGATGAATTACATAAAAGCAAAGGCTTACGTACAAGTGGCACTTTAAGGCACATCTGCCCACTTTTGTGGGCAAGTTAGCTCTTGTGTGCTCTAACAGGCATCAGTTTGGTGTTGTGGATACAAAAAGGCTCAGGTGCAGCATTATCATTAAAGCTAAACTTGTGCCTGTGGCAGTTTGGGAAGCGTACATAGACACAGCTCAGGGTGAAGAAAGCCATATCCTATTGGGTTTGTTTTCAACCTGATAGTGTTTTATGATATTATATTATTTCAAATCCAATACAACACACAAATATGACCAATTGTATGCCTAAGTGGCTACAGAATCAAGCATGGTGATTTTTAAGAAAAAAGTCTTATCATCTAGGTGAAAAAAAGAATATATTTATATGTATACATATATGTCTATGTATATAAATATATGTATATGTATACATATATGTATATGCATATAATATATTTATATGTATACATGTATATAGAATCAAGCATTGGTATTTTTAAGAAAAAATCTTATCATCTAGGCTCAAAAAAATTAATATATTTATGTCCGAAGGGGCTTTTCTTGAAAGGCCATACTATAATGACTACTACAGTTGTATGGCCCTTCATATTTTTCATATATTTTCACATAAACTATCTCTTTTCATCTTCACAACTACCAGGTAGGTAAAGTTATCCTCATTTTTACAGATGAGAAAACTGAAGACCATAGGAGTTAATGATATATTTATAGCTAATCAAGGAATCAGCTGATAGGGAAAAGATAATAGGACAGCTCATCAAGAAACTTGGATGCTTGTGCTTTCTCTAACATTTATTATCTATTAGATCTTTGGAAATTGCCTTAGTTCCTTCGGTCTCTTTCCTCATTTATAAAATGGGAATAGTACATAATATTTTACCTATATGTTCCACAATGGTCTTGTAAAGATCTAATGAATGGATGTCTATAAAAGTACAATAGGAATCTAAAGAATCATTTGTTATCTTAGGGCTAGAATAGAAATCTGTATCTACTAAATCCTAGTTTAAACTATTTACATGATAGCAAGCTTCCTCATTTAGTGGAATTGTATCCCACCCCAAAAACCCAAATGCAAGACACAGACTAAAATTGTATTCTTCTTTAAAGAATTATATTATTTAATGTAAGAGGCAGTGTTTCACAGTCAATAGAGAGCTGACTGGACTTAAAACCTGAATTACAGCATCTAACAAATAATAGCTGTGGGTTCCTAGTCAAGTCACTTGATGACCCAGATAATTTGCTGAGTCTGTAAGTTGCATAATTGCTGATCTGCATTGGAAGTTTACTCACTCCTAGTTCTCCATACCAATTTAAATAAAGGCCTAATTCAATTATGGAATAAATACATGTACATTCTATATGTATATAACTATGCATGTATGTACATGTATGCAAACATGCACACATATTGTGGGCATGTGTGAATGTATAATTTATATGCAGATTTTCATATATACTGTTTACATATGTGTATATGTATATATACATACACATTATCTTCCTTCCTTCCTTCTTTCCTCCCCTCATTCTCTCACATCCTCCCTCCCTCCTTCCTTCCTTTCTCTCTTTCTTCCTTTCTTCTTTCCTTCCTTTCTTCCTTCCTTCCTTCCTTCCTTCCTTCCTTCCTTCCTTCCTTCCATTCTTTCTTTCTTTCTTTCTTTCTTCCTTTATATTAACAGTGCCTAGAACATAGTAGGCACTTGATAAATGTTGATTGATTGATATAGAAAGCATATATATTCCATTGTCTCTGTATGAACCATGTATTCCATTGTCAAATCTGTATGAACTAGACAAACTGCTATAGTATATACCAAGTAATCACCTGATAATTTTGACCTATGTTTATGATCAACCATATAGGAAAAAAATTTTGGATAAAATTAACGAAATAATTATAAAACTTCTGTTACATATGATACTGTATCTCATGACTGCTATAAAATTGGCGTAACTACAAAAATGGTTAATCTTACTGACCATAGAACATTTTGAAAGCACTATGTTCCTGAAAACTAAATATTAGGGATTTGGCATTTTTTGCTACTATGCTGAAAGGTCACTGTGTATCAGAAGGATTCTTTTTTTCCCCCTGTAGTATCAAATTCTGTATCAGCTGTGTAGATACTTCCATAGTCACAGGAAGCTGCAGGATATAGTGAAAAGAAGCCTAGATTTAGAAATAGAAGACCTCACTTTGAAACTTGGCCTTAGGGGTGGAGCCAAGATGGCAACCAGAAAGCAGGGATTTCCGTGAGCTCCCACCCAGGTCCCTCCAAACACCTATAAAAATGGCTCTGAACAAATTCTAGAATTGCAGAGCCCACGAAATACCAGAGGGAAGCAGAGCTCCAGCTCAGGACAGCCTGGATGGTAGCTGGGTAAGGTCTATTGCAGGGAATGGGGAGTGGAGCAGAGCAGAGCCCAGCGTGAGCCACGCCTGGACCTATCAGACTGGGAGCCAGGCAAAACAGGCCCTAGTGCTCTGAATCAGTGAGCTGTGGCAGTTACCAGACTTCTCAACCCAGAAACACCAAAGACAACAGAGAAGGTTAGTGGGAAAAGCTGCTGGGACAGAGTGAAAAGAGTTCACCATTCGGTCACGGTGGTACAGCTACAGAACTACAGCTGCAGTTGCTTCTGGCCCCAGGCCCACCTGGTAGGAGGAATTAAGTGGTGGATCTGAGCTGGAGTACAGAGCCAGCTTAGACCTGAATCCAGTCTGGGTTGGCGGTTCTTGGGGGAGGAGGAGCGCTGGTGTGGCAGAGCTTGCTGTGTAGCTCTGAAAACAACAGCGCAACTTCTCAAGCTTGGGACAAAGTACTCTCTACTCTACAAGCAGTCATACCTATATAAAAAGCTCAAGGGTCAAGTAGTTGGCTGGGAACATGGCCAGGCAGTGAAAACAGACTCAGATTCAGACTCAGGCTTTGCAATCTTTCTTTGGTGACAAAGAAGACCAAAACATACAGCCAGAAGAAGTCAACAAAGTCAAAGAGCCTACATCAAAAGCCTCCAAGAAAAACATGAACTTGTCTCAGGCCATGGAAGAGCTCAAAAAGGATTTGGAAAAGCAAGTCAGAGAAATAGAGGAAAAATTTGGAAGACAAATGAGAGTGATGCGAGAAAACCATGAAAAACAAGTCAATGATTTGCTAAAGGAGACCCAAAAAATACTAAAGAAAACAACACCTTAAAAAATAGACTAACTCAAATGGCAAAAGAGCTCCAAAAAGTCAATGAGGAGAAGAATGCCTTGAAAGGCAGAATTAGCCAAATGGAAAAGGAGGTCCAAAAGACCACTGAAGAAAATCTTACTTTAAAAATTAGATTGGCGCAAGTGAAAGCTAGTGACATTATGAGAAATCAAGATATTATAAAACAGAACCAAAGGAATGAAAAAATGGAAGAGAATGTGAACTATCTCATTGGAAAAACCACTGACCTGGAAAATAGATCCAGGAGAGATAATTTAAAAATTATTGGACTACCTGAAGGCCATGATCAAAAGAAGAGCCTAGACATCATCTTTCAAGAAATTATCAAGGAGAACTGCCCTGATATTCTAGAGCCAGAGGCTAAAATAGAAATTGAAAGAATCCACCGATGGACTCCTGACAAAATTTCCAAAAGAAATCTCCTAGGAATATTGTTGCCAAATTCCAGAGCTCCCAGATTAAGGAGAAAATACTGCAAGCAGCCAGAAATAAACAATTTAAGTATCGTAGAAACACAATCATAATAATCCAAGATCTAGAAGCTTCTACATTAAGGGATCAAAGGGTTTGGAATATGATATTCTGGAGGTCAATGGAGCTAGGACTAAAACCACGAATCACCTACCCAGTAAAACCGAGTATCATGCTCCGAGGCAAAATATGGATTTTCAATAAAATAGAGGACATTTGAACTTTCTCAGTGAAAAAACCAGAGCTGAATAGAAAATTTGACTTTCAAACGCAAAAATCAAGAGAAGCATGAAATGGTAAACAAGAAAGAGAAATCACAGGGGCTGAACAACAACAGTTGAACTGTTTTGTTTACATTCCTACATGGAAAGATGATGTGTATAATTCAAGAGACCTCAGTATTAGGGTAGCTGAAGGGAATATACATACATACATACATATATATATATATATATATATATATATATATATATATATATATATGTATATATACACATATATATGTATATGTATACACACACATACATATGTATATATGTATAGACAGAGGGCACAGGGTGAGTTGAATATGAAGGGATGATGTCTAAAAAAATAAAATCAAATTAAGGGATGAGAGAGGAATATATTGAGAGAGGGAGAAAGGGAGAGATAGAATGGAGTAAATTATCTCACATAAAAGTAGCAACAAAAAGCAGTTCTGTAGGAAGGGGAGAGGGGGCAGGTGAGGGGGAATGAGTGAATCTTGCTTTCATCGGAATTGGACTGAGGAGGGAATAACATACACACTCAATTGGGTATCTTACCCCACAGGAAAGAAGGAGGAAGGAGATGAAAAAGGGAGGATGATAGAAGGGAGGGCAGATAGGGGGAGGAGGTAATCAAAAGCAAACACTTTTGAAAAGGGATAGGGTCAAGGGAGAAAATTGGATAAAGGGCGATAGGATAGGAAGGAGCAAAATATAGTTAGTCTTTCACAACATGAGTATTGTGGAAGGGTTTTACATAATGATACACACGTGACCTATGTTGAATTTGCTTGCCTCCTTAAGGAGGGTGGGTGGGGAGGGAAGAGCAGAGAGAATTTAGAACTCAAAGTTTTAAAAACAGATGTTCCAAAAAAACGTTTTTCATGCAACTAGGAAATAAGATATACAGGCAGTAGGGCATAGAAATCTTGCTGTACAAGAAAGTAAGGGAAAAGAGGATGGGGGGCAGAAGGGAGGGCTGACTGGGGAACAGGGCAACCAGAATGTATGCCATCTTGGAGTGGGGGGGAGGGTAGAAATGGGGAGAAAATTTGTAATTAAAGCTCTTGTGAAAATCAATGCTGAAAACTAAAAATATTAAATAAATGAATTAAAAAAAAAAAGAAACTTGGCCTTACAATTGATTACCTGTGTGATGAGGAAAAAGTCCATTAAGTGCCCTAGACATCAGGTTCCTCTTCTGTGTAACAGGGAAATTGGACTATATGGTCATTAAGAACTCTTCTAGCTCTAAATACTAAGAGACAAAATAGAAGAGTCAATTAGATAACCCCTGATGATCATTTACCTTAAAGGAATTCAAAGATAAAAAGAAAATCCCTATATAAAGAGTATTCATAGTATAACCTTGTATGGAAGCAAACAAATTGAAACCAAGTGAGTGCTCATCAATAATGGAATAGCTAAAAAATTGGTAAATGAATATAATGAACTATTTTTGTATGTTAAGAACTGATAAATATAAAGCATTTAGAGAAACATGAGATGATTTGTATGAACTGATGCAAACAAAATAAGCAGAACCTGAAGGCCAATGTGCACACTAACTACAGTAATTTAAACAAAAGGAACACTGAAATGAAATCATCTGTTGAGTAAGGAATTATTGGGAATATTTTGGGGCAAAGGGATTAAAGGGCCAGTCTTATCTCTTTTTGCTTCTGATATTCCAATTACTGAGACCAAAAGTTGGAGCTATACATAGACCCTAAATAAAACAACCTAGATGCCAGGAAGTGTAGGCATCCTCTACCATGTCCTAAAAGTCTCTTCATCCTGAAATCTCACTCCGGCCCTGTAATTCATGTTTTTCAAGTACACTCCATCCTACTGTACTTTCCTACCAATGGATCTATTTTCCAGGTCAGTGGTTTTTCCAATGAGATATTTCATTGTCTTCTGTTTTTTTCATTCTTTTGGTTCTGTTTTATAATTTCTTGATGTCTCCATTAGCTTCCATTTGCTTCCTTCTAATTTTTAAGGAATTATTTTTTTCAGTGAGCTTTTGGACCTCCTTTTCCATTTTCCCATTGCTGCTTTTTAAAGCATTCATCATCTCATTGGCTTTTTAGACCTCATTTGCCATTTGGGTTAATCTATTTTTTAAGGTGCTATTTTCTTCAGTAATTTTTGGTTCTCCTTTAGCAAGTTGTTGACTCATTTTTCATTATTTTCTTGCATCACTCTCATTTCTTTTCCCAATTTTTCCTCTACTTCTCTTATTTGATTTTCAAAATGCTTTTTGAGTTCTTCCATGGCCTGCAACCAATTCTCCTTTTTCTTGGAGGCTTTGGATGTAGGAGCTTTGACTTTGTTGTCATCTTCTGGTTGTATGTTTTGATCTTTTTTTGTCATCAAAGTAAGATTGAGGTTTTATTAAGCTGTCTATTCATTTTTCAAGTCAATTACTTGACTTTTGAGCTCTTTGTCAAGGTACGACTCCACTTCCAAAGTGGAGAGTGCTGTGTCCCAAGCTTTATGGGTTTTGCACAGCTGTTTTCAGAGCTACTTCTAGGCACCTCTAAATTTTCAGTTCTTCTGGGGTGGTATGATCCAAGGAGAAGTATCTACTCCTCTCCTGGCCTATACTCTGGTCTATGAGTGACCTCAAGCACTCTTCTCTGCCCTGGAACTGTGAGCAGTATTCTCTCTCCACAGCCAACACAAGCTCTGCCACAGGCTTCTCCTCACCCCAGGATGGCTACCCAGGACCACGATACAGATCCAAGCAGGGCAAAGCAAAAGAATCCTGCCTCAGTGCCAGTAAACAGATCCCTGCAGTCACCCTCTGATCAGTCACTTGATCCTTCCACTGTCTGTGGGCCTGGAGCTCTGGAAGCAGCTGCTGCCTCCCCTGCCCTGGGACTGGGGCCAGACTCTTCTCTCACTCAAGTCTGAGTTTTCACAGTGACCTTTTATGATGTCTTTGGCATTTGTGGGTTTAGAAGTCTAGAAACTGCCATTGCTGCCAGTGATTCAGTGCCCTGAGGCCTACTCTACCAGGTCTACTCTGGCCCAGTCTGTGCAGGTGAGGCCCAGGTTGGGCTTCACTCTGCTCCCAGCACCATGGGATAGAAATTCGCAGCATCCTTCCAGGCTGTCTTGGATTGGATACTTGTTTGGCTCTGTCATTTTGTGGGTTCTATAGCTCCAGAATTTATTTAGAGTCATTTTTACTGGTATTTGGAGGGATTTGGGTGGGAGCTCAAACAAGTGCTTCCCTTGCTCCACCATCTTGGCTCCACCCCCTCTTAATTTTACTTCTAATACTGTTGTCATGTTTCCTTTTTACTTGTCCAACAAGAGAGGGATGAGGTTCATGAGATTGGCTTAGGATATAAACTGATTTGCAAAAATTTTTCAAAGGAAATAGATTGTGATTAAAAGCATATCACCTCATAAAATAGTCATAAACAATTGAGGGGAAGTGAGTCAACAGAAATGTAGATGATAGACTCGATTAAGCCAGTTCATTCCAAAGGCATTTGAGGAAGAAAGTGCCAGAAAGACTACAACAACAAAATTGCAAAAATCACACTATTGTAAGATGGGGAAAAAAAAAAAGATCCCAGTGCTTTAATTATTTGTTAACAACCAAAATCCATTTAATGCAATGAAAACAGAAGCTCTTTAAAAAAAGAAGTAAGGTCAAAGATAATGTTGCACAGGAAAAGAAGTCACAGATAGGGTTTTGATCTGCTCCATTGGTGGGAATATCTATTTCTATGACAGACTCAATTCATCAAAATATCAAAATATTGAATGACCCTATAACAAATTTTCATTACTCACATGTAATGAATTTTGGCATTTTCTCTTCTTGGCTCTGAATTTCAACTTAGATTTTAAAGTAAATTTCTTTTTATTGCTTCTGAAAGAGAAATGAAGATGAAGAGGGTAGAAAATATGTCTTTCAGTTGAGGGCTGACCTGGCTGGTTTGGCACTCAGATTTGATATTGTAAAGAAATGAAACATTTCTAAAAGACCTGATTATGACTAAAAGTAGATTTACTTAGCCATAGTATGGAAATGATATTTAATACAGATTTTCAATAGGAGTCCACATGGATTTAGCAGATCGCAATTCCTCTGCTTCTGAGTTGGTCAAGCATCAGGGCCGAGCTGAAGTTCCTCCTGGCTCTTTTTTGTACTTAGGTGACCAGGAAGTCTTGTCAGTAGCCTGGGCTTTCGTCCCCTGAGCAAATTAAATCTTAAGAATGGTTTTAGTACCTTTTAATTGAAAACAAAACAAAACCAACAACTATCCTAACCTGCAGGAGGCAGAGTTTGAGTATACTGCTCACATCAAAATGGGCATGTAAAAGTCTGGCCAATTTAAAATACTTCCACTCAAAAATTTTCATTTCAACACACAGTAACTAAGCACCTATTTCATACTAGTTTCTGGGTTAGTTGCTGTAGATACTAAGATAGAGTTCACATAGACACTACTCTCAAGAGATTTATAATCTAACAATTGATAGGAGACAGAATAAGAAAAGTTATATTCACATATGATATAAATGAGAGTGTGATAAGTGCAAAAGTGACAGCAGCATCATGATGTTAGAGCATCAAGAACTGAACTGGAAGGAACATTAAAGTTGACTTAGATCTCTGAGCCCCTTATTTCACAAATAAGCAAAATGAGTTTCAGTGATGCTAAGTAATACTGGCAAAGAGTTGGGCATGAACACACAGTTTACTGGATCTGGGACTATCAGATTAAGAATGCAAATTCTACTGAAGAGAGGCAGGATAGAAATTTGAACCTAAATCTCCTGACTCTTTGTCAGATATCCTTTCTACATACACTGCCAAATATATGCAGTGACAGTATATACATGGTAAAATGTTCCTTGCATACACTGCTTCCTAACATGAGGGGGAAAAAGCACCACAGGACAACATAAATTTAAGTAGACTAAATGAAAAAAAATTCTAAAATGGGATCATTTGGTTAACGTTAGTCTTGTTTTGGTTAGCCAGCATACATAGCAAACTATTAGTGAAAGAACTGGTTTGTGAAACAGAAAATTTTGAAAGTTATATTTGTCCTGGCAACAAGGAGCTGTATAATTTTAGTTAAATCCCTTAACCTCTCTAGAACTGTTTCCTCATCTTTAAAAAAAAATAAGCTGCCCTACGGGGCAGTTAGGTATTATAGTGAGTAGAGCACCAGCCCTGGAATCAGGAGGATGTGAGTTCAAATCTGACCTCAGACACTTTTCACACTTACCAGTTGTGTGACCTTGGGCAAGTCAATTAACCCCAATTGCCCTGCCTTCACCCCTTCAAAAAAAAAAAGAAAAGAAAAGAAGCTGCTGTAGATTATATCAATTATCTCTTCCATTTTTAAAGTAATTTGATTTTTTGAAAACTTAAGTGTATTATTGAAAAACCTCCAATTCACCTTATTCTGTTAAGCTACATACATCTTCAAGTAAAAAATGGAAATCTATATCCTTCTAATACCACATCATTGAAGGATATTGATTGATAATAAGTGAAACCCATCATTTCAATATAAAATATTTTTGCATACAAATGTCAAAGTACTTACAAACATGCCAGAAATTCAATAAAACTACTTAAACTGAGATTTCAATATATTATTTTTAAATTTTTTATAAAACTTCGTCAGAAAACAGTGCAAGAAATGTTAGCTATATTAATAGATATAGATACAAGTATGTCTATATTTATCTATATGTATACCTACCTCTATAGAAAACCACAAATGATTTGTTTATATCTAATAACTAATGAAAATGGTACATTCATACACCTTTTATTGTTCCCTTTCCTAAAGCTTCCTTTATTCCTTTCTGATTTTTGCTGAATTTATCAGCATATACTCATTTAATATTCTGAAATACATATACATGAAGAGAGAAAGTAGTCCTTTGGGGTTGTGGTGTTGCTGGTGATGGGGTGGTAAAAGCATGTTGGCAAGTAGCAATGATTAGTCTGCTAGAGTGGAAAGCATGTTGGACCTGGAATTGGAGGACCTGAGTGTGAAACACTCATCTCTGCTTCCCAGGATTTGGGGCATTGGATGATGGAATAGGTGGAAATATTAGAAAAGGTATTTTCTTCCATCATGGCTCTGTTTAACTGCTCCACACCACTTGGGGAAACATCAATGGTCACTCATTAGTCTGACCCTCAAAATTATCCTGCATTTTTATATACACATACAGACATACACATGCTTTTTATATGCTTATATGTACATGTCGGGAGTCACGGGAAAGGGGGTGATGGTTAAGGAATGAGGAGATAGAACCACTGGGGACAATCATAATCCCTGTAAAATCATTTTTAAAGGAAAATTAGAGGCAATATACAAGAATGCTGAGACTGAAAGCCTGCATTATTTCCCAAGGGAAAAGCAAACAAACAAACAAAAACCAAGAACACATCTCTGTCTAAAAAGCCCATTTTAATACTCCTTATGCTGTTATAGTTGTTCTTCCTGGAAATGGTCATTGAAATACTACACTGAAATAAATTCTACATTCTACATTGAAATAAACCAGAAACCACAGTCACCCATCAAGCTGAACAATGTACTTTAATGATTACAGTGGAAACATACATCCTACCTCATATACCTGTTGGCACAGCTTTCCTAGTTCATATATGCTAAGAGATTTTGAAATCCCCCTTCTACTTAAAACTCCAAAGGTTGGCATATTAAATGAAGGCAATTAAAATGCAGTCAGGTATAGAGCAAGTTTTCCCCTGTTCTATCCTTGCTCTGTACAGCTGTCCCATCACACACTGTTATTCATATACGGTGTGATTGTCATGAGCAAATGGAAAATTGGATGAAGGGTTTGGGGAGCATGAAGAATTTAGATTTAACATTTTCTTGAATTTGAATTGAAGTTAGCTGAACCACTTTCCTCCCCTATATCAATCAATCAACAATAATTATGTGTCTGAAATGCAGCATGGCATAGTGGAAAGCCGTTCTTGATGACAGATAGGAATATCTGGGTTCAATTCTTGTCTCTGACACATGCTGGCTGTTACCCTGGACCATTAAAAATGGTACGGAATGAATGCACAGACTATTTTATGCACATTTTCTATTTCTCTTTAGGATTATACTGATTTTCATTCCCTATTTGATATTTAGTAGGCACTCTATTTGAGCATATCACTGTGCTAGGTACTAGAGGAGAAGCAAAATAAAGAGACTTGTCAACAACTTAACAAGCATTTATTAATTGAAAAAAACTTAGAAAAAGAACAAGATTTATGTATATGACATTAAAGAGCAAATCCTTCACTTGTAGATATTTAATAATTATGTGGTTATCAAAATAATATTTTTGTGAAAAGAAAAAAAGAAATAAAACACATATTGCTATATTTAGGATAATGGAAAGGGACCCTCATTTAGTCTAACATCCTCAATTTGTGGTTGAGGAAACTGTAATACAGTTAAATGACAGAGTGTTAAATGACATGGCTAGGGTGACCAAGACAGAATTTGTATCAATCCATTTGTATCCTCTGATGCTAGCAGTAGCATTAATTCCACTGTTCTTAACAAAAATGAATATTTTCCTAATTCAAAGATGTTGAATCTTTCAAATTTTTCTTATTTGTGACCTAAGGAAACTTTTTTTTGTTAAATGTTTACTGGTATAACCATATTTAGTAAGTATCAGATTCCTAGATCTCTATTAACCTGTTTTAAAAATAAGCTTTTCTTGCCCTAAATCCTAAATATGAGTGTTTAGTGGAGACAATTTATCTTTTTTCTCAACTATGAAATCTATTGTAAGGATGTCTTATCAGCAGTCTATCTGCTCTGTTATTTGAGAATTCACTATTGACCTAGATTGGATTTAACATCCTCCTCACTCCCACGCTTTTTATTATTTCCAATCTGCTGTTATCCAAAAGAAGTGAGCAAGGGGGTGGGGAGGGAAGGACGGGAGAAGGTAGGAGAAAAGAGAACCTTCTAGTTACTTTTATACTTTCCTGAAGAAATTGAAAAGAGACAGATGCATTGGCCAATTCCCTGTGTTTCATACTTTGAAGTAGCAAAGAAAACAGTCTCCTTAGGTAATTTATATTTCCTCTAGAATGATCTGATGTCATTTCCTCATCTGGGAAAAAAATGACAATTCCCATCAATATTTTCTGTATTTGAACAATACACTGCATAATGTAATTCCCTGTGTTTTTTCTATACTGCTAGCATGCAAAATGAGAGGTTATATTAAAAATATTAGCTGAAAGCACTTGATAAAAGCCATATATTTATAAAATGTTGTGCATTGGGTTTCATTCCACATTCAAAAAAAAAAACCAACCTAGATTATGGTAAATCATGGCAGCTAGCTTTGCATAAACATATAAAAGCAATGAGAAGTTATAAAATGGGTATACATCATTTTTATAGGGGAATGACAGGTAGTTAACTGCGACATACCTGGTTAATTCACACCAATGAAATGTCCCAAAATGTTATTATTGAAGTTCTATTTTAAAGGTTTATTCATCAAGTTATAACTCTCACCCTAATAAGAAATCCTTTTCTCTTTTACTTATAATTCAGTGTATCACTTCTTTCTATAACTAGTGTTTCTTCTCCTTTGTCTATGAATTAACAAGAATCTTAAAAAGAATAAGCTTTGGGTTGAGCCAAAATTCAGAGCTGCTTGGAGCTTTTGTTTGAGTTTGTCATATTAGGAAGAAAAGTGGTTTTTCCACATTGATCCAAATTATTTTCCCCAACAGAAAGATTCAAATTCCTAATTTAGGTGTTAGTTCAGTTTGTGTGGAGTCATCACAATCTGTGAAAAAGAGGAATATTAGTTAAGCTTCAGGTTTCTGTTGGTTTGTTGTTTTTAAGAGTACAAGAATGAGCTTTAGCTACTACATTTCTTTGTTCCAGGGAGCTCCTTTCAGGGGAGTTTCACAGCACTGTGCTAGCATCTTTGAGCTTTTCTATCTTCTTTACCTCTGATTGTTTGTCTGCTTCTAAGAACACTCTTTTAATTGAATAGATTTAGAGGCATGGATAATGAGGACAAAATATGAAGAATTCTTTTTTTGAAGAGTCTGGAAAAAGCAAATAGAATGCAGTTTTAATGGGCAGAATTTCATAGTTGAGAATGAGAAGGGCAGAAGGTATGAATAGAAAAGGACCCAGTAATACATGGTAGTTGCTTAAAAAGCATGGTTTTGCTCTGCTTTTGCAATCTGATGAAAATGAAATAGTAATTGCACATAGTTTTTTCCCCACACCTAGAAAAACAAGTTCCTTCTGTATTGTACAACCACACTTCTTAGTGATACCGAGTTCACCTCTCTGCGTTTGTTTTGTCCCCTGCCATGGAGACCAACTAATATTTTGTCTGCTTGCAATCTGAAGGGCATTTCTGTAGACTCCTATTATTGCTCATTAATTCTTTAAGGAGGGCATTTAGAGATTAGAAACAATTTGTTTTTTAGATTTTTTTTATTATTTAATATATTTAGTTTTCAGCATTGATTTTCACAAGAGTTGGAATTACAAACTTACTCCCCATTTCTACCCTCCCCACCACTACAAGATGGCATATATTCTGGTTGCCCTGTTCCCCAGTCAGCTCTCCCTTCTGTCACCCCACTCCCCTCCCATCCCCTTTTTCCTTCCTTTCCTGTAGGGCAAGATAAATTTCTACGCCCCATTGCCCGTGTATCTTATTCTCTAGTTGCATGGAAAAACTTTTTTTTTTGTTTATGAACATCTCTTTTTAAAACTTTGAGTTCCAAATTCTCTCCCCTCTTCCCTTCCCACCCACCCTCCCTAAGAAGTCAAGCAATTCAACAAGGGCCACATGCATGTCATTATGTATAACCCTTCCACAATACTCATGTTGTGAAAGACTAACTATATTTTACTCCTTCCTAACTTATCCCCCTTTATTGAATTTTCTCCCTTGACCCTGTCCCTTTTCAAAAGTGTTTGTTTTTGATTACCTCCACCCCCATCTGCCCTCCCTTCTATCATCCCCGCTTTTTTTATCTTCTTCCTCCTTCTTTCCTGTGGGTTAATATACACGATTGAGTATGTATGGCATTCCCTCCTCAGGTCAAATCTGATTAGAGCAAGATTCACTCATTCCCCCTCACCTGCCTTCTCTTCTCTTCCTACAGAACTGCTTTTTCTTGCGACTTTTATGCGAGATAATTTACCCCATTCCATCTCTCCCTATTTTCCTCTCTAAATATATTCCACTCTCATCACTTAACTTCATTTTATTTCTTTTAGATATCTTCCCTTCATCTTCAACTCACCCTGTGCCCGCTCTCTCAGTCTCTCTCTCTCTCTCTCTCTCTCTCTCTCTCTCTCTCTTTATATATATATATATATATACACACACATACATATATACATACATACACACTCACATATCCATATATATACATAAACATATATACATATATATATATATATATATATATATATATATGCATATTCCCTTCAGCTACCCTAATACTGAGGTCTCATGAATCATACACATCATCTTTCCATGTAGGAATGTAAACTAAACAGTTCAACTTTAGTAAATGCCTTGCAATTTCTTTTTCTTGTTCTTTTTCTTGATTACCTTTTCATGCTTCTCTTGATTCTTGTGATTGAAAGTCAAATTTTCTATTCATCTCTGGTCTTTTCACTGACAAAGCTTGAAAGTCCTCTATTTTATTGAAAATCCATATTTTGCCTTGGAGCATGATACTCAGTTTTACTGGGTAGGTGACTCTTGGTTTTAATCCTAGCTCCATTGACCTCCAGAATATTGTATTCCAAGCCCTTCGATCTCTTAATGTAGAAGCTGCTAGATGTTGGGTTATTCTGATTGTGTTTCCACAATACTCAAATTGTTTCTTTCTGACTGCTTGAAGTATTTTCTCCTTGACCTGGGAGCTCTGGAATTTGGTGACAATACTTCTAGGAGATTTCTTTTGGGGATCTATTTGAGGAGGTGATCTGTGGATTCTTTCAATTTCTATTATGCCCTGTGGCTCTAGAATATCAGGGCAGTTCTCCTTGATAATTTCTTGAAAGATGATATCTAGATTCTTTTTTTGATCATGGCTTTCAGGTAGTCCAATAATTTTTAAATTATCTCTCCTGGATCTATTTTCTAGGTCAGTGGTTTTTCCAATGAGATATTTCACATTGTCTTCCATTTTTTCTTTCTTTTGGTTCTGTTTTATAATATCTTGATTTCTCATAAAGTCACTAGCTTCTACTTGCTCCCATCTAATTTTTAAGGTAGTATTTTCTTCAGTGGTCTTTTGGACCTCCTTTCCATTTGGCTAATTCTGCCTTTCAAGGTATTTATCTCCTCATTGGCTTTTTGAAGCTCTTTTGCCATTTGAGTTAATCTATTTTTTAAGGTGTTGTTTTCTTCAGTATATTTTTCAGTATTTTTTGGGGTCTCCTTTAGCAAGTCATTGACTTGTTTTTCATGGTTTTCTTGCATCCTTCTCATTTCTTTTCCCAATTTTTCCTCTACTTCTCTAACTTGCCTTTCCAAATCCTTTTTGAGCTCTTCCATGGCCTGAGACCAGTTCATGTTTTTCTTGGAGGCTTTTTTTGTAGGCTCTTTGACTTTCTTGACTTCTTCTGTCTGTATGTTTTTGTCTTCTTCGTCACCAAAGAAAGATTCCAAAGTCTGAGACTGAATCTGGGTGCATTTTCGCTGCCTGGCCATGTTCCCAGCCAACTTACTTGACCCTTGAGTTTTTTCAGCGGTGTATGACTGCTTGTAGAGTAAAGAGTTCTATGTTCCAAGCTTGGAGGGATTCACCAGCTCTGCCACACCAGCACTCCTCCTTCCCCAAGAACCCCCAACCCAGACTGGACTTAGATCTTCAGCAGGCTCTTCACTCCTGCTCTGATCCGCCACTTAATTCCTCCCACCAGGTGAGCCTGGGGCCAGAAGCAACTGCAGTTGTAGTTCTGTAGCTGCCACACCTCTGCTGCCCCGGGGCGGTAGCTGAACCGTGAACTCTATCCCCCTGTCCCCAGCAGCTTTTCCCACTAACCTTCTCTGTTGTCTTTGGTGTTTGTGGGTGGAGAAGTCTGGTAACTGCTGCAGCTCACTAATTCAGGGCGCTAGGGCACGCTCTGTCCAGCTCCTGGTCTGGTTGTTCCATGCTGCCATAGAAAGAAAGGCCATTGATAGGGAAAGTTTCATACAGTTATTTCCAACTTCTCTTAAAACAATTTTGAACTCGGGACTCTGGCCTGGCAGTGACTTACAGCCAAAAGCAATTTAATTCAACCTGGACTATTTCCACACCTGCTAGGAAGGTTGTTCAGCCTCTTTACAGAGATTCTATTCTATTTAAAGCGATTCTATATGGCATTCCCACATTTTACATTTTTTTTGTTCCTAACTGATGGTTCAGGAAATTGTTTGCTTAAGACATAGTTAGTGTACCAATATGATGTATTTATTGGTCAAGGTAACTTATTTTAATTACTTGGGGCCAATTGTAAATGGATTGTGAATCATTGATTAGATGGCTACAAGAAATTGTTTCTGGGGGTGGAGCCAAGATGGCGGCTGGAAAGCAGGGACTAGTGTGAGCTCCCTGCCAAGTCCCTCCAAAAACCTATAAAGATGGCTCTGAACCAATTCTAGAACTGCAGAACCCACAAATAGCAGAGGGAAGCAGGGCTCTAGCCCAGGACAGCCTGGGTGGTTGCTGGGTTAGGTCTGCACATGGAGCTATGAGCGGAGCAGAGCACAGCAGAGCGCAGCGTGGGCCGCACGGACCAACCAGACCAGGAGCCAGGTGGAGCCGGCCCTAGCACCCTGAATCAGTGAGCTGTCACAGTTGCCAGACTTCTCAACCCACAAACACCAAAGACAACAGAGAAGAACTGCAGAACCCACAAAACAGCGGAGGGAAGCAAGGCTCTAGCCCAGGACACCCTGGATGGTCTCTGGATAAGGTCTATCCCACAGGGAGCTGGGAGGGGAGTGGAGCAGAGCAGAGCCCAGCATGGGCAGCATGGAACAACCATGCTTCTTTCCTTAAGCTTATAGAAAGATTATCCGTTACTTCATTAATTATTCAGCAAAGGATTTTAATTATCTTAGTGCAATATTTGAATCACTCACTAGTTGGTCCTCTGTATGAACCACCAAACAAGGCCTTGTCAGGTACTCTCTGGCATATGCTTTTAGGAATAACCCTTTTCAAAGGAACTGCAGCATCTCTTCTGACCTTCAGAGGGTCAAAGTCCTAGCCCCCACATTCTACTACCAGAGGCCATTTGCATGGACAACCACACTAAAACAACTTTGATGAGCATTCCATTGTTTTCTGTGCACTAATCTAGGTATTGAAATGGACTTTCTTTGGTCTGGACCTGTGATTTACTGAATTTCTCCTAGGGAGTTTCCTCTACTAGAAGATTATGTAAATGTAGATGAGCAATTGTTCTGAAAACCCATAGTCTTGGAGAGTAGCCTAGGACTGTGAAATGATGTATTGCTTGAAATATTAAAATATGAAAAATGCAGGCTCTAGATACTGTGAGTCCTAACCCCTTAGTGGATTCTACTTTCAGACCATTTCCCAATGAATTCATAGATTCAGTCATTTGCTCACATAGATTTTTGATATTATGGAAATAAATATGACTTTGGGCAAGCCATTTAACCTCTAAAATGCTGCCTCAGTTTCCTTATTTTTGAAATGAAACTACTGGATTTGATGGTCTCTGATGTCCCTTACAGCTCTAAATATATTCTCCTGGGCATCTCAACACAAACATATATACACACACATATGTATATACATATATATATATATATATATATATATATATATATATATACATATATATATACATATATATGTGTGTGTGTGTGTGTGTGTGTGTGTATATATATATATGATTTTTCCCATTTCAGACTCACCAGCAGTTTGTGAAAAGGGATGCATAGAAGGATATATCTACTTTCTATCTTAAACTCATACATTAAAAAGGGAAAGCAAGAAAGATGATACTGGTAAGAAGGGTATTCCACTGTCCATCTCAGCATGATGGATGAAAAAGTAGTTTCTCTGATTTCCCTAGAACAGTGAGATTTATAACAGTGTCCTGTCTTAGCAATTCTAGATATTTCCTTGTGCACCCCTGTCACCATCTAGGTTCCTGACTGAATGTGCTGGTTTCCTGTGGTGATATCATACTAGACATGGCTTTTCACCCTGCCTTCTAAGCGGTTATCACAAGAGATGAGGAAAGATGTTAGGAAAATTTTAAAAAGTGCTGAGTTGTTCAGATAATATGCCTCTATTATACATATTATGACTTCTGCTTCCATCACAAATGAGAAGCTTTTACTGATTTCTCAGATTAAGGTCAAGAAGTGATTATCTCCCTTGTTCTCACAGGAGAATAAATTCAAGAATATAAATAGGATATGGAGGGGATACATTCATACATAGGATACAGGTAGCTATAGAGGTGCTTCTGGGACATGAACTCCTGATTTAAAGACATCCCTTTTGCTCGAAGTACATGATTATATATTGCTTTCCATAGGCCCACTTGAGCACTCTCTTAATGGCCCTCCACCTTCCCACATTCTACAAATAACCAAGCTCTTGTTATCATACTCAATCTCTTAGCATTTTAAACTAAGTCAAACATTTTTCTTAGAACCATTGACAGGAGGTAAAGTAAATATCAACACCCCCATTTTACAGATAAGGAAATTGGGCCTCAGAGAGGTTAAAGGACTTACTTAAGATACACAAACAGTAAATGTTAGAACCCAGTGTTTAGCTCAGTTCTCTGAATTCTAGATTCAGTACTCTTAAGACTACAACACAGCATCATATCTTATAACACACCTGTTTTCTTTATACTTTTACTATTTCTCTTTTACTCTCTGTCTCTGTCTCTCTCTTTTTTTCTGTCCCCCATCTCCCTCTTTCCTGTTTTTTTATTCCTTCCTTCTTGCGAGCCAAAAAAAAAAAAGACCCCAATTGTAGTTAAGTATAAGAAAAGTGGCAGTAATACAGCAATATCCAGGAAAAGGAAAGCCAACAATTCCGAATGGAAATAGATACTACAATGAACCAATGTCATCCACCTTGGAAACCTTCATTCTTTACTTTCACTTAGATATGAGTCAGATGAGTCTTTATCACAGTCATCGCAAAATTTCATTTACCTCTTCATCCTTCAGTAATTAAATCTATTTTTTCTTTAAGCACTGGCATTCCAAATGAATCTTAAAAGAACACTTCTTCATTCTTTCCTCTGTTTTCCTTAAGTGACTATGGGGGAAGAGGCATGATATAGTGGAAACACCACTGCCCTGAGTGGTAGGAGACACGGATTCAGGTCCCAGTCTTCTGCTCATAGATCTCTTATTTCATTTGTAAAATGGAGTTGTAATAAGTGATTTTTTTCTAAGATCTTTTCCTCTATTGACTTCTTATGCTTCTAGTATTGCAGTAGTGTGCTTTTTCTTAATTTGTAAATATGAGGAAGTACATATTAGCTACATTCTGGGTTAAGTAGATTTTGTTTTGTTTTGATTTTCTTTTTGTTTGTGGATAGCCTGGGAAAATAGATTGAACTCATAATATTGTTTTTCTTGGAGATTAACTGTAATCAATATGATAATAATTATGATTAGATGAGTCCAACTATGTCCAGATCACGAATGTTAGGTGCTGTGGTTGTTAATCAGTTTTGTCCGTATTCCCAACAACTTGGTTGCCAAAGAAGTTTTGCTGCATGGCCTATCTGTAACTGAGAGCCTTCCTATACTAATTAAAGGATATTTGTCAAGGATGAGTCTTTAAAGTTTGCTCCCTCCTCTGTGGAGGAGTGCCACTGGGCCATCGGCAACTGTTTTTTTTTTCTTTCTTACTATAGTTTTTTGCATGAGGGGAAAAAATGGTGAGCTTAGTGGAAACTTTTCTCTTAACAAAGCAGCTTTAGAAAACCTTGAGCAGCTTTTCAGAGAGGAAACAGTATAGAAATGCTGCAAGGACTGGAGCAGTTCCTCACAGATGTTATCAGTTATACTGCTTTTTGGGATTTTACGAGGTGCAGGGCTCATGATGGGGGTGCAGACAAAGGTAGCAATTCAATGCCTTGCATCTTTTATCATGTATTAAGGCCTGATATCTTCAATAATCACAACAACAATGACACTTTTCCCATAGGTTGGGAAATTGTCTCAGAGTTTATTTGCAATAAAGGGAAAGTGAGGACATCGAGGTAAAATAGACAAATGATAAGAGAAAATTTCAGTGTCATGAGAGTTAATCATGACTCTGAATATTTGTGAATTTGGAAAGGCCGGGTCTTATATTCAATTGAAGGCTCTCTTTTGAATCAGGAAGACTTGAATTCAAGTTCTTCCACTGACACATGCAAGCAATGTGACCATTGGCAGGTCGCTTATCCTCGCAGTTCACCCTACACATAGTATTCTCTATGGAGTGCTTGCAAGAGGACATATTAGGGAATGGGCAGATGGAAACCAACACCATCGGTCAGGGAGAGGGAGCAGTCATGTTAATGACAACAAGAATTCATGTATTTGTTGAATAATAATGATGAGTGTGCTAATAATAGTGATAATAACAGTCATTATAGCCTAATGATACCATGAATGCTAGTTTATATCACACCCTTACATGAATTATTGCCAGTGCTATACCATGGGAGTTGGATTACTATGGATAAAGGACCAGATTATATAGTCCCTAGGTCCTCTTTCTGCTTGCAGTTTTAATGGATATTCCTCAACGTAAGCTCTGTTAGATGTTTAGTTCACGGTTTTATAGTGAAGCTTTTTGGTTGGTTCCAGTGCATTGGCACTAGATAAATCCCTTAACCATCTTATAAAGATTCTCCAGAGAAACTCATGCATGGTGGGGATGGGGGATAGGGCTTTCAGGGGTACAAAGAATGCAATGAAGACATTGTCCAGACCAGAGCAGGCCTGGGCCTTTTGTAGAGTCATAGATGAGTTGCTGTTGTTCAGACATTCAGTTATAAGTGACTCTCCATGATCATCTGGACCATAGCATGCCAAAGCTGTTTATGGGATTTTCTTGGCAAAAATAATGGCATCATTTTCCATTTCCTTCTCCAGTGGATCCTTTTTGGGGGGAGGGGGTCCAGCCAATCAGAGATTAGGTGATTTGTCCAGGGTCACACAGCTAAGACCTGTCTGAGGCTGGATTTGAATTCAGGCCTTTCTGACTTTAGGTCCACTGAACAACCAGTTGCCTCAAAGCTCAATTATCAGCAGTTAATTTTTCCTTTCTAGATTGGTAACCTGACCTAACCTTCAAAATACTACCATTCAGAGTTACATAAGGATCCTTTGGAACAAAAAAACATACAGAAATCAATATATTCTTTTCCAGTAGAGCAACAATAAGCCCAGCATATCATTTGTATTTCCTTCTTACATTTGAAAAACACAAACAGAAACCCACAATCCTATAATTGTCACTGAGGTTAGGATAGGATAGTATGAAGAAAAATGGCTGCCCTGCCAATAAACAACTATTTAGATACAACATAGGTAACATTCAATTATACATTCCCCAATGATTGGAATTAATTGTAGAAACCTGATACCTTAATTTCCTGATCATTTCTAGATATCATGCCAAATGTTCAAAATATGCTTGCTATTGAAAAATTTATATAGTAGGTAAGACTTGACTCAGTCAATCTGGTAATAAAGGTTTAAGTCTGAAATGAAATGAGACAATTGTAGAACATCTGATAGTTAACAAAAGAGGTATATTTAACCATAATAAAGAGAAGGATATTTAGAACAGGGGGAGGATATTCAGTAAGAATACAGCATTGATTCGGTGAAGTATAGCTTCCATATGTTCCATGATGCTCTTACAGTAAGAATCCTGATGGAGGAACTGGTAACTGATCATTTTCCATTTTATTTTCTTTTGGTTTTGTACCTAGACTCTTACAGAGATACATCAGCAGTCTGAGCCTTTCACCCTGAGTCCTGAGTCAGTTAAATTGAAAGGATAGCTTCAAGACATTTTAAGGAAAAAAGAAAGAACAAAAATAAATTTAAAAAAAGAAAAAAACAAGCAAGCCCTAGTCTAGCCTGTGTGGGGTAAGGATTTAGGATATTGCTCCTACCATACACTAGATGGTATATCTTCCTTCCAATTAACCCCTAAACTGAGATAGTTAATTGACATCATTCATGATCCTGTAACCATAATTTATAAGCTTATCAATTTGGTATGTATTAACTCATCTGGCCTTTCTACCAGTTTTCTGTCTGCTTTCTCCCAAACTGAGCTATCTTTCAGACCTCTTTTGTCATATAATCCATTTCAGATAGTTTATATCACCCATTACTGATACATCTTGTGCCCATGTCTCTACTTTGCAAACCAGAGCCCTAGCTTACCCCACCAATCTCATTTAATCCTCACAACAACCTTCTGATGTAGACAGGGTTAGTATAGTTGTTCCAGAGACTCAGAATTGTAAATCTCAGAATTGGAAGGGACCTCAGAGGTCACATAGGCCAACATCAATTCAATTATCTATAAAATCTATTATAAATGGTCATCCAATCTCCACTCGAATACTTTGTAGTAAAGAAAAACCCATTGCGCCTCAGAGAAGCCCTTTCCACATTCTGATAATTTTAATTGGTACAATGAGCTGAGGTCTAATTCTCTGTACTTTTCACCTATTGCTTTGAGTTCTGCCTTTCAGAGTCAAGCAAAATAAGCCTAGTCCTTTATCCACAGTACAGAACTTCAAGTAGTTGAGGACAGCTATTATTTTCCCTTGCCCTCTAACATTATCTTCTATTACAGATGATCAAAATGAGACTCCAGGAGATATTAAATGACTTGACTAAGGACACAGACCTTACAGAGTCACAGAAAAGAAACTCGAATTTGGGATTCTGTCTCTAGATCCAGCTTTCATTATATTATGCTTCTTCTTTCAGAGCCATAATCCTTTTGGTATCAGTAGTATTAATGGCAATAAAACAATTTCTAATCTTCCTTGTCAAAAATGTAAAAAATGTTTGGATGGCTCCCAGTTCTTTTGGAATTACAGGTTGTACATGGTCACAGCTACTTGGTGTGTTATTCTCTCATCTATATTCTTTTAATTTCCATGTACTGAACAAGACTTGTTTTATATCTCCATTCAATCCCCACCTTAATGACATTGTGTTTTTTTGGGGGGACACTAGTTTTTCTGTTACCAAAAAACAGAAATTATGGGTAATAGGTAGTGCTATTTATGCTTCTAAAAGGACAGAAAGCCTCTTTTTTTGTTTGTTTGTGGTGAGGCAATTAGAGTTAAATGACTTGCCCAGAGTCACAGGGCTAATAAGTATCAAGTATCTGGTCTGAGGCCAAATTTGAACTCAGGTCTTCCTGATTTCAGGGTCTGTGCTCTATCCATTGTATCACCTAGCTTTCCCTACATGTCATGTGCACAGCAGAGCATAGGAGAGAATTCAGAATTTATAGCAATAACTTATTTCAAGAAAGCCTGTATATTAAATACGGTGTGTTATGTTGAAAGCTGTCCATCTTTTCTTTGCTTCCTCATCAGTTTTCTTTTGTCCTCTGCTCTACACTTTTTGCTTTGTTCTTTTTCCCCTCTTCCTCCCCACTACCTACCACCCAAAGGCTACAATTGAGCATGGATATATTTATATAGATATTGATATATGCATATATATTGATATATATGTATATATACACATACTTATATATACATACATATATACATACATACATACATAAACATATACTTTCCCTAAGAGATTCTATTCCTAATCTTGTTTTTATGTTTGCGCATATCTCTTTTTCCTATTTCTCCTAACTCCTCTACTTTACTTCTACCTGCTACCTTGCCCTTCTATTACTTAACCTACCCCCACTCTAGCAATTCCTCCTTTATCCTCCCCTCCCCTAAATCTAAACACCCTTTTATATACCCCTTTGACCTATTCCCTCACCCTCCCCTCTAAAGATCCCTCCTTTATTCTCTCCTCTTCATCCCCTTAGAGTTTTATTTCTTTTTAAATTTAGAAGACTTTTATACTTTTCTAGATGTATATGTATTGTCCTCTCTTAAACCTATTCCCAATGAAAGCGTGTTTCCAGAACTAACAACCTGTATTGGCAATCAAAATGGGCTCTTAGCACTTAATTCAACCAAGTGCCCTTGAACAGTTTGGCCTTTATTTCCTTGATTGAATTAGGAGTCCTTGCCGACCTCCTTGCCTCAAGGGAAAGCCTACTTTACATGGGTTTGAGTGACATGTTTGTGACATCAGAGGCTTTTAGACTATGCGGCATTAAGTCGCATTTTTTGTGACGATTTTAGGTCACATGGGTGAGTCGCATGTGTGACTCACCCTTGACAATGAAAAAGATATAAAACCAGGGGTTGGCTTTCCTTTTTCAGAGCTCTGACCAACAGCAGTAGTGGCGTGCATGACTCTGGGCCAGCCGTTGTTATGAGCTCCCTGGCTGAATTCAGAGGTTGGGAACTATGAATTGTATTTGGTCTGTCTGTCGATGCTTGCAATTTGTTTGTATTAGCTCTGAAGTTCAGAGTGCTGGCTTTCCCCCCTGAATCAAAATAAGCTTGTTAACCCCTTAATGTTGCTTTCCTTAGTAAAGCAGATCAAAAGGACCTGGGCTTGCAGCATTCTGTGAGTTGGTTGTTGTTGGTTTTACACCCCCCACAGTGGCTGTTGAAACACAACCCCCTATCCCCATCTAATTATTCGGTCTTGATTCTTCCTCTTGTACCCCATTTGTATAAGATAATTACTCTTTTAGCTGTTCTTGAATGGTTTTACTTTTTAAAGTCAGATCATGCTCAGGTCTAACCCAATCTTTGTCATAAGCTACCTGATTACTAGTAACAATCTTAGACACAGGTTTTACATTTTCCGTACATAAAAGGTAAACATTCTATCCTTATTTAGTCCCCTGTCATTGGTATGTACCTTATATTTCTTTTGGCTCTCTTATGTCAAATCTTCTATTGAGTTCATTTATTTAACAGAGTCCTGAAAGCCTGACAGTTGATCCAATGTCCATTATATTTTTCATTCAGAGTAATGCTTAGCTTTGCTAGGTATGATATTTTCTGCTGGAGGCCTACTTGTTTTGCTTTTCCATCGATAGTGTTCCAAGCCCTGTGATCTTTTGGTGTTACCAGTACGAGGTCTTGTGTGATTCTAATTGTGGTACCATCATATGTAAATTGTTTTTTTTCTTATTGTTCATTACATTTTGTCCTTGATCTGGGGGTTTAAGAACTTAACTATAATATCCCTGTGAATTTTCCTTGTAGGATCTCTTTCAGGTGGCGAACAGTGGATTTTTTCTATTTCTACTTTCCCCTCTTGTTCTAGTGCTTCAGGACAATTTTGTTTATTTCTTGTATTATTGTGTCAAGATTCTTTTTTTTTTTGATCAGAACTTTCAGCTAGTCCAATTATTCTTATGTTTTCTCTTCTTGATCTGTTCTCTAGATCCATTGTTTTTCTAATAAGATGTTTTATATTCTCTTCTATTTTTTCATTCATTATATTTTGTTTTTTTTTTTAATTTCTTCATCTTTTATAACTTCACTGGCTTCCCCTTGTCTGTTTCTAATTTTCAAGGATCATTTTCTTCCTTAAGATTCTGGATCTCCTTTTCTAGTCGATGGACTTTCTTGTCATAATCTTTTTGATTTTCTTGTATTATTCTTATTTTTCTTTATAATTTTTCCTCAGTCTCTCTCATTGGATATTTAAAGTCTTTTTAAAGTTCTTCAATGAATTCTTTTTGAGTGGGTGACCATTTGACATTACTCTTTGGGATAGAAGAGGGTTTTGTTGCTTCAGTATCCTCCTCTGAATTTCAATGAACCCAGTCTTCTCTATTCCCATGATAGCTCTCTATGGTTGGATTCTTTCTCCTTTGCCTGGGCATTTTTTTGATAATGATTTAGTTTTTATAATCACCTCAAGTCCTGGGGTATGGGGGATGGTGCCTCTGGCCTCTGATTCACTTCAGTTTGCCCCTCTGACCTTGAACTCAAATAAAGATCTCCAGCCTCCTGTAAATGCCTGCAGCCAGCAGAAGGGATGGGGGCGCAGAGAGGGGGCACTGCTTCTGCACTCACCCTGGGGGAAGAAGAGGGGAGGTGAGGAGCTGGTTCCTTCTTGCCCCAGCTCCTCTCTGCAGTACAGCTGAGTCTGGCTTTCCTTGTCAGCAGAGGTCCATAGATCTTCCCCAGGTCATGGTCCCCTGGGTAAAAGTTCCTGCATGAGGCAGAGGCAGCATCCCAACCCAGATAACCCTAGGGCTTGTGGGTTGTTGTTTAAGCAGCTTGCAGCTTGTTGTTAAAAGCAGACCCTAGCCTGGAGGTGTTTATTCTTCATAGGAAGGAAATCTAGTCCTAGGACTTTTCTTCAGGTCTTGTCTGATTGTCCCCTTTTCTGCCCCTCCTTTGATTTGTTTTCTCAGCTCTATGTTCACCCAGAGGCTCTACTTTATCCCTTTTGTGAAGGAAAATCTTGAGAGCTTGACCTAATCTGCAGCCATCTTCCCTGGAAACATCTTTTAAAAAGTTCTTCTTCTCTCTCCAAAACAGACATACCAACATACGCAGAACTTAAATACATATGTGTGTTTTTAAGGCAGCCAGTTTTAATAGTGAAATGTTGCCTCTTTTTGTGTAATATCTAGAGTACAAATGTTCTGGGGAATCCATCTATGCATGGAAGAAAATAAAATTGTGTCTACAACATTTGCTTAAAATAAGTCTGCACTGTATGCAAACATGGCTTTGTTAGCCCACTAATTTAATCTCATCATACAATAGTGATCCTCGTTAGTTATCTAGGTGTTTTTCAACTACTGTCACTTTTAAAATGAATGTTATTTTCTGTATTTGTTCCCTGCCAGTGATCTTTACCAATAATGGGTTTGCTTCTATGGAAACCCAGGGAGTGAAAGATCATTATGGATTTAAAGTATTTATTTTTGTGAATCATGCTAACTGTTGAAGGGTACCAGCTATATGCATCCAGATTGTGCAGCATCATATAAAAACACTGGACTTGGAGACAGCCCTTTGTCTGAATTCTAGCTCCTTTATCAGGGAGATCTTTCTAATGAGTTGAAAAAAAAAAAGATGTTTAAATGCCTTTTATGTGGCAAGTATCATGCTAGTCTCAGGGATACAAAGATGAAGACAAAGATGGAACAGGTTCTGCCCCCAAGGAAATTACTTTCTATCCAGTGAAACACATACACATATACGTGATAAAAATCAAGCAAATAAAAAGTAATTTTGAAGGGATGGGTGGGGGTTGGAGAGAAAACTACATTAGCAGTTAGCATTATCATTGGACTATGTACTGGGGATTGGGATGGGCTCTTAGCACTCTTCCCGCCAAGTGCCCTTGAAGAGTTTGGCCTTTGTTTCCTTTGATTAGTTCAGTGTCTTTGATTGAGTCTCACTAGGTGCTAAGCCCGAGGCCCAAACCTATATCTAGGTACTAAGCCAATGTGGGTATGAATTGGTAACTAAGGTGGGTCTCCAGGTGGGGCCAGTGAAGGGAGGTGCTAACTCCAGAGCCAATAGTAAGAGCCTAAGTTCTGGTCACTCAGATGACTTTAATGACGTCTGAAACTGTATAAAAAGGGAGAACAGAGCCATTTACTTAAGGCTCTCACTCCTGGAGGCACGGGACTCTGGGCAGCCCCTGTAAGGGCCTTCCAGCTGAACTCAGATGTTGATAGTTTTCTTGGTAACTATGAATTGTATTTGGTCTGTTGATGTTGGTAATTTGTTTGTATTAGCTCTGAAGTTCAGGGTGCTGGCTTTTTCCCCTGAACTAAGTGAATGATATTTGTATGCTGAATTAAATAGAGATTGTTAACCCCTTAACGCTGCTTTCCTTACTAAAGCAGATCAAAAGAACCTGGGCTTGCAGCATTCTGTGAGCTGGTTGTTGTTGGTTTTACACCCCCCACAGCAGCTGCTAGCTGGAATGTTGAAACAGGCTATCAGAAAAGACCTAACACAGCAAGTGCCACTAGAGCAGAGCTTTGAACAAAGTGACGGATTCTCACAGTAGTGTATTTCAGGTATGGTGGGAAACATCAGTAAAGTCATGAAGATGGGAGATAGAAAGCAAGAAAGCCAATTTGGATGGAATGTTGGAGGTTTGAAGAGAAGGAATGTGCAATAAGACTCAAAAGGTAGATTGGATTCCTATTTTAAGGACCAGAAACAAGAGAGAACCACCAGATCTTCTTGAGCATAGGAATGGCATGACTAACCCATCTTTTAGTAATATAAGTATTGTTATTATGGGGAGCATAGATTAGAACAGAGAGTGCTGGGAAATGAAAGACCAGTTAGGATACTACTAGTAAGGGCCTGAACTGGGGTGGCTGTGTGAAAGGAGATAATCTGAAACGTGAGAGACATTATTAAGGTAAACTTGACAAGACTTTGTAATTGGATTGATGGAGAAAAGGACAGTGAAGAGTTGAGTATGATTCTGAGGTTGTAAACCTAGAGGATGAGAAGGATGACGATATCCTCACCAAATAAGGAAGTTCAGAAAAGGGGTAAGATGGATGGGAAAGTTCAACTTTGGACATACTGAGTCTGTGATGCCTATAGACATACAGTTAGAGTTCTCTAAAGGGCAAATGGAGACACAGAATGGGGCCAAGATGGATGTATAAATTTGTCAATATTCTATACAGAGGAAAAAAAACTGAACCTGTAGTTCTTAAGGATTATGGCTTTGATGATAAGAACATACATTTAAAACTATCTGAGATAGCAGTTATTTAGGTTTGTAGAAACAAATTCTAGACCAGAGAGCATGTCAGATATTGATTTCAACCACCTCCCCACCTTCACCCATTTTATGTATAAGAAAAATGAAGCCCTGTGTGGTTGAGTGACTTATTCAAGGTCAAGATACTAAGTGTCAGGGGCCGAATTAAAACCCAGATCTTCTAAATCCAGTCAGTGCTCTTTCCATAATAACATGCTTTCTGTATTTAATGCAAACTTCTGATTTTACAGATATGGAAATGGAAACCCAAGGGGTTAAAAAGTTGCCTAAGTTCACCTAGGTACTAAAGGTCAAGATCAAGATTTTAACTGAGGCATCCTGACCGCAAATCCAGTGTAATGTAGTAAAAGATGTGTGTTACTGCAGAGTATAATATAAGTATGAGTTAGTGTGATTCCCAACTACATTTAGCACTCAATGTAGTTGAGTCAGTTCAGATAGCAAGTAGCTCCATCCCCGCTTTAGCATGCTGTTGTTCTCTCAGTTACATCCAATTCTTCATAACCCATTTTGAGGTTTTTGTGGCAAAGATATTGAAATAATTTGACATTTCCTTCTCTAGCTCATTTTACAGATGAGAAACTGTGGCAAATAGGGTAAGGGACTTGCCCAGGGTCACATAGCTAGTAAGTGTCTGAGTCTGGATTTGAACTCATAAAAATGAGTCTGCTTATTCCAAGCCCAGTACGCTATCCACTGTACCATCTAGGTGCCCACAGCTTTGTCTAGGGGCAGAAAATATTTTGCCTTGGTATTGGGTTCAAATGTTTCCTATGTATGACATAACTGTGTATGCTCATGGTTTGAGTAGCCTATATTGAAGGAAGCTAGGTGATAGAAAGATAACAGGATCCAGATGATCCTTTGTACTCATAACTAACTTCACATAGCCTCCAAACCTGGTCGATCCCAAACACCTAAAGTGGCAACTCCAAGCAGCATAGTTACCACTTGGCCTTGCTATACCTGTACACTGTGGTATGTTGAGGCTCCAACTGACATCGAAGGTGCGAAGTGAAATGCAGCAAACACACTATTTCCATGGGCTGCATGCCATTTTGTCTCTGTGAGTTGACTCATTTACCTTCACTCTCCACTCCTCTGAATTATCAGATATCAGTGGGGCAAGCAGTGTTCACAAGTGTATCCTTAGCTAATCCAGATCATTAGTTGCAGTGGGAATTGATTTATCTATAATAAGCTCCTGTCCTGAGCTAAGTGCCCTAGTATTGACTCCGTATTAGACCTGGGTTTAGTAGCTATAATCATCCCTGCATGAGTGAGGAGGGGTCAATGTCCTTCCTATTTTGTTCTAGGTAACTAGGTACATAGACAAATATATTTTATTATTAATTAACTCTATTCAACAAGCATTTATTAAGTAGCTATTATGTATCAGGCACTGTACTAGGTGTTATCACTTAAAAAACAAAAATGAAAGAGTACCTGCTCTCCTGAAGCTTACATTCTATTAAAGGGGAGAGAGAGATAAACATCTATGGATAAGTAGAAGTTTGTGTACGTATCTATATCTGTCTATAACATAATAGAGCATGTCTACATTGCATATATCACAAAGTAATTTCATTGTGGTGAACACTACACTTTAGGGGAATCAGGAAAAATCTATTATAGGAGGTGATATCTGGACTGAGCCTTGAAAGAACTTAAGTATACAAAGAGGGGGAGGTAATGACGGGATACATTCTAGGCACAGGAGTTATTCTGAGCAAAAAAGCAGAGATGAGAAAATGGACATTGAGAAAGTCAGTTGGGCTGAAACAGGTAGTGAGTGAGTGAGAGCATGCGTAATCATCCTTGACAGATAATAAAAGTATGAATTGCTTTAATTGCCAAAGAGAGGAATTTGGAGTCACTGAAGTTTATTAAGCAAGGGAGTAACTTAGCCAGACTGGCACATTTTCGGTATTAATTTTGTAACTATGTGTAGGATACATCAACGAATAGAGGTCAGTTATAAAAAGACAATCAGGAGGGTTTACAGAATGTGAACACTACGTTTAACCACAAGAGGTTTGTGCTGAATAGTTTCCTTTTTCTATCCATTAATAAAGACCATCTTATCAACCCAATGCTCATCACCAAAGGTCATGTGCTCCATCCAACACTGATGGGTATTCTGTGATAACCACAAAGCTCTTTCTGACTCAGAGATCTGACTACTTCTCTTATGTAAAAAGAACCCCACCCCTTTGTGGGTGGCATGAATAACTGTGTTAGCCTAACTGTTTAGTTTGTGGACTTATGCAATCAGATTTTTGACTCATGATACCCATATGAGGAAGAGAGGACCTTCACTCCTTCTCCTGACTCATATTGACCTTTTTTCACTAAAAGCATACTGCATACATTTGTCTCCATCATAATAGAAATGTATAAAATTAAATGCATTAAAACAACCAGAATAGATGTTTCTTTCTAAACCACAAATCCTCCAGGGACGCTTGAATTAGCCACTGGAGGATTTTATGGTGAGGGCAGATCTTGGCTGAATCTTACTACCTTACTGGTCTTTCCTCATTTTTATCTTTTGTAGGCATGGCCTCTAACATCCCTCCCTGGCCAAGTATACTTATTATATCAGAAAACAAGCAAGGAAACAAACAAAATAAAACATAAACAAGCAAACAAAACCACAACAACATATTTCTCACTCTATTCTTCATTCCAAATGGAGGGTCACTAACTACTTTGTATCTGGGCATGAGTAGTATAAACCTGTTTTTCTCCTGAGTACAACATTTATCCCTCCTCAGATGGATCCCCCCTGGTATCTCTAAGGGGAAGTGACAAGTCAGGAGCTTGGGGAAAGTGCTACATGCCAGGTTTATTCAGAAAAAAAGAGGTATGATTAGAATCTAGAGGAGGCTAACTCCAAAGAAATACAAAATCTAAGCATTTTGGTGAAACTTAAGACGTGCAATATGTGTCTACCACATGGAAGATAAACAGAATTATGTAGGATTTGGGCTTTTTGAGTTGTTTATAGAGCTTCTGTCCTCTGCAGCAGTTTCAATTAATTTATTCACATATCTTTGACAAGAATTATACTAAGGATTTGGATTCATTAATTGGCCATTGGGACTAGATTGAATGCCTACTACCACTTAGAGACCCAGTCCTTGCTTGTCATAAGAGCAGCAAGATATTGTTTCCTTCTGTCTCCCATCTCCTTCCCCCCACTAGAATTACATGCCAATGCATACAATAGCTTTCTTTTTAAAACTTAAGGAGAAAATCTATGAAAAAGGTCTGTAGATGACTGCTGCAATTCAATCCACCCATAATGGGCCCTGCCTGAACTTCTTTTAATGTCATTTTCTTTCAAGGGCTTGGCGTTTTATTTTATTGGAGATTTATGAAACCTCTTGCATGAAGTCATTAAAGCTGTGGCCACCTTGAGCAGCAGTCTTATCATTTAGCTTTCCTGGATTATTAACTGGGCACGGCTCTGTATATGGTAATTATATTCTCAATAATGGGACCCACTCAGCACACGTTTAGGTTCCATTTATATTCCTCCCTCCCTTTACATTTCAACGTAAAAAAGTTTGCAAATGGGCATACACTGTGACTTGAACCTGGAAAATGAAGCTTTTATTGTGCCACCAGATGTTCAAAATATCTGAAAAAAAAAACATTGTGCAGTTAAGTAATGCAATCTTTCATAAGCCTCTCCCTGTGGCACACGTGTCTTTGTTCTTCAGCATTCTAAGCAGGAGCAAGTTCTGGACAGGCAATGTTTTATTCTCTGACCCAACTCCCTAAAGATTTGGGTACTTCACATTGCAGAATTGCCTCTGTATTCCACATCCCTCCCCCCACCATTTTTTTTTGCAATGGTTTATTTTGTCTGCCAAATACTGGGCTAGATTATAGCAGGGGGTATTCCTGTGATTTCTTGGGCCTCTAAATAAGCAAGCAAGGATTACCCTTTTTATTTTATATCCTAAAGCTTGACCCTAAGAAGGGAAAGTCTCTTTGTTTTCCAAATCACAGTTGGAATCTTGAAACCTCAGGTAACCACATTGCTCATTACTTGAACACCTGTGTTTGACTATGACAATAATTCACATTGCAAGAATTTATAGGAAAATTATCTCGTAACCCAGATTGTTTCTAAATTGTTTGCCTGGGCATTTTCTCCCTGGGCTAAGAACCTTTCATTAGCATTGCTTGTAGTTATCACAATTTGAGAGGCAGGTTGATGATACGCTGAGGAGTTTCCTGGCCCTGGAATTGGGAAGATCTGAGTTCATACCCAGTCCCAGACATTAGCTGTGTGACCCTGGGCAAGTCATTTAGCCTATGGCAGCCCTAGTTTCCTATACTGTAAAATGGGGATGCTAATAGCACATACTTCCCAAGATTACTGTGAGAATCAAATGAAATAATTGTAAAGCACATACTTCAGTGCGTGGAATATAGTAAGTGCTGTACACATGCTAGTTGTGATGATGATGATGAAGAAGAAGAGGAAGAAGAAACCAAGGAGGCTGCAGGGTTTGTTGTAGTGACTGCCAATAGACATTATTACAATGTTATAATAAAGGACAAATTTATGAAAATACAGGTGGTTGGTTGTGTGTTATTAATAATAGATACAAACAAATAATAATAGTTCTTATTTGTGTAATACACAGCTAGTAATTGTTAATTGAGATAAAATTTGAATTCAGGTTTTCCAGACTCTAAAAAGTGAGGAAGATTTCCATGATAGATGGATATGATACATTTCTAGGAAGATTTCCATTCATAGAGAGCTCTGGGGCCAAAGTTTGGGAAAATATGGATGAGATATGTTGATGAAGTACATAGTACAGCTTTCATCTTTGCTGTGTATTCCAGAATCTACAAAATCATTTGAGTATGGAGTACTGAGTATGGAACTGGTCCAACTCTTGAACCTATTCCCGTGTTTTTATGGCATAGCATCCTAGAATCAAATAATTCTGGTTAGAGGAAGCAAAAGCTATTTCCCATGTGTGAATTCCAGGGTTGAAGTGAGCTTCCAAGATGCATTTCCGGAGCATGGTTAAGTATAGCCTCAAGAGGAAACCACTCTTTTGACACTGTGTACAGCTTCATAATATTAATTATTGATATTTATGTGTAAATATGGTTTGTTCCCCCAAGCAAATTGTAGCACCTTCAGAGCAGGGTCACTAGTATCTCATTCTTCTTTGTATCCTCTTAGCACACTGACTTACATAGAAGCCCCTCAATATATTTGCAGATTGATTTGCTAATTTAGGTGATCCCAGAAAGGGAAAAATAGGCAGGCTGACAAATGCTTGCTGTCTATAAAAAAAGTATTCAGAATATACTAAGTTTAGTTTGCATATCAACATTTTCTCCATTATTTTCTTAACACAACAATAAATCAGGTCCTGATACACACACACACACACACACACACACACATTTTATTTCTGCCTATTTCCAAAGTATAAATGCTCATACTGAAAGTGTAACATTCAGTTCTCTCAAGCTGTACAAATTAGCTCAACAAATTCCCGGGAAGAAGAGCATGGAGGATGACACAGAAGTGGAATGATTTTGTGGTTTCATATATAAACAAGCTTGAGTTTAATGGAAGGAGGATGGGGTAGAGTAGTGATTCTCTAGCCTGGATTAGGGAATTAGTGGGCATGCCATGTAGGACTGGTTAAAATATCAGATAAGCAGTCACAAGGTTAAATAGACTGAAGTCAAAAGCTCAGTGCAATCATTCAGATAAATAGCAAAAGATGGAGTAAAGCAAGGTTAGGCAGTCTAAGGCCAGCATGGTCAAACATTTAAGATAACCTGAGGCAGAGCAATAAGAAATCTTCCTGTGATTTGTCTCCATCTTTCTGAGACTTTAAAAAAAAATTCAGATAGCCTGAGGTTAGCTTCAAGTCCTAGAAAAAAGACTCTCAGGAGTTAATGGACATAGATTGGGTATCCCAAAGTAGGTATGCCTGTCCTGGGAGGTGAAAGGTCCCTGCTCACTGAGGATCTTCAAAAAAAGGCCCATGAATATTTGTTGAGTATGTAGTGATGGGAATTCATTTTTTAGGTGGTAATTAAGTTACATATCCACTGAGGCCTCTCCCTTTTCCCATATCTGAAATTCTGTGATCAAGTAGTCATTGGATTTAATTTAATTAGTTAGAGTGGGGAGGTCTAGAAAGTTAGGTGAATGGGATTTTTGAAAACTGGAAAGCAAGAGAGTTGTCACTACTCCTACTTGGCAATTTTTTGTCATTATGAAACTGACAGAATTATTTAACTGTAAAAATGGCTTCATAGAAATTTGGCATAATAATAGTCTTTCCTTTACATCAGAAGCTATTGTCTTGGTGATAGATTCTCTCGATGAGCAAACTTTACTACACACTGCAACTGCTCAATAAATATGTAAAAATGGCAAAACATTCTTTAAAAGTTTGGTTCCATTTGAGTTGCCAAAGTAAATAAATATTTATTCTTATAATAAAGAAGCTGTTTTGCATAGTGAATAGAGAGATGTTTGGAGTCACAAAAATCTGGGTTCAAGTCCAGTCACTGACACATACTACTGGGGTGACCTTGGACAAGTCCTCCTGAGGGAGGTTTTTGACAGGACCTTTGATTTTGTCAGTAATGATACATTGAAGAAATCACAAGTCTACCCAAATGCATACATACACATAAACACACATGCATTCATGTGTGTGTTTATATATGCATCTTATGAATATTATATTTTTATCTTATGTATTGATACACATATACATACTCTGTAAGTTATTTCAGCATCCTTGATATTTATAGGAGTTCATGTATGGTCAAGATGTCACATGGGATGGACAAACACGAGAAAGGTAGATGAAAAGTGAGTTATTGGAGTAAGTACCCATCACATTGAAATCAGAGGTTCAATAGTGTGCCAGAGTACCAATATTATTTATGGTGATCAGAAAATGTTTTTTTTTCTTAAAGATTTAGGCAAATACCCACATTTGCAATGATAAAATAAATAAATAAGCAATAAGATCAATTAATGACAGGAAAGAATTTCTGACTTTTAGCTTGACTTTTCTAATTAATTTATGTTTTATTATTATATTTTGGAATGGAAAGCATAAGTCAGCTGTAGCATCTCACAAAAGATTTACATGTGAGAAGTGGCATAAAAGGAAATTTCAAGGATAGAGGAGCCAGAGAGGCCACAAGTTTATCATATAAAGAAAATGGAAGCCACAGCTGAGCAGTCTAAATGCTACTTCACATTGGTACCTGATATACATTTATGTGTATGTATATGTGTGTGTGTGTGGGGAGGGGTTAAAAATATATATGTATATATGTATATATGTGTGTGCATGTGTATATGCATATGTATTTGAATGTATATTTGTATGTCTATAATATGTCTATACAAACACACACATATGTGTGTGTGTATGTACACACACACACAGGGAGGGGGGACAGCATGTCTGAATAAGAGGGTGTAGAGGGAGTATTGACTCTAATCAAATCATGAATTTAGAATCTATGGAGATATGAGTATTTAGACAATTGTATCACCTTCCCCTTTCTGGATATAGACAGCCTCACTGTCACAATGTGTTGTAAATTGGAGGTTAGAGTCTTAGAGCCCTTAGATTCATAACCTTATAATCCAACTTCCTAATTTAACAGATGAAAAAATTTAAGACATGAGAGTGTAATCTAAGCTCCTAACTTTATAGATAAGAAAATTCAGGCCAGAGAGATTGTTATTTCTCCAAGATGATTCAACTGGAAGTCCTGAGATCAAACTCCAAATATGACTCCTAGTCTGTTTGTAATTCCCAATATCCCTCTTACACAGCCATTTAGAAGTATTTTTTAAAATGAATAAAACTCCCATTACTTTTACAAATTATCTTGAATATGGAGTACTCACGGAATTCCTCAGGGTATGATAATAGATTTCCCTATTTTGTAACAGGAGGCAAGAGGAAGTAATAGCTTAATTGACTTTCCTGAAGTCACATGAGTATGTCACATATTTGGAAATTGAATTTTAAATGCCACATGTTTCTTTTTAGTTTTGACAATCATGCTGAATTAGACTTTGATCAAATTCTAACTCACACACCTTTATATTAATCTAGTGCCAAGCACATTTTTCAGCTTTTACATCTTAGGATAAATAATAGCTGACATTTATATAGTACTTTAAGTTTTGCAAAGTACTTTTCATGTTCTATTTCATTTGATCCTCACAACAACCCTATTGATAAGTAATGAAGTTATGATTTACCTCACTTTCAGATAAGAACTTAAGCATCAGAAAAATTAAATGACTGGCTGTGGTCATAGTAATTAAGTTTCAAAAATAGGACTTGAACTTAGAGCTCTACTCCCTCCTGAGCCTTAGAATACTTAAACCCAAGAGTAGTTAGATGCCTTCACCATCACTCAGCAGGGTATGACAATAGACTCCTTTCTTCCAGATTCTGCTCTCATGAAGCTGTCAAAAATCTTCCTGGAGTCTGACCATGTCATCACCTCTCGCTTCTCAAGTGTCTTCAGTGGCTTGTTACTTACTGAATAATAAAAGACAACCGTCTTAGCTTAGCATTTAGAGCCTTTCATAGTCTAGCTCTGACCAATCTTTCCATCTTAATTTCACATGATTTCCTTTCAGATTATTTTTTATATGTTCCTAGAAAATTGGCCTAAAATAGCTGTTACCCAACCTTGACATTCTGTCTCCTTTTTCCATAATTTTTTTCCTGCAGAAATATCTGAAATTACTTTTGTTTTTAGTTCTTCTTAGAATCTATGGTGTTTTTAAAGTTCAGATTGGGAGCACATTTTATGTGAATTCTTCTCTCATCCTCATAGTTGTTACTCTTCTCTCCTTTATCAAATCTTTTGGTATTTGCCTTTGAGGGGGATATGTATGTCTACCCAGTGTCAGACTACAAGATTGAATATCTAATATCCTGACAAACTTCATCTAGACCAGGGGTGGGGAACTCGCAGCCTAGAGGCCACATGTGGCTTCCTAGGGTGTAGCTTTTCGACTGAGTCCAAGTTTTACAGAACAAATCCCTTTATGAAGAGAATTTGTTCTGTGAAATTTGGAGTTCACTAGTCTATAGTTTCCAAAATCCTCATATTTCTCTTTCTGAAAGACAAAAGAAACATAAACAAACATTTAACTTTGGTAGTTGGTTTAAGAGGAAGGAACAATCTACCAGGATATATTGCTCTGTTCAGAGTCATATTAAGGAATTCCCTTTCCAGAGATAAAAAAAAAAATCTTTTCAATGAGAGTCCAAGTGTATTTCTTGTATTTCCCTTTTCCCCTGTGTTCCCTGCCTTCAAGATTCTGCAGCATTTGGCTTATTTAACAAAAGTGCATTTATAAGTGAGAAGTTCTCCCAAAGGTTCATTAACGTCCTAGAGGATTTGAGGAGCCTAACTGTCTTTGAGTCTGTACTCCTTCATTCGAAAAGAGACAAGCTAAATAGATTTCATGAATCATGTTTTCACTTGAGTCTGAGCTGTTAACTTATAGCAAAGGAGAGAAAACATTTTCTGTCAATAATCAAAATATGTGACGATTATCAGGTTAGCATGAAGAAGGATGGATTGGAATAGCATAGGAAAGTGAAGAGGGAATGTTTTTTGCCATATTATGAACTGACATATTACCACTGGCCTAAAATCATAATATCCTTGGAAAGTACCTTGGCTGTTGTAGTAGGCATGTAGTAAAATCTAAAGAATGAGACCCCTTTTGATATTTATAACAATTAATTTACTACATTGACCCCTTGTTATCTCTCAAGCCTTTTTTTAGATTTTAATTCTGTCAGTTAACATATTACTTAGAACTCTTTGTTATTCATGAAGGTTAAAAGTATATAGTCTATGAAAACACTCAAGTCATTGGTTGATGGAAGAAAACAGAGCAGAAGAGATAGTCCCATAACAGGGCAACACCTCCCTCCCTCTGGGTTGACATTGATCAGCACTCTCTACAATTCCCACTAGAATACCCCCAGTGATGGAGAACTCACTGCCTCTCAAAGTTACCTATAGTTATAAAGTACCTCCTTCAATCCCTTGTAAATTCCATCTATTGTTCTGGTTCCAAAAATAACTAACCTAACCTTTTCTCCCATCTTTAAATGATTAGACGAATCCTAGAAAAATTCAGAAAAAAAAACTATTAGGACTTTGCTTTGCATTAAGTAGAGTGAGTATACCAAGGCAGTAATCAATTCTGCTGTTTTCCCTGAATTTCAAAGTCATCAAAACAAGCTTTACATGATAAAAAATGTATTTTTGAAAGTCAACCTTGTTTTGCTTATTCTTGGGTATTTTTTTCAGTTTCCATTTTGAAAATAGTCTCTGAACCTGACTAGAATCAAATTACTTCAATACATCTGCTTCTAAATGGACAAGTTTTCAGATAAATATTTTAATACAAACATACATTCAAATGCACGTGTGTTTACTATACATATACACATACACACATGTATACTATACATATACACATATACACACATATATCTATGTACACACATATACGCACTAGTGGCATGATGATAATAATAATAGTATCATAATGATTCAGGGTTTTCAAAGTACTTTACATATTAATCCATTATACATATACATAGCAAATACACTTATACATTACAACACATGTATGCAAATACAACATACAAACTTTCATATGTGCATACACACATACACACACACACACACACACACACACACACACACACACACCAAACTTTGCTAGCATGCTTCAGCTACCTTTTTTCCTCTGCTTCTGTTGTCTCCTCTTCTCCCACTAGTTAGTTCCTCCTAGAACCAGTATTCTGAGGAAGGGCCCAAACTAGCCATCCTTCATTCACTGAACACTTATCTCCCCTCCTCCTTTTATTAATTGTATTCCCTCCTTAGGAATCTCTGCTTCTTCTTCTCTCACTCATAACCCGTGTGCAATCTGACTTCATACCTCATCATTTAACTATTATAGATGTCTTTAAAGTTACTAATGGTCATTTAATTGTCATATAGTGACTTTCTTCTCAGTCTTCACCCTTCATGACTTCTCTGCATCATTTGACAGTTTCAATCACTCTCTCTTCTTAAATGATCACTCCTCACTGGATTTTTGTAACCCTACTTTTTATTAGTTCTCCTTTCTGACTGTTCTTTCTAAGTCTCCTTTGCTGGTTCTTCATCTATACCCCACCAATTAATCAGAAATTTTTCCCAGAACTCTGCTTGGGTTTGTGTTGTTGACCCTTGTTTCTTTTCTTTCTTTACAATCTTACTTGATGTTCTTATTGGCTTCCCTGGGTTCAGTGATCATCTCTGTACAGATCATTCTCAGATCTCCTCACTCCCACATCTCCAACTACCTCTTGCAAATCTTAAACAGGATGTCCCATAAACATTTCAAATTCAATATGTCCAAAATAGATCTTATTATCTTCTTTCCCCAACCACCTGCCCAGCTTCCATACTTCCATGTTACTTTTGAGGACATTGTCATCTTTCCAGTCAATAAGTTTCACAGCTGTAGTCCCAGCTTTGGCTCCCTAGGCTCTTACTCCATGTATCCCACCCATTGTCAGATTGTTGTTGCTATTTCTACCTCTGCAACAAGCATTATATGTGCCCCCTTCTCTTCACTCACAATGTCACTACCCTAGTTTAGATCCTCATCACTACTGCAAGACTTCTGATGGGTCTCCCTGCATCAAATCTCTCCATACTCCAATCTATTCTTCACTAAGTTTCTAAAGTGATTTTCCTAAAGCATCGGTATGATCATATTACCCACTCATTACACTCCAGTGGCTCACCATTGCCTCAAAGATCAAATGTAACATCCTTCACTTGGTATTTAAAGGTCTTTATAATTTGATCCTTTCCTACCCTTCTGGCTTTCTTGTGCTTTACTCTCAAATTACTCTATAACCCAGTTATACTTGCCAAGTTGTTTCTACTGTATATACTACTACATCACTTCTCTCTATGCCTTTCTAATGATTGCCATTCTTGGAATGCCTTCCATCCTGACATCCATCTCTTATTTCCACTAATTTTTTAAAATCTCAGCTAAAAGCTGACTTTCTATAACAGGTCTTTCCTGGTTGCCATAGCTGCTATTGTCTTTCTCTCTTCAATTACTTTCAATCTATTATGTCTATATCTTATATCTCCTTAGTTATTTTTACATTGACTCTCCTTTTAGAATATTAGCACCCTGAGGGTAGGTTGTTTCTTTTTTCTTTTGCCTTTCTTTGTATCCTCATAGCTTGCCATGTTGATCTGGACATAGTATATAACCGATGTGTTTTTTCTTTTGATGGATCATCCTATGAAGTACATCTATTTTTCCCCCCTTTCACAGGCAGGTTTCCAATAGAATGTGAATAGTCCTAAGAATTTAAAGGTACTTGAATGATCTTTGCTTTATTGAATTCTACAAAGTCAGGTTTTTCATGACTAATTTTTGCCTCTGAGTGTAATATACAAAAAAAAGAGGACTCATGGTGAAATGTTATTGAAAATGAATTTAGAAAAAGGAAATGGCAGTATGTTTTGTATGTAATCCTTAGCCTGTCAAATCTAATAAAGGAAATCATAGGAAATATTTTGTCATAATTAACTTACTTGGTTTTCTAAATAATATTTAAAGAACTTAAGTTCCACAGGGATAGACCACCTCTAACTATTGTTTTTAGTATATTGTTTTATAATATCGAATATCGGTAGTGGTTATATTCTCTTGTTTTTCTGCAATGTGTGCTTGCTTTTGATGAGTTCAGCATTTTGCAAATATTATTTCATTAGCTCTCACAAAATTCCTGAGGTAGGTGACATGCTATGTTATTATCTATAATTTACTGTTGATGGAAGTTAAATGGTTCAATGACTTACCCAAGGTCACAGAATAAGTCAGTATTACAGCTAGGACTCAAATGAAAGGTTTCCTCATTTCTGTGTGCAGGGCTTCACTTGTAATTCTATATTGTCCAAAATAAAGAAAATGTTTAACTCTCTAATTTCACCAGAAAAGAGGTTATGTGTACTGGAAATGAACTTCCTCATCATTCTCTAGGATCTTAGATATAGCACCATTGATGTCATCTACCCCACCATCAGTATCATAATCACAATTAACAGCAAACACATCAGTAGAAAGACATGTCTGCTGTTTCTGGCATAGTGAACAGAGGTCTGGACTTTAAGTCTGGAAGACTTGAGTTTGAATCCTGTCTTAGAAAATTACTAGCTGTGTAACCCTGGGCATTTCACTTTATCTCTCTCAGCGTTGGTTTCCCCTATTATAAAATGCAGATAATATTAGCACCTACCTTATAGAGTTGTTTTGATGATATGTAAGATAAATTTTAAAGTATTTTGTAATATTAATTATTATTATTTTATTATTATTATTTTTGTTTCTGTTATATTCCTATACTGGAGATAAATAAACATACGTGACATAATTCCTGACCTCCTGCTCTTTAGCTGGAAAGAGAAAACATTTACATAATAAGAAAAATAATAATACAAAACCTTTTCTTGGTTTAAAACAATGGTACAGGCAGTGCTATAAGAATGCAGAGGAAGGAGATATACTTCCAATATTGTGGATGTTAATGAAGACTTCATGAATAAGGTAAAATATAGAATGGACATGGAGGGAAGATATAAATAAGAGAAATGGAGAAGAGGGAAGTCAGTCAAGGTAGGGGACAGGGAAGGCAGGATAAAATAAGGTGAATATCTATATTATTTGGGGAATGTTGAGGAAACCAGTTATAACTTGGTGTAGTAGGAGATAAATGTTGAGAGCTATGTCAGAGTTAAATTGTGTAAAACTTTGATTGCCAAGCTAAGGATTTAGGACATTAGCCTGTAAAAAAAATCGGCAGCCATTGATGACTTTTGAAGTTGAGGTGGATGAAGGGTAAAATAAGTGAGCTAGCATTTAGGAAAGTTTATTTTGTCAAGTGTTTAGAATGCTTTCACTGATGAAGAGATAGGAAATTCTTACACAATGGTGGTGAGAACTAAAAGAGCCTGGGTTGAAGTGGTTGCAGGGGGGATAAAAAGAATTGAATAGATTAAAAAAATACAGAATTGCATTTGAAAGGACTTTACAACTAAATGAATCTGGGAGAGACAAGGGAGAAGGAATCAAACATGAACAAGTGTTGATTGAGTCAGAGTTTCTATAGCTTAGGTTAACACAGGAAATTAAATCCCTGTATGTTTATGCTGAGGGCTGATAGTGAACAGAAGAAATACAACTGTCTCCTTTCCCCCCACTTCTCCCACCTTTTTTTTTATCCTGATGTAATGAATGTGTTAGATATCAAGGAATCTATTTCACATGAGGCCATGTACCAAGGACACAGGCATTGATTGGGAGAGAATGGACTCCATGAAAATTTGGCAGCTGGCTAAGTCAGTCAAGGAGATAGGAAAGGTGACAACAGGAAACTAGAGTGGCAGTAGCTAGGGCTTTGGCTTTTGGGCCAACAATTGAGGGTACAGAAGTCAGAAGAGAAGAGAGAAAAGATATGCTGGCTTCTGGAAGCTGCAGAGGTCAACAAGTGTTTTGAGTAAGGATGCAGGGCTGACCCTGTGGAAATTTCCATTTCACTTTGACTGCAGAAATGCTTAGTCAAGGACTCTCGCGTAATTGAAGGTGTGTGTCCCTGAAAGACATGAAACTCTTCCTCAGAAAAGTGGGCTGAGATTGTTTTCCGTTACTGTATGACACTATTCTTTTTGATTATGGATAAATGATCTGTTTCTAAGCTTATTATTCTAAGATTTATTTGCTAGCAGACAACTTTGTTTTTAATTTCATTACATATTTTCAATTAACAAAATTCATTTGTCCTCCCTCCTATTTCTCCTTCCTCCAGTTAAACAAAATGAGAAAAGAGAAGAAAAAAGAAAACCCATGTAACAAATATTCATAGTCTAGCAAAGCAAAATTTTGTCATTGGTCATGTCCAAAAAGACATCATGTTAAGTCATTATGTTATTTATATTGAGCTTTGAACTTATTGCTATCTCTATCTGTGCAGATAACAACATTCTTATGCTTTTTGATGTATGTATCATATCCCATTCCCATTTGCAGGTAACACCTAAATCATTTCAACTTTTCCCAAGGATCCCTAGGGACAACAGTAGATATTAGCCCATTCCAAGGTTTCATTCATTGCCTGCAGGACTCTTTGGGAGAACTTATTTTTCTCTGATCATAAGCCTGAGGAAACAGGGGAATGCATGTGGAAAAAAATGCTAGAGCTATATCGGGTACACGTTTCTGAGTTGTATGTCACAGAACGATTCCAAAGAGTTCATTCCTTAAATTAGAACTTGGATTTTAAATACTATGACAATTCTTTGACTGTCCATTATAGCTGCTGGTGACTTTTAGGATTACACTTAATAAATGAAGCAACTGGTCGGTGAAGGTGTAAACTTATATTCATTAAATCCTGTGAGTATCCCAGTAAACACTTGCAGGAACACTTATGCTGGAAATGTTTTTTCTAACAAGCACCTGAAAACTGGCCAGGGTTCTCTTGGCAGCCTGCCACCAAATAGCTACACTACTATTAAAATTGATTTGACCAATATAAATTACCTGCCATTTATTAAATTTCATATTTAAGCAAGCTACTATGCAGATATTTGATTCTAGAAGCTGTTTTGATAATGATACCTCAGTAGGACTTTTTTTTTGTAGTGGTAGTAGCCCAGAGGTTTTAAAAAAAAATCTAGATCAGGTTTAAATATTGTTAAATTATCCAGAGTCTCTCCAGAAACAAGTATTGCCTGTTCTGAGAAGCAATGTTCTGTTAATGGAGCTTTTTTGTTTTTTTTAGGCAAACCTAATGTTAGAAAAGGATGCATTTTTTTAAAATCATCTATTTTGGTATAACAAGATGCTATTTAAAATTCATTTATTCCCAGAGGCTAAATGCATCACCTTATCTGGATTCCTGGAAAAACACACATAGTGAAGTTTCCAAATTCTTGGAGTATGTATATACCATTTGAGTTAATCTCCAAACAAAGGCTTCAGGGCTCAAATTACTACATCCTCTTCTCTCCACTAAAATACAGAGTTTCCCTTATCTTAATTGAGCAAAATGTTATTAGGACAGGAGAACTGAAAACAGGGTTTTCTCTACTTTGGGGCATTATCATAACAGGATGTATAATTTTGATCATTCTTTTCATCTTAAGATCCCAAAATAAATTTGTGTGATCCCATCATTTCCCATAGTCACTCTTTAACATGTGTACAAAGTATTGTCCACTACTTGCCAGCAACTTGAGGCATGAAAGAGTTCACAAAAAGAATGTCCTAGACCTCTTTCATTTCATTTTGTCCCTGGGTAGTAAATCCTAGGTGTCTGTGACACTAATCTATAGCACAGGGACTAGCCTGATGTGTGTTTTTCTATAGTCCATATTTTCTCTTACCAATCCTTATAGCAAGTAGGCTTTTGTTCCTTCGAGACCTCTCTCAATATGCTAAAGGTATGTTTATTTTCTAAAAGATATTAAAGATTGTATTGCCAAGCTGAAAATTATAATCACTAAAAGAGTTCACTCAAACAATAAATTGCTTATTTGTAAGCAAATCGGGGGCAAATTCATGGTTTAAGTAACTGCTTTGGAATACAAACTAAATGGAACTCATAAAATTGTCTGCTTCCTATAAAATAGAGCACTATAATGTTATCTGAGCTTCAAGAATAAACTATGTAGGAAACTTAGTCCCAAGTGTATTACATATGCAGCTATGCATGGGCCTCAAGGTTATTCATGAATTTAACAAAGGGGAGGGAAGGTGGTGACAGCACTTTATTTCTCCAAGAAACATGGGGAAGTTCAAAACATAACTGATCTAGAGATAGAAAGGCTGAGAATGAGGCAATTATAGAATCAGGAAACAGTAGATCAAGAGAAAACAGGAGAATGTGAGGAATGAGGAGATAGAGTGTGAATGAATAGTTGGTTTACAAACTGTGAATTACATTCAAAATTTTTCAATGCATTTTAAGTTTAACAGAGTATATAATTCCACATCTGACAGTGAGATACATATAAAAAGTGAGAGCCATAATACCATATAGCCACCATGCATTAGATTTGAAACATGACTTCACACTTGTATTATGTTCTCCCATCTTCTAATCTTTCGGGAACAAGAAGTGAATAAATTTAGCTTTCTATTTCTTATTTTGTCAATGATGCTATAATTTATACACTGGTAAAGAAAAAAAATGGGAAGGGTACAGTCATGGCTAGTTTTATTTCCATTGTCTACTTCAGGCAATAATCTTGAGGAAAGGTTATTTCCTCTTAAATTTCCCATAATCATCAAAGTTGATGAATATACAGTATGACTATTTTGTTGCCCTTTTTTTTAGAGTATCTTTATTTTTTGTCATTGCTGGAAGCTTTGGGAATACAGAAAAAAGAAATAAGTTTCATGGACTTTTATCAATACCATGAGAGAAGAGTATCATTCCTATGATGCTAACAATAAAATGGTTATCGGTCTTGTAGTGAGCCAGAATAATATCTCTCTCTCTCCCCCCTGCTTCTCTCTCTCCCTCTCTCTTTCTCTCTCTCCCTCTCTCCTTATAGACATATGTGTTCAAAGATATATTATATATACTCATACACACATGTCTATATAAACATATAATTACATATATTTTCATATCTGTGTGTATGTGTATACACATCATATGTGTGTGTATATGCATACATATATATGCATATATACATACATATACATGCATGCATGCACATATATGCACACACACACTCAAAGATCACATCACAAAGCACAGAGTTGGGAATGGTGAACACCTTATCTTCTCACCTATCCCTGCCATAGATCTACTGGGAAGTGAGGGGGAAATGGTAAAGCAACACCAACATAAGTCAAAGCTAAATATAAAAGGAAATCTGGGAAGACATTTTTGTGCCATTACTTCCAGAATGCTGGCGCTGAATACTGTGGCACAGATGGTTGGAGTGGTATTCCGAGTAAAGACCTGAAGAAAGAAACATTCTTCCTAGAAGAACCTTGAAGAATCTTCCCTTCCCTTCCTTCCCTCTACTTCCCTCCTCTCCTTTCTCCTCCCCCTCTCCTCCTCTCCCTTCTTCTGCTTTCCTTTTCCCTCCCCTCCCCTCCCCTCCTCTTCCCTCCCCTTTATACTATATTACTATACTATGCTATACTGCACTATATTGCTATAATGTCTCCCTTTTATATTTTTCTTCTTCTGGCTGAACATCCTTATTTCCATTCATTGATCCATAGCATGCTCTTTCATTTTCTGGTGTGTTAAATTATTAATTAAATAGCATAAGATGGACAATTTAAAAAAATATAACCCATCATTGCTTTCTCCAGTACCTATGACTATGAAATAGTGAACTAGCTGAAGAGTTAGGAAGATGCAGGTTTAGGTCTTGCCTCTGCATTTTCTGTGAGGATAACTGTGGACAAGTCATATGTGGCCTCTTTATGACTATATACATTATATATTAGTTTAGCATAATTTCCATTTTTGGTAAAATTCTTAATTTAAACTTTTGAATTATAATTCTCATAAAATGGAAGGAGCTATTTAAACAGGTAAAATGATTGATTTTTAATTCATTAAAATATTACCCTGACTTTAAGAATCTGATCGTGGTGATCTTGGATGCCAAGTGGATGCTGGTGGAATGCAAGGTCTGGCAGGTTGCATGAGGATTTAGTTAGACTCTTCTTTGACTCCCATTAAGTCCAGGTTAGAATTAGGATAAGGAAATACCTCTGGGGCAACAAAAATGGAAATTTTATCGTATGAAAAGCAAGCTTATAAAAGAGATGAGGATGAAATACAGAGTCACATCACTCCATGTTTTTGACAGTTGTCCAGGAAACTCTGAGTTTGACATGGCATCCAAAACTTAAGGGATAAAGACAGTCTGTCTTCAGGGAGGTCTTTTTTGCTTGGTTAGACTTTTAACACTAAGCAGACTCTTGCAGTTGGGACCTAGGAAAAACACCTGTGAAGCACTAAAAATGTCACAGAAAGCTAAACTGGGCTGCTGTTAAATCCATCTTTCCTTAAATATTTTTGATTTACCAATATCACTGTATCCTTTGATGATCTTACTAAAGGCCTTTAACAGGGCATGTTTCTGGTCTGAGTGCATTTTTAAGCTGAATTGTGAACTATAGATCCCTCAAGGTCCTAAATCCAGAGACAAAATTGTGTATCTGATGTCTGAAGGTCAGACTAATTAAGTTAGTGAAGGTTCTTCATGAGGTAAGGATTTTTTTTAACCCCAGTAATCTTATGAAAATCATCTATTGGAATCTAAAGAGATAATTGCCTACATAGGTGAAGATAATGCACTGATGAAGTCACAGATCTTTTGAAGAATTGAAATAATCAACAGATATTGTTGCTGAACTTCTAATCCTCAAATAATCATGAATTTGCTCATCTATTTACATGTTATTTCCCCAAGGGAAAAAGGTGTGTGTGTGTGTGTGTTTGTGTGTGTGTGTGTGTGTGTGCATTTTTTTCTCTTTATATCCCTTAAACTGCTTTCAGAATGCTTTCCACTGTGCTTCCATGCTGATTAGCCTAGACATAGTAAATAATATATGAAAAGGTATAGTATTATAGTATTATCAGGAAGAGGGAGGAAAAATAAGAATACGAAAATATTGTTGATTTTAGTAGAGACAAGTTAAATGATGTAATAATCTGGAAGCAAATGATTAATTGCCTAATAAAAGGTGAAGAAATAAGATTTATGAGAGTTGGGAAGAGGTAGAAATTACTTTAAGCTACAATGATTACAAAAGATTTTAAGAGATAGAACTGGAGTTGGGTCTTCAGATAGTACTTGTAAGTAACTTAAAATAGTACTTTTACCTTCTTCCTTGTCTCATATAGTACTTGGTTTTGTATCTCTCTGAGACATACACCATGCATTATTATGCATTTCAGTTATTCATTTATTTCAGAGGTCTTAGCTTTGAGAAACCATCCCCAACAACTCAGTGTTGACTTAAAACTAGATTAGAAAAGAAATGGCTGAGTTCTAGGGACCCAAATTTCTTGTTATAATAATGGGAAAGTGAGGCCAGACCATAAGTGCCATACTTGGGGATTCATTTGGGATAAGTAGCTTTTGAGAGCTATTGGGAGGGAGGGGTGAGACTTTTTTCCCCCAGGCTGTTATTATACTGTAAATTTTTTGCTGTGTTTCCTTAGAAGTCAGACCATAGTCTTTCTGATAATTGTCATTAACTTGAATGCTTGTTACTAATATTTGGTGCATTATTGTATTTGGTCTAAGGATTCTAACTATTAGAGAAGCATGGATTTTTTTTGTTTGTTTTTGGCAGGGCAATTGGGGTTAAGTGACTAGTACATGTGTCAAGTGTCTGGGGCCAGATCTGAACTCGGGTCCTCCTGACTCCAGGGCCAGTGCTCTACTCACTGCGCCACCTAGTTGCCCCAAAGCATGGATTTTTATTGCTAAAATGTTGGTGTCTAGTTCTGCAATGCTCACTTTTTAAATTGTTAAAAAAAAAAATTAAATAGACCTAACCTGTTTATTTTCCTTTCATATTGCCTTCTTCCTGATGTAGGTCCTCATTACTTCACACTTAACGCTGTTCTAGTAGACTGTAGGTGAATCTCTCTGCCTCCCTTTCCCCACTACAATCCATTCTCCATTCACCCAAAGATTTTCCTAAAGTGAAGATTTGACCATGTTACCCCCTTACTCAATAAATTCCAATGGCTCCCTATCACCTCCAGGATAAAATTTCAAAAGAAATCTCCTATTTAGCATTCAAAGCTTTTTGTAATCTAGCTTCCTCCAACTCTTCCATTCTTCTAACACCTTATTCCTTACTGTTTTTCTCTAGTGGCCCTGGCCTTCTTTCTGTTCCCTGGGGGCTGGGGGTGGGGAAAAAAACCAAAAAATAAAAAACAAATCAAACAAATGCCACTTCATCTCTCAGCTCACAGCATTTTCCCTAGTTGTTCTCCATGCCTGAAATGGTTTTTCTCTTCATTTCTGCTTCCTGGATTCCCTAGCTTCCTTCAAATCCCAAAGAAAATACCATCTTGTACAGAAAGTCTTTATCAACTCCTCTTAATTCTAGTGCCTTCTATCTGTTAAGTATTTCTCAGTTATCTTGTATAAATCTTGTTTGCACATATTCATTTGCTTGCTGTCTCCTCCATTAGATTGTGAGCTTTTTGAGGCAAAGACTGTCCTTTGCTTCTTTTTATATCCCTAGTACTTAGTGCAGTGCCTGAAACATGAAGGCCTTTAGAAGGCTATTGACTAGTCAATTGCCTTATTGTTAAATCCCTGTGAACTTCAGGTACACAGGATAAGGTTTGCCCACTGGCCTAAAAACTCCAACTAATCAATCTCAATTGGTTAATTTCTTAGTGGTAGCCTCACACACGTTCAGGGTTTAGCTGTTCCTGTAGGTTTGTTGATTTTTGTTGTTTTTTTCTTCTCTAGACTACTTCTCCTATTTTTTGATGGCTTTGGAATTATGGTTGGATGGCTCTTGTACTGGCAAGGATCCATAGAGTTGTTGTTTTAGACATGCAGAGAATTTTGGTATAGCTGATCTAGAGTTATCTAGAGATTTTTTCTGGACTTCAAATTGGATTCTCTTTCAGAGATCTATGGAGAAAATGTTGATGTCCTAAGTTCTTACAAGAATACAGAATAGTTTTACTGTCTTAGACATGATCTATAAGTATAGACTCAGAATATAGGGGTGGGGGAACCTAAAGTAAATGAGGAAGAGGATGCATGCCCCAGTTTTGGTCTTCTCCACTCCCTACAAACTTAAGACAAGGCTTGACTAGATACCTGACCAAGTAAATTAATTTTGTTCAGTCATTTCAGCCACGTCCAATCTGTGACCAACCAATCTGTGGTTTTCTTGGCAAAAATACTGGAGTGGTTTGCCATTTCCTTCTCCAGCTCATTTTACAGATGAGGAAATTGAGACAAACAGAGTTAAATAACTTGCATAGGGTCACACAACTCACTAGTAAGTGTCTAAGACTGGATTTAAGTTCAAGTCTTCCTGACTCCAGGTCTGGTACTCTATACACTGCACAACCTAGCTGTTTCTAGTTACTAACAATAAAACAAAATAAAATTTTATACAAAAGATTCAAGCAAATAAACTATCTCACCCTTTGTTGGCAGTTTTTAAGTGAGGTGGAAGAAGAACTGTTTCAAGACTTTGAGCAGAGGAGGAGCCTGGGATCCTCTGTCACATCTTTTGACATGACACCATGAATGCATGGGATGGCTATTTTATGTCTGTTTTATTCATTCTTTCTGATCTTAAGTTAATGACTATAGGAAATGGAACAGGATGGATAATGACCTTGTGAAATTCAATTCTTGTTAAGGAACCAACAGAAACTCAGGATGGAATCCAGAGTAGAGGCTACTAGTAGCCACAGCAATTGAATCTCAGTGAGGATCCAGCCCTGAGAAGACACCTCCATTAAGTAGAATAGCAATGGACCATCTTGGGAGCTGAGACACAAATTCCTAAAAGTAAGGAAGTGATTCATCTATCACCTATGTGTGTCTCAGCCAAAAGTGAATTTCCTCAAAAGTCTATTTTGTTTCTGACCACTGCCTCCCTTAAACTTTCCTCCTTTATATCAGCATCCTCTCCCATTCTATTTTCTTTTACTTCTACTTCCTTGTATAGCAAAATAGGTTTCTATAACCAAGTGATTGTATAGGTTATTCTCTCTTTGATCTAATTCCAATGAGACTAAGGTTTAAGCATTGCCCACTGTCACCCATCTTCCCCTTCATTTTAAAAGCTCTTCCTTTTTGCACCCATTTATGTGAGATAATTTTCCCCATTCTATCTCTCCTTTCCTTCTCCTAATGCATCTCTTTTTTTAACACCTTATTTTTTTCTTTTTTGAAATCATCCCATCATAGGTAAGTCACATCTGTGCCCTCTGTCAATGTAAACTCCTTCTAAGTACCCTAAAAATGATAAAGTTCTTAAGAGTTACATGTATCATATTCCCATAAAGAAATGTAAACAGTTTAACTTTATTGAACATGTTAGGATTTCTCTTTCATTTTTTTCCCTTTTTATGCTTATCTTGGGTCTTATATTTGTAAGTCAAGTTTTCTGTTCAGCTCTGGTCTTTTCATCATGAATGTTTGAAATCCTCTATTTCATTAAATATACATTTTCCCACTAAAGGATAATATTAAGTTTTGCTGGGGAGGTTTTTCTTGATTGTAATCCTAGCTCCTCTGCATTCTGCAATATCACATTCCAAGCATCCTGATCTTTTAATGTAGAAGTTCCTAAATTTTATGTTATACTGATATTTGAGTTTGTTTTGTTTGATTGTTTCTTGATGTCTCGTGGAGCTATTAGCTTCCACTTGCTTAATTCTAATTTTTAAGGAATTATTTTTATTCAATGACCTTTTGTACTTCTTTTTTCCATTTGGCCATTTCTACATTTTAAGGCATTATTTTCTTTTGTATTTTTCATTCTTCTTTTACCATTCTGCTGATACCCTTTTCATAATTTTCTTGCATCACTCTTTTCTTTCCCCAATTTTTCTTCTACCTCTCTTATTGATTTTTTAAAATCCTTTTTGAATTCTTCCAGTAATTATTTTTGGATTTGTGTCCAATTCACACTTTTCTTTGAGGTTTTTCTTGTAGGTGTTTTGACTTTGTTGTCTTTGAATTTGTGTCTTGATGTTCCTTACTATCATAGTAACTTTCTATGGTCAGGTTCTTTTCTTGTTTGCTCATTTTTGCCAATTTATTTCTTGACTTCTAATATTATGTTAAAATTGGGCTCTGTTCCCAGAGTATAGGGGGCATTTTCCCAAGTTTCAGGTTTTTCATGCTGTTACTTTCAGAGCTAGTTCTGAGGTTCTATAAGTTTTCAGTTCTTCCAAGTTGATATGATCTAAGGAGAGGTATGGTCATTACTTTCCTGTCCTCTCCTCTGGTCTATTAGAGACCACAGATACTCTTCTCAACCCTGGGACTGTGACCAGGTCCTGTACTTCCCTGAGGCCTCATGTTCCTGGAAATGTGACACCAGCCCACTGTTCTCCTGTGACTACGAACACTAACGCTTCTTTCTGCCTTGGACCTGAAACCAAGACCTTTGCTCCCTTGTGAACAACCACAAGCACACTTCTCTACCCTGGAACTGTGCACAGGGACACTGATCCCCTGAGGTCACAAGCTGTAGTGCACTAGGGCTCCTAATTACTTTGGTATTGTTACCCAGGAACTATATATGGACAATACAATAGCATTCTACATCAAATGCTGGTAATCACCTTCTGACCAGGTGTCTGAACCCCTTATCATATATAGGTTGAAAGCTCCAGAAACTACTGCTGTCACTGATAAGGCTACCTCCAAGGACTGGTATAGGCTTGCTTGTGTGGGGCCTGCCTATACTATGCTGTGTTCCACTACCCTGCTGAAATAGATTTTTCCTGTGAAGTTCCTAAGTTGTCTTGGATTGGAATTTTTTTTCACTTTGACATTTTGTTGGTTCTATTGCTCCAGACATACCCTTGCACCCCCAGGGGAAGTGACAGACACCAGCATAAACAACAAACAGCTGAGACCATTGCTGAAGAGCAACAGTGCTGGAGAGGAGCCCCAGGGGAAGAGGAGATTTCAGGCAGCCAGATCCCTTCCCCACACCTCAGGAAACTGAAGGCTATAATATACAAAGACACTAACTAGACTCACAATCCCCAGAATAAGAAACCTAGGACAGAGCCCTGAGCCCCAAAAGCAGAAATTCATTGTAAAGCCAGGAAAAAGCTAACCAACATGAAAAAGAACACAAAAAAACCTGAGGACCATTGATTCTTTTTAATGGAGACAGGCATAATCAAAATACCAATTTGGAAGAGGGTAGCAATGACACTATACCCACATCTGATACGTCAAAAGAGAGTGTGAACTGGTTTCAAGCCCAAAAAGCATTACTGGAAGAGCTAAAGGAAGAAGTTTAAAAACCAAATTAGGGAGGTAAAAAAAATGGATAAAATGGAAAAAAAATTGATGAAATCAAGTCCTTAAAAAATAAAATTGGTGAAATTGCTATGGAGATTCATAATCTAAACAGAGAAAATGATACCCTGAGAGGTAAAATCAACCAATTGGAAAAGGACACTCAAAAGCAAAATGAAGACAGCAACTCACTAAAAATTAGAATTGAGCAAGTGGAAGCTAATGACTCTATGAGGCATCAAGAAGTAGTCAAAGAAAATGTAAAGAATGAAAAAATAGGAAAAAAAAGTGAAATATCTGATTGGAAAAAACAACTGACCTAGAAAATAGATCTGGGAGAGACAATTTAAGAATTATTGGTCTACCAGAAATCCATGATGAAAAAAGAGCCTTGACAGTATCTTTGAAGAAATTGTCAAAGATAACTGCCCAGAGGTCCTAGAACTAGAGGGTAAAATAGTCACTGAAAGAATCCACCGATCACCCTCTGAAAGAGATCCCAAATTGAAAACACCAAGAAATATTATAGCCAAATTTCACAATTACAAAGTCAAGGAGAAAATACTGCAAGTAGCCAAAAGGAAACAATTCAAATATCAGACAGGATCTCTCAGCTTCTACATTAAATGACAGGACAAATTGGAATATGATACTGGGACTACAACCAAGGATCAACTACCCATCAAAATTAAGCATGATTTTTCAGGCAAGGAGCTGGACATTCAAAGAAATAAGGGAATTCCAGACCTTCCTGATGAAAACGCCAGAACTCAATGGAAAATTTGATCTTCAAATACAAAACTCAAGAGAGACATAAAAAGGTAAATGGGGGAAAATCCCCCCACAAATCTTATTAATCAGTAAGGGCAAATTCTTTACATCTTTATATAGCATTATATCATCTTATACACACACATATGTCAATCTTGGGAATAGTACAGCTATTATGATATTATCACAATTGAAAGGGATACACATAGACTGTGGATGTCTGTACAAAATAACTGATATTAGGACAAAAAAACATAATTAAGATATGTAAAGGGAAGGTTATGGGAGAAGAGGTAAGGAGGTAGTAGAAAAAGGTAAATTATGTCAAATGAAGAGGCACAAAAACACATTATCATAGAGGGAAAGAAGGGAGGGAGAAGAGCAGTATTTGAGCTTTACTGTCATAGGATCTGGTTCAAGAAGGGAATAACAATCCCTGATAAGTATAGAAATCTAACTTGTCCTACAGGCAGTAGGAGGGGAAAAGGGGAAAAAAGGGAGGGATGTTGTCAGAAGGGAGGGAAGAAGTAGCAAGTGGAAAATGGTAAGATAAGGGAGGGGAATCAACAGGGAGGGTAAACTGAGTAAGGCAGTGGTCAAAACAAAACTTTGCTGATGAGTGGAAGGGCAAAGGGAGAAATAAAAGCATAAACAAGGGGGAAATAGGATGGAGAAAAAGACACAGACAGCAATCATAACTGTGAATGTGAATGAGATGGACTCTCCCACAAAATGGAAGTGGATAGCAGAATGGATTAAAAACCATAATCCTACAATATGCTGTTTACAAGAAACATATTTGAAACAGGGTGATGCACACAGGGTAAAGGTAAAAGGTTGGAGTAAAATATATTGCACTTCAGCTAAAGTAAAAAAAAAAGCAGGTGTAGCAATCCTAATCTCAAACAAAGCAAAAGTAAAGATAGATCTAATTAAAAGAGATAAGGAAGGACACTATATCTTGCTAAAAGGCACCATGAACAATGAAGCAATATCATTGTTTAACATATATACACCAAGTGATATGGCATGTAGATTCTTAGAGGAGAAGTTAAGGGAGTTACAGGAAGAAATAGAGAGCAAAGCCATAATAATGGGAGACCTCAACGTCCCCCTCTCTGAACTTGATGAATCTAACCTCAAAATAAACAAGAAAGAAGTTAAGGAGGTGAACAGAATTTTAGAAAAGACAGATATGATAGACCTCTGGAGAAAACTGAATGGGGATAAAAAGGAATATACATTTTTCTCTGTGGTACATGGCACATACTCAAAAATTGACCATGTACTAGGGAATAAAAACCTCACAATCCAGTGCAGGAAGGCAGAAGTAGTCAAAGCATACTTTTCAGATCATAGTGCAATAAAAATTATTTGTAATAAAGAACCATGGAAAAATAAGCTAAAAATTAATTGGAAACTAAATAATCTAATTCTAAAGAATGAACAAATCAGAGAAAGAATTAATAACTTCATTCAAGAAAATGACAATAATGAGACAACATACCAAAACTTATCAGATGCAGAAAAAACAGTTCTTAGGGGAAGTTTTATGTCTCTAAATGCTTACATGAATAAAATAGAGAAAAAGAAGATCAATGAATTGGGAATGCAACTGAAAAAGCTAGAAAAAGAACAAATTGAAAATCCCCAATTAAATACCAAATTAGGAATACTGAAAATCAAAGGAGAGATTAATAAAATTGAAACCAAGAAAACTATTGAGTTAATGAATAAAAGAAAGAGCTGGTTTTATGAAAAAACCAATAAAATTGTTAAACCTCTGGTCAATTTGATTTAAAAAAAAAAAGAAGAAAATCAAATTACCAGTATCAAAAGTAAAAAGCGCAAATTCACCTCTAATGAAGAGAAAATCAAAACAATAATTAGGAATTATTTGGCCTTATCGTATGTTCATAAATTTGGCAACCTTGGGGATATGGATGAATATTTACAAAAACATGTATTGCCCAGGTCAACAGAAGAGGAAGTAAAATTTCTAAATAACCCCATCTCAGAAAAAGAAATTGAGCAAGCCATCAATGAACTCCATAGGAAAACATCTCCAGGGCCAGATGATTTTACATGTGAATTCTATCAAACATTTGAAGAACAATTAATTCCTATATTTTGTAGAGTATTTGGGAAAATAGGTGAAGAAGGAGTCCTACCAAATTCTTTTTATGACACAAATATGGTACTAATAGCCAAACCAGGTAGAGTCAAAACAGAGAAAGGAAATTATAGACCAATTTCCCTAATGAATATTGATGCAAAAATTTTAAATGAAGTATTAGCAAAAATATTGCAGCAACTTATCACGAGAATAATAAAATATGACTAGGTAGGATTTATTCCAGGAAGGCAAGGCTGGCTCAGTATTAGGAAAATTGTTAGCATAATTGACCATATCAACGACAAAACTAGCAGAAACCAGATGATTATCTCAATAGATGCAGAAAAACCTTTGACAATATACAACACCCATTCCTATTAAAAACATTAGAGAGCATAGGAATAAATGGAGTCTTCCTTGAAATTATAAATAGCATCTACCTAAAACCATCAACAAGCATTATTTGTAATGGGGAAAAGCTAGATGCATTCCCAATGAGATCAGGGGTAAAACAAGGATGTCCATTAACACCCCTACTATTCAGTTTGGTACTAGAAACATTAGCTGTAGCAATAGGAGAAGAAAAAGAAATTGAAGGAATTAGAATAGAAAAAGAAGAAACTAAATTATCACTTTTTGGAGATGATATGATGATTTACTTAGAGAATCAAGTAAAAAACTACTTGAAATAATAAACAACTTTAGCAAAGTTGTAGGATATAAAATCAACCCACATAAATCCTCAACATTCCTATACATTACTAACAAAGCCCAACAGCAAGAGATAGAAAGAGAAATTCCATTCAAATTTACTATAGACACTATAAAATATTTGAGAGTCTATCTGCCAAGACAAACTCAGGGCCTATATGAACATAATTATGAAGCACTTTTCACGTGAATAAAGTTAGATCTAAATAAATGGAAAAATATCAATTGCTCAGAGTTAGGCAAAGCTAATATAATAAAAATGACAATTTTACCTAAATTAATCTATCTATTCAGTGCCGTATGAATCGAACTACCAAAAATTATTTTACAGAGCTGGATAAAATAATAATGAAATTCATCTGGAAGAACAAGAAGTCTAAAATATCTAGGGTATTAATGAAAAGAAATGCTAGGGAAGGTGGCCTAGCCCTACCAGATATTAAACTGTACTATAAAGTAGCAGTCAACAAAACTACCTGGTACTGGCTAAGAAACAGAGTTGTAGATCAGTGGAATAGGATAGGTACACAGGATGGAGAAGTCAATGACTATAGCAATCTACTCTTTGATAAACCCAAAGAGGCCAGGTTCTGGGCTAAGAATTCACTATTTCACAAAAACTGCTGGGAAAATTGGAAAATGGTAGGGCAGAAACTGGGTATCTTACACCATATACCAAAATAAATTCAAAATGGGTTCATGTTTTAGGAGTAAAGGCTGATACTATAAGCAATTTGGGAGAGCAAGGAATAGTTTACCTATCAGATTTATGGAAAAGAAAAGAATTCATGACCCAACAAGAGATAGAGAGCATTACAACACGCAAAATGGATAATTTTGATTATATTAAATCGAAATGTTTTGTATAAAAAAAGCCAATGCAACAAAGATTAGGAGGGAAGTAGAACATTGGAAGAAAATCTTTACAACCAATATCTCTGATAAAGGCCTCATCTCTAAATTATACAGGGAATTGAGTCAAATATATAGGAATACAAGTCATTCCCCAATTGAGAAATGGTCAAAGGATATGAACAGGCAATTTTCAGAGAAAGAAATCAAAGATATCTATAGGCATATGAAATAATGTGCAAAATCACTACTGATTAGAGAAATGCAAATCAAAACAACTCTTAGGTACCACATCTCTCCTGTCAGGTTGGCTAAAATGACAAAACAGGAAAATGATAAATGCTGGAGAGGATGTGGGAAAATTGGAACATTGTTACATTGCTGGTGGAGTTGTGAACTGATCCAGCCATTCTGGAAAGCAATTTGGAACTGTGCCCAAAGGGCTATAAAAATGTTCATACCCTTTGACCCAACAGTACCACTTCTAGGGTTGTATCCCAAAGAGATCACACAAGTGGGAAAAAGACCCATATGTACAAAAATATTTATAGAGGCTCTTTTTGTAGTAGCTAAGAATTGGAAATCAAAGGAATGCCCATCAATTAAGGAATGGCTGAACAAGTTGTGGTATATGAAGGAAATGGAATACTATTGTGCTATAAGAAAGGGGGATGATATGGACTTCATAACAACCTGATAGACTTTGCTCTTTTTAGCAACACAAGGTGCAAAGACAACTCCAAAGGACTCATGATGGAGAATGCTATCTACATCCAGAGAAAGAACTATGAAGTTTGAATGCAGATTGAGGCACACTTTATGCTTGCCTTTTCTCCCTTTTTTTTCCTCTCTTTTAGTTTTTGTTTTTGTTTTGGGATGTTTTTGGTTCTGTTTCTTCTTTCTCATGATTCATTGCATTGGTCATAATTCTTCTTCACAACTTGACTAGTGTGTAAATAAGTTCAATGAGAAGTTATACCTAGAAGATGTATCGGATTCCATGCTGTCTTCGAGGGGTGGAAAAAGTCTGCAACTCGAAACTATGTAGAACCAAGTGTTGTAAACTAAAAATAAAAAAAAATCTCTAAGTGAAAAAAAAAAGAAATCATATTTCCTGATTCCCAAATCTTTTGTCCATTTAAAGAAATGTGACCATTTAATCACTATCTTGAAAAACAGATTTTTATATTTTATGCAGCCTTACCTAATGTGATCACATAAATTAGTTTCTACAAAGAAATATATGTTTTCTCAAAGTAATTTTTGTGGGAACAATTATTTCCATAGGAATTGATTGTGTCCAAGTTTCAAATCCAAAGCACCGTAAAATTTCGCAAAGCAACAGAAAGGTTATAATGTATTAACAGTATTATTGGTCAAGAAGATGTGTCTGGGCACTTGTAAATTTTCCTTCTCTGAATAATATTCAGAATAGTCCCCAGAATAGAATTGGCACAATAAAAGAAAATAATTATAATTCATTTTAATGATTGAAATGAAAACTTTTATTGCTGTGTATGAAAAAGCAAATGTTTTTAGTCATGAGATATCAGTTAAAATCTCCACTACCTTTTTATCTATGGACATTTCAACCTCTGTGAGTCTCAGTTTCCATATCTGTAAATTAGGGGTAAATATTACTTTTACTATCTATTTCATAGGTTGCTGGTAAGCAAAGTGCCTGATAAATATTAAGTATTATATTTTAAATTATTATTTTACCCAACACATATATGAACAAACAAGTTAAGTTATAAATTTCACTCTGTGCCTTTTAAATCTCTCCATCCACCTTTATCTTTGATTCTTCCTGTCTCTTCATTCTACCTCCCCCATTTTTGGCCTTTCTTGATTTTCCACTAAAATTCTCATACTCCATTCTTTTTTTTAAGCAAGTTGTGGCCACAAGATTTATGCTCAATTCCTGACTGTTGAAGCAATTGACATTTTTTTAAGTCAGAGCCATCCAAGTCCTTTTTCTTCTTTTCAGGTTTTATACTTTCTTCTTCTTTTCTTTTCCTCTGTTTTTCTATAAACTTGCTTTCTGGGATAACTTACAAGACAGAATTTATGAATGAGAATCTATGGGACTCCTCCAGCTCCAATCCTGTATGAACTCAGCTATTCTTTCCCCAAATGGAGTGCCACAGACATTGACTATGTCAATGACACAATGCCAGCTATAGAAACTTTGCGCTGTTCAGTGAAAGTTGATCTTTTTTACAGACAATTTACTTTATCAGAAGTTTCAGCATGCCCTATTTATTTTTTTATACTAACTTGGCTGAAAATCATCCTACGTCAGTTATTTACTATGCTGGAGTTGCACAAGTTATTTGATAATATCTTCTTTGGAGACTCCAGCTAAATCTGAATAATTATGTCCAATAAAAATAGTCCTTGAAATTGACACTTTACCATCAGTCATTGCAATAAAGATTAATGTCAGGAATTCATTTAATCTCATGGCAACCCTGTCATTTCATTTAATTGACTTCTGTTCCTAGTATTTGATGATTTAGTGAACATGCAGGCATGCATTTGCATTTACTTCTTCTAATACCTTTGAAAATCATGGATACTTCTGGGTTATTTATTCTTACCGTTGTTTCCTTGCTGAATCAATTCCTATTTTAAAATGTTGTTATCCTTCCTCATTTGGAAAAGAAATAATGAAGATAATATTGCCACTTTGAAAATAGATTTTTTTTTCTGTTTCTCAGGAAACTGAGATAAATGACTTGCTCAAGCTCACCTGGGTAGTGAATGGCAAAGTCAGGACTCAAATACCAGTCCTCTGTCCCCAAATTTGCTGTTCTTTCCATTGCTAACATGAAGATGGATGTTACTCAACCTTCCCCAAGTTCCTTTCTCAAGGCCCACCCCCCCAAAAAATTTTCACTTCTGTGGGCTTCAATTTTCACACATGTAACTGGGGGAGTTTGGCACAGTATATTAATAGAGTGCCAGACCTGGAGTCAGGAAGACTGATCTTTATGAGTTCAAATCCATTCCCAAACACTTACTAGCTATGTGACCCTGGGAAAGCCACTTAACCCTGTTTGCCTCCATTTCCTCATCTGTAAAATGAGCTGGAAATGGAAATAGCAAAGCATTCTGGTATCTCTGCCAAGAAAACCCCAAAATGGGTCGCAAAGAGTCAAACACTACTGAAAGTGACTGAACAGCAACTTGGTGGGGGGCAGGTAGACATATTATTCCTAAGGGTTCTTTCAGTAATAATACTTCATGAACCAGATAAAAATTATGTATAATATTTTATTTTGGGGATTTCTTGTGAAATATGTATACACACATGTATCTATACATGTATCTATCTATCTCTGTGTGTATCTATACATATATGTATATTTGTATTTGGGGCAGTTGGATGGTATTATTTCTTAGGCTTCTTTCAAGGGTACTTCTTCATGAACCAGATAAAATTGCGTGCATATTAATATATTTGTATGCTAGTAGTATATGTATCATAGTATATAATATAATACTATAGTATATGTATATATTAGTATACCTTACTACTACAGATGGGACAGAAGAGTTAACTGATAGACTGATTAAGATCCAATTTAACATGCCAAATGGAATGAGAATCTATGTCCTCTGACTCTGAGAAAAAAAATAAAAAGATAAATTTCAACTAAAAAGAAGCCGGTACTTTTTTTCTTTTTAATAATAAATTAATACATTTTCGTTTGTATATATAGGTAGATATATAGCAATATATAAAACTCTCAATTAAGAATTTCAAGATAGCAACACTTGTGTCATAATATAAATGGTTCGATTCTTCTTCTCCTCTTCCTTCTCTCTTCCTCCTCCTCCTCTTTCTCCTTCCTTTCCACGTATTTTCTCCCTCTAGGGAACAGTACAAAAGCAATTGGAAAGTTAACTTCATTGCTGTGCAACACAATGCTTAGAAAGGGAGCCTATCTAGATTTCCTGGGGAGTCTCAACTTTTGTTCTTTGCTCTTACTCTCTGTGCCCCCCCCGCCCCCAGGTTGAAGGGCAACAGAAGAATTGGGACTGGAAAACTTTGAGTTTCCATTCCACAAAATCATCTCTCACTGTTCAATGCTGTGGAAGAAAATCCTGCTAATTTCACTCCTTCTCATTCAAATGCACTCTCTCTAAGGTCATTGGCAAGGTTCATTCTTTCTTATTTGCAAAACCTACATATCTAGTCAATCCTAACAATTGAGTAGAGTGATCATTGAATTACTGAAAGTTATCAGCAAAAGTGCCACCAGCTGATTATATGTTTAATGATTATTTGGTATATCTACATATGTACATATCTATATCTGTATCTATATATCTGTGTGTACATGTGTGTACATACATATGTGTGTGTGTGTAAATATATACATACATACATAATGTTTGAACGAAATCATCTATAAACCTATAAAGGCATTCTTATCTGCCTTGGTGAGGATTACTCATACCAACGAAATAAAATCTTTTGAAGTCTTTAAGATTTTATTTCGTTGGTATGAGTAATCCTCACCAAGGCAGAATCATAGTCATACGTTTCATATGATAATTATATGTTTCTTTATTAAATATATTTTATTGATATCCTGTTTTTACAAGTCATTTCCAAATATGCTTTCACCCACTCAATAAGCATATTTATTTATATATTTATATTTATATATTCATGTTTCTTGCTTATTCTTTCTATGTTAATGACAAAAGTTGGACTTCTGGAAAACAAAAATTATTCTCCTTCTATCCTTGTCCTTCAACAGTACATTTATAAATTCTATTCCATCTCATTCCTTCTCCTCTACTTCTTTTCAGGGCAGGGGAGTCATTTGTCTTTTGTGATATTTCCATTTTCTATTTCTTATCCCTAGAAACATAATTTCATCAAGGATGTATGGTAAGATTTGCTTCATATCTTGAATCATGAGACATATGATATTCAGATTACCTCTGTTCATACTGTTTTCAAGTTCAGTCACTTTGGCTTATATGATATGCCTATGTTGATCCAAAGTTGTCTTTTGACTCTGTTTTACCAAAAAAGCTTTCTGCTTCTGTGTTTCCATTTCCAAATACATCATTCTTCTATTCAGAACATTTACTACTTTGGCAAGATTTCAAATATGTTTTCCAAGTTGTCTACTTTTATTTGTCTTCTTTATTTCTTTTATCAGCATTGTAATTTCCAACCTAATTTTCAGCCTAATTTCTTCTTTTAAAAGGTTGATTTTTCTCTTGAATCAGGCTGGAATTTATTCTTCTTACATGTTATGTTTGGCAGATTCAGAAAATTTATTGTCTTGCTTTTTTTTTCCATGGAGGGTTTTTTTTTCCACTTCCTTTTAGATCATATTTATCAATTTTATTTTTAACTTTCCTTGTTTGCTTGCTCACATTTTCTTCTTTCTTTACGTATCACTATTTTTTTCATTTTTTTTTTCCCTTGGAAGATAGATTTATTCCTTTTTTTTTTTTTTGGTCTTTGGCCCCTTCTCCTTTATTCTTGGTAGTTTGTAGCTAGTCTCTTACTTATTAAGCACCCCAACAAGTTTTCTTCAAGTCTTGTTTTTATTTTATTTTGTTGTTTCTGTAGAGGTGAGGACCGGGTGTCCTCAGATTCTAATATTCTACAGTATTGTCGATTGTTTATGTTCCTGTTATGTGAAAACTCCATAGGGAGAAGAGTTAATTTAAATCTCTCTTTCCTCCAGAAGTGTGGAGGCCTCTTTCCCTCTAGTCCTGTTCTGAGCTGCTATGATCCCACCCCTCTACTCCCATTTTCTCCCAAGCAGCCTGTGGAGGACAATGGTCACAGTATATTATCAGGCGGTGGAGGTGGGGGAAAGGTGGATACAGACAAACTCACTGACTTGGAGAGGACCCAATCTTATTTTTACTTATTTATTTAGTTTATTTAATATTTTTAGTTTTCAGCATTGATTTTCACAAGAGTTTAGGACCCAACCTTATAATAGTATATATCGTACTATTTAGCGTTTATATGGTTCTTTAAGATTTATAAAGTGCATTACAAATATTGTCTGATTTTAGAATCATGGAAAACCTAGGAGATTGATGCTATTTTCTTCATTTTATAGATGAGGAAACTGAGGAAGACAGATTAAATTACTTCCCCAGAATCACACAGCTACTTAATCTGAGGTCAAATTTGAACTCAGGTCTGCCTGAGTCTGAGTCCAGCACTTTTAGATACAACAAAACAATCCATAAAAGGTGAGACTTGAAATACTCATCTATAAGCTTTTTTCTCACTGGATTTGGGAAAAACAGCATGTTGCCCTGGTGCCTGTTAGGGTGCTGTGGAAGTTTCAGGCATTTTGACTCTTTCCTGTTATTTTGTACTTAATCTCCTTTTGAGGTGTTTCTGTCTTATTTTCTTGGTATAGTTCTAATTTTTATAAATGTTATACATTTCCATTTCTAGGTTGTAGGGTAAAGTATTTAAACTATGCTGCCATCTTGAACATTGTGAGCTTCACTGTAAGTAGCTGACTTCAGAAATATGAGAAAAACTGCCAGAGGATCCCTAAATGCCCTCCCTCAACTTTCTATAGGTTTTAGGCCTATAGGAGCATAGATTTAGAGTTGGAAAGAAACCTAGAGATTCTTTTATGCATTGAGTCTTAATCTGGAATCCATGAACTGAGTAGAGATTTCAGAGGGTCTACAAATTTAGATGGGAACAGAAATTATATTTTTATTTTCACTAATAATAAAAATGATAATAAATAATGTTTACATGATGCCAAGAAGAGACAAGAGTATGTGCCAGGCATGGTGCTAAGTGCTTATGAATTGCCCTGGGCCACACAGCCAGTAAGTATCTGACACTAAACCAAATTTGAACACAGATCTTCCTGACTGTACATCCAGTGCTCTATCTGCTGTACCACCTATTCTAAAACTGAAATTGAGCATTTTTTCAATTATTTAAAACCTCATTCTGAGAAGGGGGACTTGGGTTTTAGTAGACTGCCAGAAGGTCCATTGATCCATCTCTGTCTCTGTCTGTCTCTCTGTCTCTGTCTCTGTCTGTCTCTCTGTCTCTCTCTCTCTGTCTCTCTCCCTCCTTCTCTCTCTCTATCAGTAAAGCAAGATTCATGAACTTGAGGATGACCATGAACATACCTGTATGGTTCAGAATGACAAAGTATGAAAAACTCTCTAGGTAGAAGGCAGAGGAAGTATAACATTTATTTAGACTCCAGAGGATAAAATCCCAAGACCAGTAACTCCAATTAGATATAGCAGTAATTACACTCCAAAAACTAGTAAACCCATGTCAATGTAACAACAAGGAAATTATAACACAGTACTATAGCAAGGAACCAAGTCATCCTATAACCTTCCCCCCTGCTGGGGCCTTCTATAAATGATCACTCACGAATCCTAACTGTCTATTTGCCTGTGTCCTCTCCTGCAGTTCTGAAAGCCCTTGCAATTCTCAGAGTCCTTGCAGTCTCCTGGATTCTTGTAACAATAACGGTGCTAGCAGATGCTGTGGGGGTGAAAGATGAACAGCAAGAGCACACAGAAGGGCTGGCAGCACAAGTTCTTTGATCTGCTTTTCTAAGGAAAACAACTTTAAGGGATTAACAATCTCACTTTAATCAAACATGCATATATCATTCACTTAGTTCAGGTGGGAAAGCCAGAACCCTGAACTTCAGAGCAAATGCAAACAAATTACAAACATACATTATGCAAACAGAGCAAATAACAAAACCAGTCTATCCATAGCAATACATAGTTTCCAGAGAAGCACCAACATCTGGGGTTCTCCAAAGCCGAGGGTGGGGCAGGCAGGGAGGGGGACTCCTTAGCAACAGCTACCCAGAGTCTCCTCTGGTCAAATCACACAATACTCTTCCAGTGAGTGAGAGCCCCAAACAAAATGATAACCTCTGAGTTTATATACCCTGTTCAAGGTCAAAGGGCATCACAACCATGCAACTCAAAAACATGTGAACTAGGCCTTCTTGTTTCTTAGCTGGTCATCAAAGACTCCTGATTTAATCACAAAAACAAAGACCAGACTCATCAAAGGCACTTGATTACCACAGTGATCCAAAAGGGAAAACAGTAAAAAAGTCCCACATTAATTACCAAAACAATTCTCTGCACTCTTAGCTCTGCAGTCTCTCTAGTTGCTGGCTCTCTTTCAATGTCTGCTGCCTCAATATCTTCTTGATGTCTGCTTCTCAATTCCACTGCTGTAAGTTCTACTGCTCTCAGTTCTGCTTCTCTCACACTCTGGGCTTTCTTTATATACAGTCCTAGCTGGTATCTACAGTCCTAGCTGGTATCTGACTGGCTAGAACTCAGGTCTTTGATTGGTTGAATTCATGCACATCTGATTGGCTAGAACTTAGCTCAAAGGCCATTGGCTCTGGTCTTAGAAGCTCTCCCTAGGGCCCTGAGAGTTGCACACCTCTTGTGACCTAATTAGCAAAAGGGCGTGGCCTGGGGCCTCTCATCTAGGAAGTAAAGGGCCTATTGAATGGGTGGGGAAAATATTTAATCACATTAACACACACACACACACACACACACACACACACACACACACAGAGTTTAAGGATCCCTGTCTAATCTAGCTCTCTTGTTTTATGGATGCAAAGAGCAAGTCTCCCAAAAGTTAAGCAATTTGCCTGAGGTCACTCCAAGAACAGATTGTGGAGCTGAAATTAGAACTTAGATTCTCTCACTCTAGATAAAATGTTCTTCCTATTATAGCATAACTGCCATTGTGGACTGACCCAAAAGGTGGGGAAGGTTCAGACCTACATTTCTTAGCCTAGACTCAGCTTTGGCTCTAGGATCTAGCTTTACGGGCAGGAACAAGGGGCTCTCCAAGAGGACCACTATCCTTTCTGTGAGAGATGTTAAGAAATCATACTGGGTGAACCAAAGCAGATTTCAAGAATTATGGAGGTGACAGATTCTATCAATAAGGAGAATACACAAGTTAATAATGCAACAAGGTCATAGATTCATCCATGAACCAAGGGAAATAACCAGAATCTGAAATTAAACAACTGAGTCAGAGAAACAAGATTTTAATCTTGTTTAAGAAAGTTAAGGATCTTAATACAATATGCTTTAGTCAATCAGTTTGCCACCATCTGCTGGCTTCTAAGCTACAAGAATTTTGACTCTATTTTTCAGTATTGGAGACACATGATCATAGACCCAGATGTTTGTCAGGTATTTTAATTGAATAATATAATTAATTATATCCAGCTTCAATTCCAAATACTACTTAATGGGAGCCTACTAGCATATGACCTGGTGGCAGTCAATTATTCAACAGTAGTGGTATACAAGTGCTTATGCCCAAATAGCTTATGTGCTAGCAAAAATGATTTTTTTTTTTAAAAAATTGCTACAAATTTAGGAGACTCAATTTTGGGTCAGGTGGACCTATTTTGCTCAAGGTGCCAAATGTTGGTCTAGGGCATCTAATCTAGCCTTATGCATCTAACTTAATGTGCTACTTTTCCAGTTGGAGTTAGCTGGTATCTCTTTTTTCCCAATGGGAAACATTTGTGTTAAGACAGGTAAGGGATACTGAGGGTGACTGAAATGGACTTACTCCTTCCTGGCAGGGGAGACTTCAACATTCCATTGTCATTTATGCTTAGATGGAAAGTCTGGTAAGTGCCAAGTTTAGCAATACTTAGCTGAGAGGAAAACAGCATGTTTTGTTATTAGTGATATAAGAAGTTCTAGGAATAGAAAAAACAATGAAATTATTTGAAAATGTAAAAATTGTCTTACTTTCTGGGAAATAAAAACTATATCTAACTTAATAAGCACAGAGTACTACAAAACACTAGACTGGAAAAGAAAAGTTGGTGTTTTAGCTGATTTAATGATTGTATCAGATGGAACAAAGTGCTGTAGTGACCAGTTCAACAGAAATCAGTAATTAAGACCCCAAACCATTCAGTAAGAAAAACAAAGTTTATTCAGGGCTCTAATTACTATGATACAAAGGGATTTTTTTTGAATTGGCTATGAAAATCAAACATCTTTTACCATCCTTTTAAAATCCAAAAAGCTATTTCATTATTTTTTTTTCTAATACAATACACTTTTTCTAAGATATTAAATATGCACAATTTTAAAAGTTGCTGCATGAAATAGCATTGGGAAAATTAAGATAAGTGCTCTTGCCAATCCCCAAAGTATAGATTTTTTTTCTAAATGTTAAGAACAAGAATTATGAAATAAATTCTTAATAAGTTCAATAATGTCTCATTTTTCTTTTCTTCTCAATCTTCTCAAAGGGTGATTACATAGAACATTGCTCTAAAGTTTGTACCATAATGCCATTATGCTCAAAGTCTGATCCACTTTCTGAATATTTCTGAGATTCTATGATTCTATTATCAGGACTAATTCTTGGAATGTCTTTATCTTTAACTATTTTTTCAGTAGCCTTTAAATTTACAAGAAAAGTTAGAGAACTCAGTGTCACTGATTTCTATGTAATTCTTGAACACAATTCAGATCTTGAACTGGGATAGTTTCCCTGCCTGTGACATCATGTCCTTTTCCTATCTTCTTTATACTGCACCTACGTATCTCTTTGGAGGGGCACTGTTGAAGTGGAAGAAAATGAGATGGGAAATAGAAGAAGAGGAAAGGAGAGTCAGAAGGAAATAAGAAATGATGAGTAGGAGGGGTATTCTCTGAAGTGCTTCTGATACTGTTTTCTTCTTTTCATTCCATTCAATTAAAAAAATGTGTCAACTATGCTGGGTGCTGGTTGATACTGGTGATTGGGATACAAAAATAAATATACCACAGACTTTGCTTTGTCACCATATCTGCATAGGATGACATTACCTGTAGACTAGATTATTTTAAAATCCTTCTAGCTGGTCTTCTTGCCTCAATTATTCTCAAACCAATAAATCTTAAATACTGCCATCGTATTCACCTTTATAACAAACTGATTTTATCATATTATTCCCCTACTCAAAATTTTGCTTTGTATCCATCTCTGTTCTTAGTATAGTACCATCCAAATAATTAATAAATTAATATTGAATTAATGGATTAATCTCCATTGTTTCCATTATAATATTTTTTTTTCTTAAATCTCCTTTAGCCTGGCATTCAAGACTTTTCCTGAAAATGATCTCATGATGTTAGAGTTACCATGTTTTCCAGTGAAAAACTCTTTAGGGGAAAAAAAAAAAAACAAAAAAAAACAACAACCCGGGGAGTGAGGAATGAGGAAGGAGAGGTCTTATTTTTGGCCTTAGGCATGCCATGTTTCCATCCTCTTCCCCACTCCAGCCCTTTACTTTGGCTGGAGGAGAATGCTGTGAGCAGAGTTGCAGAGGTTTTCAAATTTATTTGGCCTACTGCCCCCTTTAAAAAAATATTCAGTGACCCTCTGGAGTTAGGTTAGGTTAACTCTTATTTTTATTCAACCCCCCCAATTGCAATTGAGTCTACTACTGTCCCCCTGAATCATTCCAGAGCCTCTAATGGGTGATATTGCCTATTTTGGGAACCTAGAGATCTTTTTAAATTTTCCATTAGTTTCCTAGTAGTATCTCCAGATCAGCTAATGGCAATGTCATTATACTTTAGAACCAAGGACAGACTAGACATTGAACCATGACTCTAAAAGGAACTCAAGAAAGAAATTATACTATACCCAAGGAGATGTCTTGAGAACTCTGTGAATAAGATTAAAAAAATCAAAAAAACAAAAAACAATACACACACCAAAAAAAAATCCACAAACAAACAAATAAAAAAGCATCCCATTTGTGAGTTAATCCTTTGCTACCTGTTCTTTCAAAGCTTGAGACAGCTTTCCCCTGTATGAATTTGTGGCAGACTTTTTGTGCAAATACTTTGTACCAACTGTTCTTTTGTACTGGCCTTCTGTATCAGAAAACAAAACTAACAAACAAAATGGAATAAAATAAAACAAACCCTCACTTGATCTTTTATCCTCACTATCAACCTCTTTCTATTTTATCCTTTGTAGCTAAGCTCTTTGAAAAAGCTATCTAAAAATAGGTGCCTCTACTTTTTCTCCTCCCACTTTCTTCTTAACTTCTTACAATATGATTTGCAACCTTATTATTCCAGTGAAACTGCTTTTTCCAAAGTTGCTAATGATCTCCTAGTTGCCAAATCCAATTTCCTTTTCAAAGTCCTTATTCTGCTTCCCCTCATCTCTGTGGTCTTTTCCTGACTAAACTGTTGATCACTCTCTCCTCCTTGATACTTTCTTCTCTCTAGGGTTTCAGGTTTCTTCTGGTTTTTCTCCTACCTATATGACTGTTCTTTCTCTATTTCCTGGGTGGAATCTTCTTCTAGATCAGATCCTCTAACTTTAGGTGTCTCATAGGGTTCTGTCTTGTGCCCTCTTCTCTTCTTTTTCTATCTTTCTATCCTCTTTCACTTGATGATATCATCAGCTCCCATGGATCTAATTACCATCTCTATGCTGATGATTCTTAAATCTACCTATCCTGCCTCAAACTCTGCCTACTTTCCAATTTCAAATCTCTAACTGCCTTTGAGACATCTCAAACTGGATGTCCAGGAAAAATCTTGAACTCAATATTTCCAAAATGGAACTCATTACTTTTAACCTTGAATGCTGAGATTAATTATTATTAATTATAATAATTAATTTAATTATTAATTATTATTTTAACCATATTAATAACCCATTATTAATTAGGATTCAGACTTTTTATTTCCTCATTCAAGGACCAACCTGTGTAGGTCCAGTAGCAGTCTCCCGGGCATTGATGCTAGAGTGGATTACCCTAATCCTTCGGGATACATTCTCCTAGATCTTGGGCAGGACCTACTAGGAGACCTTACTTCTGTTTGAGGTGTAAATAGAATCTAATCTAGATAAATTCTTCCCACATGCTTGTAGATAATAAGCCCATGTTCTTATACCCTTCAATTGGAGTTTAGGGTGACTCAGCTCATGACAAAGAAAACCAATCAGAATGATCTAGGTAGAGATGGATTCCTTTGTCTAGACTGCTGAAGGCAGCTGATGAAGGCACATTCTCAGTAGGTGGAGCTGAAGATTTTTAGCTCACCTCTTCATTTAAATGCCCATCCCCTTTTTAATTGTTCACCAATCAGAGTTGATTTTGATCCAGTGGGGGTACCTCCTTTCCAAAACCATATTAAGTCTCTTCACGTTTTTGTCTTTTGTTATGGAGAGAAACCATTGATCATCAATATATCAATCATTAGCTAGCCTAATTAGTAAATTGATTATTAATTGCCCAGAAGCTCTGTCTCTCAGGTTTTCATTCATCTCAACCCTCTTCTCCATTTTCCCTGTTTACTGTAGAGGGTGACATCACTCCCTGCCTGCCCAGTCCTGCAAGTTTGTAACCTAGGATTCATCTTGAACTCTTTCATCCTTTATAATCAATCTGTTACCAAGATCTGTCAACTTCACCTTTGCAATACGTTTTGAATATGCCTCCTTCTCTGCTCTGACACTCTAGTGCAGATTTGTATCATCTGATGCTTGGTTGATTGCGATAGCCTGCTGGTGAGTCTGCCTGCTTCAAGTCTCTTCCTACTCCAAACTGTCCTCCATCCAACAGTTAAAGTTGTTTTCCTAAAATGTCACCACTCTACTCAATAAACTCCAATTGCTTCCTATTGCCTCCAGAATCAAATAGAAAATTCTAATTTGGCATTCAAAGCACTTCCAATGTGTGTTTTTTGATCCAGTGACACTGCCTTCCTGGCTGCTCTGTGTACGAAACACTCCACCTCTCAGCTCTAGGCATTCCCTCTGTCTGACCTGCATGACTGGAATGCTCTTGGTCCTCTGGTCTTACTACTGACCTCCCTGGGTTCCTTGAAGTCCTAACCAAAATCTTACCTTCTACAAGAAGCCTTCCCAAATCCCTCTTAATTCCAGTGCTTTCTCTCTGTTAATTAGTTTCTATTTATCCTTTATATAGCTTGTTTTGTATATATCCATTTGCATGGTACCTCTCTCCTTAGATTGTAAACTCCTTGAGGGCAAGGATTGTCTTTTTTTCCCACTTTTTTTGTATCCTCAGAGCTCAGCAGGGTGGATAATACATGTTTGTTGGTAGATTAATTGCTCTTAATAAAAGCACTTTAAGAATAGCTGACTAAAACAAATTTCACCTAATAGTATTGGGGGAAAGCACCCTGATGAGGGCTGGAATCTAATGGCATGATGGTATTAGAAATTTACCCTTGATTCCCTTTGAACCTAAGGGTTGAAATTTAGCCTTATTAAAAGAATCAAACTTGTCTTTGAGAGTAGCAATTGATAGTGATCCTCTTAGCTTAGATGACCTATATTACTCAATAGCAATTTGATTCTCATCATACTTTCATCCCTATGGTCCCGAAAGTAATCCTGGAATGCCTCCTGCTCTACTATCTTAACAATATACTTTAGCACCTAATCCAATCATTCTATTTTTTTTTTTTTTTACAAAAGGCCTTTCCCTCCAGCCCAATGTGAACTTCTCCTTCTCTAAATTCTTATGGATCTTATTGCCTATACCATTAATTTTAATGCTTCTACATATATCATATCCCAATGTTAGCTATTTCTTATATCAGTCTTCTTTTTCAAAACAGATTATAATCTCCCTGAGGGCAGAGACTTTTGAATGAATGTCTAGTTCATTAGGGCCTATTGGAAGTGACAGTCCTTTCAGATTATTTGAACCCAATAAGATCCAAAGCCCGAATCAATTGACACAACTGCTTTGCTCTACTCTAAAAATGCCCTTTCCTGTCTCAGCAACTTCAAAGACCAGATAAGATTGACAAGGGGTACCCCAAGTCTGCAACCAGTACAGTGGGATTTCTCTTATCTTGATATTCTAGGGACATTTGCATCTTGGGATCATAATCTCTAAGTGACAGTGCCTTGTCAATTGTCTTATCTTATGGTATTTCCCACTCATTCAACTAAGAAACTTCCTGTCTTATGATACAGAGACAATAAACTGGAGTTGGGGTTGTTACTTAAACCTTGTCTTTCTTCTTTCAGTCAGTTAGAAGTTTGCTTCTGATTCCATGATCATGTATCTGTTAGCTTTAAGAGAATAAACTATATGAACTTTATATTACCTAGCCTGTTTTTCTCAATTAACCAAACTTTCAGAAGATAAAGTGTTTTTGGAAAAAAGTATAAAGCTTTAGCAGGTGTTAGAAAGAGGTAAATGCATTAAAATTAAATAATCTTAGTTAATTAAACCTGCAGACTTTAGGTAACAAAGATTCTACTTCACTTGCCATGAATTGGACTAGTTAATGGACTTTGATAGCTATATTTTAGTATATAAATTAAAATTCTTTCAAAAGTGATTTCTGAAGTTGTGTTTTTTTTAACTTCCTCTGAAAATTTCTTATATGACTTTTAGATGTCAATAATAGTGATTCCTTCGTCCCTTCTAACTTCACCATAGCTGATAGCTTATGGCTACCAGTTGCTTTGGTACCCATAGTTAACTGGGGCATCAGAGTATCTGCTGAGTAGAAAAGTTAACTTGAAAATCAAAATTCTAGATAAAGTGATTATTGAGGCTACTTAATAAATACACTAAAATGTTTTGGTTTAAATGAATCACATATTAGAAATGTTATTGACTCATGCACCAAGGGACAAATAATTGATGTTTATTAAAAATTAGAAAAAATAGACCTCTACTTTGAATGACCTCTACTTTGAGTGACTTCAATGGACACACTATTCATGGAATGACTTAGTCTAACTCAAGCACCCAGCAATAAAAAAAAAAAATAAAAATATCATATGCCTACTACCACTTTCTAATGCATTTAATATGTTTTGGTTTTGTAGAGCTTTGAGCCAAAAACACCCTTCAAGCAATAATGCAAACATTTTTCTATGTATGACATTCTTTATGGGAGACCTAATATCCAGGGGTTTGGATTTTTTGGTTTGCTTCCTTTTTGTTTGTTCGGTTTGGTTTGGTAGCAGCCCCTTTCACCTTTTCTAAATGTATTCAATAATTTCTTCTAATTTCCTTCCCCTTTAATGGCACTGTATAGACTGCAATAAGAAGTCTCTTTTAAGCACCTAAATGCAAGACCAAAGTAGCAAATGGCAAAGGGGTAAAATTATACTAAGAAAAGAAAAAGAAAATCAACTTCAGTAATTTGTACTGTGCTAACTTTAAGTTTTGTCTTGTTTTTAAGATGGGGAGTGAGAGAACTTTAATGTTCACTGTCAATTGATGTAGTTTCAGTAAGATATTTTTAAGTGCAATTAATGCAAGTGTGAAGAGTTTGTATCCTGAAAGATATTTCTCTATTTATCTCAAAGAAATTTCTCTAGCTTGCCTTAAAACAAAATTCCTTTAGAGAACTTCAGTTGACCAGACTCTCATCATCACTTGAAGATTTTTAGGATTAGATTTAAGCTGTGTATGATCATTAGCAAACAAAAGGGATTAAAAATGAGATGCTTTTAACTGATAGGTCAAATCATTGGTATGGTTTTTCTAGAAAAGCTTGAGGTTTTAAATTACTATAGTGTGTGATACTCATGCCAATGATGACATATCCTACCATCCATTCTCTCTTGCATTCTTCCCTTTAGCCAATTTCATCCAACAAGAGTGATAGTGCTGTCTATTATCAGTAGAATAATTTGTCATATGCTTGATAGCAAATGACATTGGATGTTCATTTGTAGTATGTGACACACACCTGAGTTATATGCTTTAAGGAATAAAAAAGCAGAGTAAAGGCAATGCAGATACCTATGATGGATTGAAGACATTGAATGTACTAGCTTAATGGACAAGTCAGTGAGTGGGGATAGAATAAAGCATATATTCATTTGGCCTATGAAAACATTTCTACTGTACCATACCTTCACAGAATCATTTATTGAATTAATGGCAACACAATCATACAAGATTCCTCAGAAGAGATGATGAAATAGACAATTTTGATTATTAACTTCCTAACTGCTTATATGAACAAAATACAAAATAGGGAAATGTATGGTCACCAGAAATGTTTGTCACTGTCATGGAGGACACATAGCATAGGACCCAAAGGAAAGAGGAGTTGTTGAGGTCTTACTGATGCTCTTCTTTACAAATGATATCTTATTGATTGCAGTACATGCTAAATGAGATCCATAATTGCTCAAAGGGGAAAGAAGAAAGAGAATAAGCATCTATTAAACACTTATTAGGCACTTGCCTAAGAATTCTACAAATATTATCCTATTTAACTGTTAAACTTAAAAGTGTTACTCCAAACTATCCATAAGAAAAGAAAGTGAATGAAGAATGACTAACCTACAACGTATATGCAATTGTATGGCTATCCCATGGAACTCTTAATTACATTAACACATATATCATGAACAAACACTGCAAACTGATATTAGCCCAGAATTTAACAATTTCCCATTCCCCTTAAATGAAAAAGAGCAGGAAGGAAGGAAGAGAAAAGACTGAGTTCCTTTTGGAAATTTTCATAACTTTTATTCATCCTCAGATTTGTTCATCTTTTTGATGAACAAATTATTATGGTAATCTATGGCTATCAGTATTGGGATATTTTAGTCTCCATAAAATTAACTTTGAGTATCACCCATAGGACAATGATGGACCTGAGCAAATTTTAACACATTGCAAATAAGAAATTACACAGGAAAATCAGTGTAAAGGTATCATAAGAAAAATATTTGACTGGAAAAAAATGAGAGGGGGAGAGAGAGTGAGAGTGAGAGAGAGAGAGAGAGAGAGAGAGAGAGAGAGAGAGAGAGAATTACACAGCAAGAGTGAGGGTAAATCACTGAACCAATTTTCATGCTTCATTGTTATACATGTTCTGTCAAAAGAGGTATAAGCAGGCCCTTTGGTTTTATAAGACTCTTTGGAGGCAGAAATGCAAGAAGACATGGACAGAAGTTGTCCAGGCTGGGGGTAAGGGGTAGAGGTAGGGTTAAGGATATGTTATAATCAGTATTTTTAGAGGAAATACCAACATCAGTGAAAGCACAGCCATGTAGTTTTTAGAATATTCAGACCCTATTCTTGAATGGTGCTAAAATGAACTTCTCTGCACATCTAAGTTGCATAGTGGATACAACACCTGCCCTGGAGTCAGAAGGAACTGAGTTCAAATCAAGCCTCAGGCAATTGACACTTACTAGTCCAGTGACCTTAAGCAAGTCACTTAAGCCTGATTGCCTTGCCAAAAAAAGAAATAATTAAAAAAAATGAACTTTGAACTTCTCTATTATCTTTGCTCTTCATTGCTGACATAGAGGTCATTCCTGGATAAAATTCACTGGAGAAAGAGAACAGACATGTGCATGTGTACACACATGAGTAATATATCAACTAAATTACAAATGTTAAAGGTCATTTTTTGTTCCCCTCTTTGTCCTGCTTCTCTAATATAGCTAACTGTTGCAGTTTTGAAACCTTCTTTCCTTCATTCAACAAATACATGTTTAGATTCTGCTTTGTGACATGTTATGCCAAAACATTCAAGCACAAGCCTTATTTGTTATTTTATCAATCTTGATGTTCCCTCCAATAATACCTGCTTATACTGTGAGACTCCTGTCTCCATCCATACAAACAATACCCATGTTCTCTCCAACATGTTCTTTCCATGATGATCAGATATACCATATCCTGAGAAATTGTAGCCTGCTGCTTACTTCCCTCCCAGCTTACTCTCTGGTCTGTTCCAGCTCCACATTGAGTGCCCTCCTCTCTAAGGATGACTCTACCCTGAGGCCAACTTGATGATCGGTGAGTCCACATCCAAATCAAAGTCCCATCCATGCTTCTTTACACTTCCCTCTTTTCAGTTTCATAATGTTTCAGGACCTGATGCAACCCAAAACAATGTCACCCATAAACAGAACCCTCTGAAATATCACATGAGCTATAAGCCATCCATTTTCACCTTGGAATCTGTGTTTGATCTCCTCCACTGGACCTGTGTCACCTTTGAAAAAAACATGAGCTATACACTTCACCTGATATTTATGATGAAAGGGTCATTAAATAAGCTTATGTCCATTATTATAGATTTCTAAGAATGTTGGATGATTTTGAATGTGGGGAATAAGATAATGTATAAACTATTGTTCCTGCCCATATTTTTAATATTTCTGAAACTTTCTGTGCAGTACCTTCATAGCCATCTTAGTGTTTTTCCATCTTAATTGCATGATGCATCATGTAGAATTATGTTTCAAATGATTAACCACACCCCTCGCTGTTCCACCAACGTGCATTAAGATGTAAGTGAGAAACTGGTAGAACCACATAACTTGAGCAAAATTTGGGACCTTGTTCCTCAGGGAAGGAAATTTGAGGCCATTTCTTTTTATTCTTCCATTTACATCTTATAGTTACTTGAAAGCATGATAAAGGATGGAGAAGTAGAATTGCTGAGTGGATGAGAAGATTAGATCTGAAGACTTTTAAGTTTATTCCAAATTTATCATCCTATGTGTATGATGCTATGGATGTTCTAAGGCAGGTAATAATTAGCATCTGTATTTCATAGGATAATTAATGTGCAGAGGTTGTAGACTAGTTTTGGCAGTTGAGTAATTAATTAGTCATATTTTCTAGCCTATGACAACAGAGTTAATGGTCTGCAGGAAAGAGAGGTCAAGAAAATCTATGGAGATGATGTAGAGAATATTTCAAAATGAATATAATTTTTTTTTATTTAACCAAAGGAGAGTGAATAGAGGAGGTAGAGGGATAGAAAATGTTAGCTTGCATATATTTCTTGAAGTATGGAATTCTGGGAAGGTTTTCATCTTCATTAATATTTATTTTCCACAAGTCTAAATTTATTTTGTTGTAGAAGACAATTATTGAATGTATGCGATTTATAAATCTTGTGCATCCTTTTCTTGAAAGCACTCATTCTGCAACAGCTTATGAAATTGGTTGAAAACAAATTCTGTTCACCAGGAAAAAGCCATATTTGCCATGTTTTTATGAAAGAAATGCCATATGTCATTCACTGCCTGAGTTTTGAATTCAGTATGTCAGGCAAACAAATCCAAAATCAACAAGCAACAGATCTTTTTAATTATTCAAAACACATAATAGGTTCTACTCATGGATGACAGCAGTAATAACCCAGGAATAACAACTACACCCTATAAAAAGACCCCATCTGTCATTTGTAGCCATGCTGGTCTTCTTAAGTGTAATTTAATTCACTATGATTTGGCAATATTTCTTCAATATCTAGTATAGTTTGGTATTTTAAGAAATTTGTTTAAGTACAATCATCCAGAGATAATTTCTTTTCAATCACCAGTCAATGAACTAAAACACTGATCAACCTTTCTCTGAAACTAATTTTTAACTTTCACATTATCAATTTAAGAGAAATAAGGAAAAGAGAATACAAATTTATTAAGCACCTGATATTTATAAGGACATACTCAAGGTCTCTCAGAAAAACTTTAGCATCAATTTGTGAGACACGGTCGATGCTGGCATAGGACTGTCCGGTATGGCATGCCTGTATCAAAGAAAGTGTTGTGCTCTATGAGCAAAGCAGAATCACAGTAGCCCAAAGGAAACATGAGACGAGTAATCTAGAGACATCTCCACCCTAAATGTTCAGATGGACTATTTGTGCCCAACCCATGGGACAGCCTTCCAAGCTTGCATTAGTCTGATCAGCCACAGTCAAACGCACTGTACCTTGACCCCAACATTGGTCTTTGGTTCTCTTAGAGTATGAAGGAGAAGCAATAACTATGTGCCAGGGACTTTATTATGCGTATTACAAATATTCTATCATTTGAGATAGAGTAGAAAGAAGAATATTTAATTCTTTTTTTTCCTACTGAGTTCTGAGATTTACTCCATTTTGTTTGGTCATTTTCACAGAGATGTAACTCTGGAGCCAAAGACTCCATGTTCCCACACCTTGTTTTTTACGTGGGCAATGATGAAAGAAAACTCTAGCAGGGATAGTGATGTAAAAACATGTTTTCTCTTGGGAGGCATTAAGAAAAATGTCAATCACTGAATTTCAAGAGTTAAAAACACTCCTCAAGTGATGGATTTCATTAAGTGTGCAGAGAGGGAATGAAGGACCAGTTAACAACAAAGTAGCAATAATCCAAAGATTCAATAAATTTTGACCAGACCTCTAAAGATTTGTTGCTGACCTAAATCACAGAGTCTTTAGATCACCACAACCAGTCAATGACAAGCCTCCCTTGGTGAGAATCAAATGTTTCCTCTCTGTGTCAGACATTGGTGGAAGAAGTAAAAACTCTGAGGCTAACTGTCTCCCCACCAAATCTTACATCAAGGTATATGTGCATAATTATTTGGGTAGAGAATACAATGAGAAAATGTTAAATGTCTCTCAGTCTATCGCTTCTCTTGTAATAACACTAGGTGCCTCAAAATTGACAAAGGCTTTTAAAAACTTTCTCTGCCTGAAAAAAGAAAATAAGAAATGAGAAGTTCAAGTTTATATGAAAGTTTGGGCAGACTTTTAACTTTCTTATTTGTCAAACAATGTTTCACCTTTATTTTCTCACCCTGGAATGAGCAGAAATGGGATCAATATCATACTTGTTATAGCAATACTTGAAAAAAAAAGGAACTCTGGGACTGGCATTATTATTGTTGGCTGTATCTATTTTGCCCCCTCATTTTCTCTCTTTTGAGCTACATTACAATTTTGCCTTAATGACATTCTCTGTCTCTTCCTGTCAGAGATTTTAGTACCTTGGGAAAATGAAAAAATAGCAACATACCTCTGCTAAGGAACTTCATTCCCCCTCATCTTTTCAAAATGTATACACTTCCCAGTTAAGGTTCTCTGTATCCCTTAGAGGAAGGGAACTTGGAGATAATATGATCTAGTTCTTTCATTTTACAGATGAAAGCCTAAGGCCGAGAAAGGGGAAAGTGACTTGACAATATGGCCCCAGGAACAAGGAGTTGGGCTAGGATTTAAGTATAGGTATTCCGACTCCAAAACTTGTACTGTTTCCACTATATTAGAGTGCGAGAAGGGAAGAGAGAACGAAAACGATTGTTGCTGTTTGTCTTTCATTCTTGAAGAGGACCATGACAGCAAGGAGGTGATTTTGTAAATTGGATTTAAATGAGAGAAGGCTGTGCAAAGTGACCAGCCTCACTTTCTCCTCCAGAGCCATCTGGGTCCAGTGGTGAGACATAGATCAGGATGACTGGAGGTGACTCTGGATGCAGTGGGAGACCTTGGCTTTTTTAAGCTAAGGTCTTTAACAGGTCTCAGTTTAACTAAGGCAGCACCCATTCAGTGATTAAGCCTAGAGAAAGAAAGGAATGAAGGGAAGAAGGAGAAAAAAAGATGAGAAGTAATGGAAGGAAGGGGGAAAGAGAGTAAAAGGAAGAAAGTGAGAAGGAAGAAATGGAGGACAGAAGGATGGAGGAAAAGAAGGAAAGAACATAAAAAAGAAAGGACAGAGTAAGAGAAGGAAGGAGAGAAGAAAAGAAAAAAGAAGAAAGGAATGAAGTAGGGATGAAAAAGGGAGAAAATGAATGAAAAAGAAAATAAGAGAGGAAGAAAGGAAGGAAAGATAACCATCAATTTGTAACTTTATGTTAATGATAGGAAAAATAGTGACTGCACACAAGTCTCATATTATTTTGCATTGCTAAGTTTGGCCTTTATTTTATTCAGTTTTTCTTTTTTTTTTTCTGGAAACATTATGCAGATGGAAAAAAACTCCCACTCCATTGAACCACGATATTGGCAACCAACAGGAAGTGTGTGTACTGCAAGCCAAGAGCATATTTCAAAAAAGTGTTTGTGATGAATATAAAAGAAACTAATAGCTGAAGTGCAGTTAGCATATGGTATGTTTCCTGGTCTAGCCAAAATATCCCTTTGTCCTTTGAATGGAGCTTCTTTTGGAATGAGGAAGTCACATTCAGAACAGAAAGTTCCAGTAAGTGTAAAGTGTCCATATGCGCAAAAACACTTCATTTCCCTCCCTTCATGTCTGTCTAAGCTGAGTCTTCTTCTCAGGTATATTTAAAGTTAATATAGTCATAGACAACAGTCATTTTTTTTCCATTCCCTGATTTATTTATGTTCATTTTGCATCTGGAACAGTTCATCAGAAGCCTGCTTTATGTTTGACATTTTAAAAATCTATGGAATATTGTACAGAGGGTTGTTGATCTTCTGACTATTGATTGAACTGTGAAAATTAAACTTGTCTCTCAGTAAAATATGCAGCAGTGAAGTAAGGTTGAACTGTCAGCATCTAAATTACATCAGGTTCACTGATTTTTGTATATAATTGAAGAGTGGACAAGTGTTAAGTAGAATAGCCACACACACACACACACACACACACACACGTATTATATATATATATATATACATATATATCTGCAAAGTTGGCTTTATGATGGGGAAGATTTTAAGAGAGGAAGATTGTAGTTATTTAATAAGTATTCAGCTAAATGGGTATATGGATGAGAATGGATTTGAAAGATAGCTTTATTCAAATATGGTCCTACTAATACAAATGTTCCCTTCATAAGTGATAATAATTAAAATAAATTATGTCCATAATTTACACATAACACACATAAGTTCAGAAGTGGTGAGTAGTAAGGAACTGGGCACTAGACATTTGGCTAGTATCTAAGGAAAGGGAGCCAAGACCTTTGTTATTATAAATTTAGACATTTTGTACTAAAACTTTCACTTAAAATTATTCACATTTTTGTATGAAAACATTCAAACCATGTGCATGCATTTAAGTATGCAAAGTGGACAACAATTGTTAGTTAACTGAATATGTGGGTAGGGGGAGGGGAAGGAATAAGATGAGGATTGGCAACCAGAGAAAGTCAGTGCTATGTTCAATGGCAGACTTCATTATTCATATTTTGCTCTCTATAAATATTTGAAGCTCTGGCTGAGTAGATTCCTCTGTGCAAATTTTCTGACATACTGACAGGTCCTACAAATCCTTAGAGGGAGTGGTCTTTCTGTCAAAGAAACCAGCTTAATATATGCCGTAGTCTGAACTATATCTTTAAATTATTCCTCCAGAAAGGTGCTTGGTGGGTTGATGAGTTAAATCCCTGATCCTGCTTTCCTCATACAGACAGTTATTCTTTTGCTGTCTCCATGTGGGACTCCATCTATCATATTTAATTTTCTTAATAATTATCATCTCTTGACATCCACAGGTCAATACATTGGCGTACTGACTATAAATAGCTTCCTGAGAAAACTTACATTTGTGTTGCATTACTTCTACTTGTTCTAATCATTTAAATTTTTTTGTGGACAACGATGTCACAAGTTGAGTTCTTACACATTTTGAGCTTCTGTGGAATGACATAATTCATCTTTGGAAAACTATGTCTGATGACTGATTTTTTTTTTTAGGTCTGGACCTGCAATTTCATTGGTAGAGGAAATCTCCCAGTGAGGAAAGTCCCTCTAGCCAATGCAGATCAGCAGCTCTTTTGTTACTAATACTCTTAGAGAGTTCCCTGGGACATTGAAAGATTATGTAACTTGCCCTGAGTCATGCTGCCACGATGAGTGAGAGAATTCACATACTGAATGTGGAGGCTGTGCTAACTCTGAAACCTATCTTCTATCCATTGTACTATACTGCCTCACTTTTGATTTTTTTAAAGTCATTTTTTTAATATATCAATTAATAAGTATTTCTTAAGTGCCTACTATGTGCCAGAAACTGCTAAGTGCCGAGGATACAGAAAGAGGCAAAAGACTGTTCCTGCCTTCAAGAAGTTTATCATCTAATAATATCACCAAGTTCACTAAAATATGATTACTCATTATATAAACTGAACTAAATAAATTGCATCTTTATATCATGTCATTAAATTACTTCACTTTAAAATAGATTCAGTAAATAAAAATGTCTAATTCTTTTCTTAAGCTGCCAGCTGACGGTGATAAATTTGCCCATAGGTAACCTGTTTTCCAACACTGCCAAGAACCCAGTAGAAACACGGGTTCATAAATCTAGAGCTGGGAACATGAAAGGCCATGTAGTCATCCCCCCCACCCCCCCACTCCATTTTACAAAAGATGAAGATGATAGGGTACACGCCCAGAGACCTTTTCTTCCTAACCCCCCAAAAAAAGCCCATTTGTCTTTAGCAATTCTCCTTGACTCTTCCCTGCTTGATTCGGTTTTAGCCTGAGGCTATAGCCTCGCATTCTTCTTAGGCCCAAATCTCTCCCTCTATTGTTACTTTAGACATGCATGCCTTCAGTTACTTCCCAACCTTGATATTCCTTCAGGAACTTCCTGCCCTTGATCCCATTCTCTTGGATCCTGGACTCTGGCTCCACCTTATCTTCCTTAGACTTCCCCTCAGGACCATCCCAAACGCCCCCCACCAGTCACCCCAGACAACCCCTCAATCTTTCCCACAATCTTTTATGTATTTAAATCCCATCCTGCCTTCACAAGGCGCTCAGATTCTTTAGGAGTCTAGCCTATGGCGGGGCTGCTGGAGGATCTGGCCAGTGTAGCTGGTCCCTAATAAACTTTGTCTTTTTCTTTGGCTAAGAAGGCTTGAGTCGAATTCTTTCGGCAGGACCCGGTGCGTCAATATTTTGGGGTGTTGAGCACCTCTCCACCTTTCACCTCTTCAAAGAGAATAAGGCCCAAGATGGTTAAGTGACTTAGCTATGGTCACACAGGTAGTCAGTGTCAGAGACAGTATTTGAAGATGCATTCCCTGACTCCAGAACCAGTACTTTGCATTCCGCTTCCCCCCAACCCCCAACCCATCACCCATAAGATTTAGGCAGAACACTGCATAGCTAATCCGTTTTGGTAGATAGCATGTTGCACATCAGATTAGGAGGATTAAAGCGTAAATTCAACCTATGCCATTTGTTAGCTATCAGTTCTCACTGTGTAACTTATTAAATCTCAACTCTATTTCCTTTATTTTTGTACTCCCCCCTCTATATTTTTCTACATGTTTTAATTAGTACTACCTCATAGATTTTTTGTGAGGATCAACTGAGATAATTTTTGTGTAGCTCTATTGCGTATGGCACATAGTAGGCACATACTAAATGTTTACTCCCTTAGCCTCTAATCAAAATTAACTTTTATTTACACATATTCCAAATGAATACCCTCTGACCATATGCACTTGGTTAAAACATTTATTTTATTAATTATTGGCTAGTCAGAGAAATGCTATTAGTTATATTGAATTTTAAAATCATAATGGTGATAGGTGTGTATATATGTACATTGTCTACATACACATATACATATATGTATTTACATATATAGTATATGTATGCATGTATGTATTATATGTATATATGTATAGAAATTGTAGGAAGCTGAATATATTATATTTAATGAATATATAATATATATAATGTTTTCATCTTCCTACCAACTTCTTTTATAATGCATATATAGGCAAAGGGACAGATTTAGCTTAATTTCTTCCCAACACACCCTCCATTTTCACTTCCAGTCAAATGTACAGCAAATTCTTCAGAGAGCATTGCATTTGCACATGTGACTTCTAAGTTTAATAATGTATTCCATGTGATCAAGGTTGTTCTATCTTTTGTTGTTTGGGTGTTGCAGCTACAAAGAAGTAGAGGAAAATTTTTCTTCTGTAGTGCCATTTTGGGGAAACACATATTTTTTTGTCTTTCTGACAGCATTCTAGTTTGCATTCATATTTACAATGACTGATTGTGGTTGGGGGAAAATTTCTGGTGTCTATCTTCCCTTCCAGCTCTGCTTTATCTAACCTGGAAACTGCTGTTCTGTCACTACAAGGGCTGTAAGTACTGTGCCATCTCTGTTGTATACCCAAGGAGACTAGGTTCAGTTATGAGAAATCCTGACTTAAATGAGAGGATTTCTTGTTCTTAAGCTATTCTTCTTATTAAATACCTTGTTCTGATTCCCCAGGATCCCTTAACTTAATGGTTCACATCTAGGGCTTCCTTAGAAAGGAAAAGAGTAAAAAGGTACTCAATGAATCAGGCATACAATGAATAAACATAAAAGACAGAACAGGACACAGAAACTTAGTTTATAACTACTAATACAATCTGATAAAAGGATGGTACAGTATTTAAACCTTATAAAGGCGCAAAATAGTTCATAGTACTGCTAATTTGACATTTTATATTTCATTTTGGGACTGTCCTGTCTAAACCACTCTAGTACACATCTATCTGCCTTCAGAACAGTTGCACTTGGGACAAACATACTAGTGGTGGTGTAGCAACAATCTTCTAGCAGCTACTGTAGGGATGTAAGACCCAACAACAACCAGCACACAGAAAGCTGCCAACACAGGTTCTTTGATCTGCTTTTCTAAGGAAAGCACCTTTAAGGGGTTAACAATCTCAGTTTAATCAAACATACAAATATCATTCACAGTTCAGGGAAAAGATCAGTTCCCTGAACTTCAAGGCAAATAAAAACAGAAATTACAAACATCAACAGACAGACCTTGTCTGATTAAAATCACAATACATAGTTACCAGAGAAGAACCAACATCTGAGTTGCAAAGCTAGGAGGCAGTTTGCAGCTTGCCCAGAGTCTCAACACTCCTTCCGTGAGCGTGCCCCAAAAGTCAAATGCCAAGCTCTCCTCAATTATATCCTGTTCAGAGCCCTGACCTCACCCAGTCTCAGTGTAAGAAAGTTCCCCATCCCCAGTATCACATCATATACAAATCAATGACTCCCAATTGTCTCAGTGCTGAGAAACACTCTGAGATAAAAAGATCCCACTTTAACTGCCCCATTCAAACAAAGGCCAGGATCATTAAAGGCACTTAAGAAAAGAACAGCAAAAAGTCCCCCGTATTACAGGTGATCATCTTTTCTGAAGAAATTTTCCCTTCTGGGAGCCTCTTTCTGTTCCAACCATGTACTATTTTCCCTGGACCCAGTACTTGTGAAATCCTCTTTAAGCCTAGACACATGGACCTCAAGATCCATATTAGATCATTTACTATGGGAATGAAACATAAAGAGGAAAAAGGTCATAGATGCCCAGGCTTAAGTCTGTTTCTATGAGACCCTATTTCACATAGGGGTAGGAGTTGAGTGAGAAAAACAGTACTTCTCATGTACCACCATCCCCGCCCCCCACGCACCCCAGTCCTGCACAGTCAAAAGAATTAGTATACTACTTGCCATATGAGAGAGCTGTAGGCAGGAGTATGAGTCAGAAACTGACTTTTTTTTAAACTAATGGAGTACCTCAGTATGATGGTAGTAATATCTGCTGCCATTAAGGGTGAAGGGGGTAAATCAAGGGACCATCACCATGTGATAGCTTGAAGAATACCCCAGAGTATATTCACAGTATCACCAGAACTCTGAGCAATAGAGAGGATATCCACAGCTATATCTACCATGTGAAGGAAGGACAAAGGCTCCTTAACTAAGAGTAACTCAGGAGAGCATTTAAAAAAAAAATTCTAATTACCATTTTTAATTCAGTATTTTTAACAGGAGAATTGCTTATCAGCTTCAAATTTATAGCTGAATTTGAATTTCAATGCACTTGATTCATCCCAGAGGTTGAATAAAACCTAGACAAACACAGGAATTTGAATCACCAGTTTATTTGAATGTTAATTGCCAGTAAGGACCTTGTTTACCCACAATTTGCACAAAGAAAGATGTCCAAACAAGGTTGAAAAAACATCCCAACTAACTATCCCTGCCACAAGGAAAATTAAAGACCAGGGCAATCATTTGGGGACACTTGTGAAAATGCAAAAGCTGCTAGAATGTAAGAGACGTGAAGGAATTAAAAGAGAACTGACCAGGTTGCACTGGAAAATGTTTATAAGCAGCATGTGATTGAGCAGTTTATTCTTATGCAATTTTTGTACATTTTGAATTTTTCATGGTGTGCAGGAGAGATTGAAAAAAATCAGTATTATTTTTTATACCAACTCTCCAAAGAAGCTTTATGCTCTTAGCCCTATTTTACAGATAATGATGCCTGTTGAGATTAAAATAGATCTCTCTGTGGACTAGCAACATTGACTTAAAAAAAACACCCTTAAAATTCTTGGAAAGGAAGTAGCAGGTTACATATGAATGTCTTGCTGTGGGAGCTATGATAGGAAAGTTTGTATCTAACGGCTATGGAGGGTCACTGTTCATTTTAAACTGCTCATAGATAGATACTTAGAACATTTCTCATATCACATTGTTTTCAAAATCTTATTAATTTTGAATCATGCTCCTGTAGGTAGGCTTTTTTGGAAAGAAAGGCATCACGGTATGTTAGAGCACTAGACTTACAGTGAGGAAGACTTGCATTCAAATCCTGCCTCAGACACTTACTATCAGTGTGACCCTGGGCAAGTCAAATAACCTCCCTGGGCCTCAGTCGCTTAATCTGTAAAATCAGGGATTTGGACTTAATGACTTCTAAGTTTCCTTCACAATCTAAATTTATAAAATCCTATGATCCATAGTGATGAGATCATGGTATAGACCTAAGTAAATGGCTACATATGAATGAATAGTGTGGGCCCCAAAGATAAGCTTGGGGGTTGGGTGTGGGGCTTAGCCATATAGTATTATTTGAAATCCTTATTTACTCACAGTCATCAGCTTCCTCCTACTATTAATGGTTGATGTATGAACAATTTTCTTTTAGCTTCTTTTACAGTGAATATGGATAAGGAGATTGATTCAATTTCTTTTCTTCATAGGAAGCCCTATTTTTTTTAACTTTCAATCATCAATTCATTTAGGAAACATTGAATTACTAAAATTTACTCCAGAACTATAAGGTTAAAAACTTATGAAGTCTTCCCTAATCTCCCTGGATACTACTGTTTTCCACAAATTAACCATGTATTTATATCAAATGCTTGCATATATAAATGGATGTAATTACATGTGTAATGTATTTGTAGATACATGTTTGTATGGATGCATATATGTGTATGTGTAAGTATGCATATATACCCATATGTGCATATATTGTGAATAGATTGATGAGATTAGATAGATAGATAAAAGATAGATATATAGACTGACAGACAGACAAACATGCTGCTTTCCCAATGCAACGAGTATGAGGAGTGTAGGTGACTGGGCCCCACACATGTGATGATGCTTCACATGCTTCAGGGAAGATGCCATTGTACAGCTTCAAAACAAGCAGAACAGACATCTCTTGTTCCTTCTCTGACCACCCTTCTCTAAGGGAGACTTTCACTCTTGCCAAGAAGGGAAGTAGGAGGCTGGGCCAGAGGGAACACTTTGTTTTCCCCAGAGAAAGGGTTTACTAGGCTAGAAGTATAACTATCTCCTCCCTTAAATGTGTTTGTCTAGGTGATGTTAATGGGTTCCATCTAACTGATTGCTTTGTCATTTTGGAAGTAAGAGAACCCCATGCTCTATAACCAGTACTTGATCCCTTCCCCACTTAATGCCAGTTCCATGATGAACATACATAAAGAATAGCAAAGAAGCCTATTTATTCAAATTTTAGCAAAATAAAAATCAGAAAAGGTATTCACAGGAGAATGTATTCCACATAATGTAGAGTGAAGGAGCTTTCCCATTGGGAGTGAGGTAACACACCTCATCCAAGACAGAGGATTTTGGATCTCATCAATGGGAAAACTACTTTAAGTCTTCATAACCGGGGATAGAGATGTAAAAGAGACTGTTTGCTCCACTCATGTCTTCCTAGAGTCTTTTCCTTCAGCAACCTGAGTGGAGCTGGCTTCTTCCGTCTTTTTTTCTCAAAGCTAGAAGCCAGAAGTGTCTGAAGCAACTCTAACAATCAAAATTCTCCATTGGCAAGACCAAAAAGAGAATGTTGGAGGCTCTATTGTCTCTTGTCAACTTTGTCCTGCCACTTACGGAGGGCAGGACCCCTCATCCCACCCATAAGAAGAGTCTTATACCAATGGCTGTTAGAACAGGAGTTATACCAAAATAGAATGTGAACTTCTGAGAACAGAATTTATTTCATTTGTCTTTGTATTTTCAGAATCTAGCACAATGACTAGTGTATAGTAGGTTCTCAATATATGTTTGTAGAACTTTTTTTAAATTAACTTTACATGGAACACTAGGTCTTTGCAGTGTTTTGTTGCTTTTCCCAATATTTCTTTCATTTTACTATCTTTCCTCACCAGCCTCAAAAAAAAAAAAAAAAAGCCCAGGAATCAAACCTAAAGTTGTCTTGGTTTTAGGTGGAAAATAGATTATCCCAGAGATTCTCTGAGGACCTCACAGCTGGTGACCAAAATTTGATTCCAGGTCTTCTAAGACTAATATTATGTATACTTAATGATCATCCTGCTTCTGAAAACAGAGATAAGAAAAATGCCAGTTACCTAAACCTTATAGTCATATAATGTTAAAATATTCATTCAAAGCAAAACAAACAATAAGTCTCTTGGGTTATTTGGATTTCCTGATGTATTTAAAAATAAAAGCAATCGTCATAGTTGATTTGACATGCAGGCTCTGGATGCTTCACTCTCCATGTTATAATCGAGAAGGGACTGGATTAAATAAAGAGAAATGATTCTGAATGGTTAGAATTGTATGAGACTAAAAGTTCCTCTAGCCCATCTTTATTAGATGATGAAAGACAAAAACTAAGTGACTTGCTTGGTCCTAATTTTCTTAAGAGAATCTTTTTGGAAGCTTTGAACTTCATTAAGGTCTTCTGCAGTTTAACCCAATTAACATAATGCCATATAAAAACAAACATTTGGAGAACCTCTCCATTGATAGGCCATCCTTATTTTATTTGGACTTTGTACAATTCAATTATAAATCAAATCAAACTAAGCTTTCTTTAATAATTCAGACCATTAACATCTATAAATACAACTATCCATCATTTGTGAAAGATATAGGGAAATTTAAATTACATGAATGGTGAAGATTTGGAATACCATTGTTGAGGGTTGGAGAGACCAGGTCCAGAAACCTCAAGACTGGAGTTCCCAGACTGGGTAGTTGAGAGGGAGTACCCCTCAAGGACCTGAATAGAGGAGAGGATTGGGGCCATCTGGAATGAATTCACGGGCTCAAGCATTCTTTAAGTCAAGGTGGCAAAGATTTATCACGCTTTTCAGTGGACAAGAGTTCTTAGGAGGGAACCTGCAACCTTAGAGGGGGACAGCTAATGCTTATATAGTATATTTGATGGTAAAACCTGCCAAATATGTCAATTAGTTGTTTTGGGGTGGGATTAGGGAGTGGTTAAGGGGTGGTCACTTCTTAAAGGAACATGCACTTTTTGGATCTACTGGGAAGGTATCTTACCCAGAGTTCACTGGGAAATCGTCCAAGGGTGGATACATGGAGGTGTGGTTTTAGGCCTAAAACATCACTAAGTCAACTAACGGTCAGGGCTGACTGGAAATATCCAGGCTGTTTCCATCAATATCTTGTTAGACAAGATAAATGTAAGGGAGTATACATATGTCTAGGTCTAGCATGCACACGATAGGCCAATGAGTAGTGAATATCTCTATGATCCAGTACACAGCCATTTCAGCACATACACAGGGAGTCCAAACTAATCCTATAGGTGCAGCTGGCCACAGTATCAGGAAGAGAGATAAATGTTTTGCTAGGGCATGCTGGACTTCCTTGCTAGAGAGAAACTGCTAGGGACAGTATTTTGAGGCTAGGAAGAGATGAGATTTTGGAACTGGATGTGATTTTGGAAGTGGGGTCAGAGCACAGGCACCCAAGCACCTCATAGCCATCATGTTAACAATCAAATGCATAGAATTTAACTTAGGTTCAGATACCTACTTTATCCTTTATAGTGCAAAGAGAAAATGGTTGAATGATAAGATCCAGTACCACTCAAAGAGACTGATCAAAAAGAACATATGCAAAAGAGTATTGCTGGAAAAGTAAGGGTGGAGAGATTTGTTCTTCACCCAGTCAGCCCTAGAATTAGAGAATGATAAAGAATATAGTAGGTTTTAAGCTATGTAAGAATGTGAAAAACAATGACAACATTAAGCTGTAAACTGGACAGCCTGTTTGGTGTCATTGGATGAATAGGGATCCTATTCAAGAAACCTAGGTTGGAATCCTGGTTCTGACATACTAGTTGTCCAGTCACAAACAGGTTAATTTACTTAACCTGTCTGAATATCAATGTTTGTTCTTTTTCTACTATTTACTTGATAGCACATTAGGGAAAAAGTACTCTTTGATATATATGAATCATAATGACTATGACTTGATACTACTGTGTTGATAGTTGGTTTGGGGTACTCAGAGCTTTATTGCAAATTGAACATTCCTCTTTCTTTTTATCTTATTAAGAAGAGGCAGTGCTCAGTTGTTGGAATTAGGAAGATCTGAGTTTAAATATGGACTCTGATAAACACTAACTATAGGGCATGGGCAAGACACTTCATCTATGATTCATTTGATAAATTTCCAAGACTAGAAGTCATAGAAAAATTGAAAAAGCAGCAACAATGGAGGGAACACTGATGAAATCCAGGACATATGTATATATATACATATATATATACATATATCTTTTTATGATAGACAAACGATAGGTAGGCATAGAAAGATAGACATCCACAACACCTGAAAGCCCTTAAATCTTTATTAAGGCCAGTCAGTCAGTCAACTAATATTTATTAAATGACTACTATGTGCCAGGCATGATGCTAACTAACCAGGATACAAAGGAAAGCAAAACCAAGCACAAAACAACAACAAAATGACCTCTGCTCTTGAGTAGTTCATGAAATGATGGGTATGACAACAAGCAAGAAAAGTACAGCTAAGTCCCTTACTGATGTGACTAATTGCATAAAGTGGCCCCATTATTTGAATTCATATTGTGTTTCCATTGAGCTGGAACCAATTACCATATTTTATGTAATTATATGTTTGAATGGAGTAAATTCAAATATATGTTACCACTTTATGGGATTCATTGTTTTCACTAATTGGGACCTAATCATGTACCAAAAAAAAAGATATATATAAGATAAATTTCCTTCCCTTCAAAGGAAAGGCACTAAAATTAATGAAGACTGGGAAAAGCTTCTTCAAGAAGGTATGACTTTAACTGAGACTTGAAGAAAGCTAGTGAAGCTAGGAGAGAATACAGTTAGTGCTACTTTCTTATTTTCTGCAAGCTAAGATTCAATATGAACAGCATACCTTCAGCTTTGCAATGTATTATGTCTGTTTAATTAGATTTAATTTCAGTTAGTGATTGTTTGATAGTGAGGCAATTATGAAAATAGCTGATAAGTTAAAACGTTAACTATCCTCAGAATGTACTGGATAGTGCAATGTTATACTCTCACTTTATATGGGATTAAGATGATCTATCCATTTCTTCAGATTCTTTCTAAGCCCCAGGATCCACGTATCTGCTGCTCAGATAAGTTAAAAGTAAGTATCATGTCCTCTTGCTTATTTTTGTAGTATTAGATCTGCAGTTTATTTCCTTAAGCTGTGAAGTCTGAGAGTCCAGAGAGATACATGTGTCATAGGACCACTGTTTAGTTAGCATATTGTGAGTATATTGACTTCACACCATACCCAGCAAATGACTCTTCAAGCAAAGGTGGAAAAAATATTTAAAAAACAGTGGAAAAAAAGTCTTACATTTATATACATACCTTGTAATTTCTAGTATAAGGCCCTTGGATTGTCTAGTAAGCTCCTTGAGAGGAGGTACAGTTTCATTTTTTCTTTATACTCATAAGACATGGCCCAGTCCTTGGCTATAAATCATTAGTAAAAGTTTCTAGAATTCAATTGTATAGTCTTCTTTTTTGTCAAGATACACACATTTAATTTATATTTATATTGAAATATTCATAGGATGCCCACTGAAAAGCAATATGGTATTTGAAACATGCATCTCATATTCCCAAATGTGGACCAATCAAGGTTAAAATGTAATTGGAAAATATTTAAACAAAAAAAAATTAAAAAATAAATATAGAAAAATGTGTGATTGTCTAAGTCAATATACGGCCTGCAGGGATCCTTATATAGGAATCGGTGGCCTCCATTTGTTTGAATTTGATGCAATTGGTATATAGGACCAGCACTAGAGTTAGGACTAGTTGGCTTCAAGTTCTTTCTCTGTTGCATACTGTCTGAATGTGGCAGTCTGTATCAGTGGAGAAGTTTCTACAACTAAGAGGTCTATGCACTAATGAAATCACAGACTTAAAAAAAAAAGAAGAAAAGACATTTCTACATCCCCATTCTCAGTCACAGCAATATCACAAAGCAATCCAAATCTTACTTATATGAACCCCATCTCTCTACGTGATCTAAATACTGTGATTTTTCCCAGCTTAATTTTCAAGGTGACTTTGAAGCTTCCATTCTTACTTATTCCCATAGCCGTTTAGGATAGGCATTAAAGCCCCTCCACTTTCCTCTCCCCTAATTCCTACATACTAAATGACTTAATTTAAATGCAATTTCACAACCATTCATTAAAGCGCCTCCTATTTGCAAGACAATGTGTTAATTTTAGGAGATACAAATGTATTGGGGCTTGAACCCTATGAAGCATATGTGGTAACAGGGCCACAGCATACCTCGTATGGTCTTTTGGTCCCTCCCTCAATGATGGCTGAAGGGAGGATGGAGAGGTTATGCCAGTAGACATTGATTCAATAGACAGGATTATCCACTAAGCCAGTATGAGTAGATCACTCAGCAGACCTTAGAAAGGGAGGAACTCTGCAATCTATCTCTCTGTTACTCAGTTATTTCCTATGAGAAGGGTTGGAGGGAAGGCCTCCAAAAGCTGCCAAATGTTCTCTCAGCTTATCATGGTTCAGATAGGCAATCTGAGCCTGGGCCTCTGATTACCCTTTCAACTTTTTGTTTCTTTCTATAAACATAGGTGACTGAAAATTGATTCTGAGATGGATGTGTTCAACCTTTCAAGCATCCTTGTGAGGTCCAGAAGTTGGAGTCCTTGATCCCTAAATTATTTACAAATGCTTTCTGCTAGGTGTTTTCTATGTCTACTATAGTGGTTTTTGGAGGTTAGAGCAACTACCTACACTTAGATGAGTCCAAACCCTGGTTGGACTTGTCAGAACACATGGCCTTGAATGAATTATTTGGATTGTGCAGAGCTGAAATAAAATGTAAAATGCCTTACAAACTGCATCATGCCTTGTAAGTTGTATCATATTTGATGTACTAAGTATTAACCAACTTAAAGGGAATATGAAAGTGGTTTTAAATTATTTATTTATTTGTTTATTTGTTGTTTGTTTTTGTCAATACAGGCCTGTGAAATTACGATTTTGCCATTTTTCTAATGTGTGAAAAAAGTAGCTGAATTATACCTATCATGTAAGTAGCCTTACACTCCCTTCTTTTAGGGAGAACCTAGACATGAGTTAAACTTTGGCTTTAAGTTTAAATTCCCCTAAAACTCTTGGTTGGGGATGTGAAGGACCAAAGAGTGTGGGGGGAAAAAAAAACAGAGCCTGATGCTTCATATAAGTGGTTTGGCTTCTCCAGGATTAAACCCAGTCAGTATGCATGAGTCCAGAGGTGAAAGGTGGAGCAGGTAGAGAACCCTATGGGATTCTTATTTTTAAACAAAGACAAAATGAAAAGTAGTTCTGGACTTCAAGTAGTATAAATCTATTGGGGAAAATGTAGCATGTGAATAGATGTAATGGCAAGCAAGTGGGACTTTTCTCTGTTTTTTTCTTTTGGAGTGCTTCTCAGCACTAAGGCAATCAAGTGCCTCTGATTTCAGTCATGCCTTTGAATTGAGTCTTTGATTGAATCAAGAGTCTTTGATGACCTGCTTAAGTCACAAGAAAGCCTAAGTCACATGAGTTTGAGTCACATGCTCTCTGTGGGCTGACCCTGGAGAAGTGTATATATACTCTGAGGTTCACATTTTGCTTTGGGGCTCACTCATTGGAAGAGTGTTTGTGTGATTTAGCCAGATGAGACTCTGGGTAGCCATTAAGGAGCTCCCCTGGCTTTGAAAAGCCAAATGTCAGTGCTTCTCTCTCTGGTAACTATGTGTGTATTGCTATGGACAGACAGTTAGAAGCCCTCTCTGCTAATTTGTGTTATTTGCTCTGTTTATATGATTTCTGCTTGTAATTTCTGTTTGTGTTTTCTCTGAAGTTCAGGGTGCTGACTTTCACCCCTGAACTAAGGGAATGATATGTGCATGGTAAATTAAAGTGAGATTGTAAACCCCTAAAGTTGCTTTCCTTAGAAAAGCAGATCAAAGAACCTGTGTTGGAACCCCACTGTGTGCTGGTATTGTTGGCCTTATACCTCCACAGCAACGGCAAGCAGCATTGTTGTTGCAATAGATGTGTAAACAAAAGGTAATGAGAGAAGAGGGAGAATATACTAATAGTGGGGAGATCAGGAAAGGCTTCCAGTAAAATGTAGCTCTTTAGTTAAGTCTTGAAGGACTGACACTAAGGCTTTTAAGAAGCAATCATGAAGAAGAAGTGTACTTTAAGCATGACTAAAAAACCTTTATAAAGACAGTGACAAAACATGGAAATCAAAGACTGGTGATCAAGTTGTCTAGTTTTACTTGAACATAAAGTATATTACTCAAATTTATTTCTCTAACAGTGACACTTAGGCTTTATTCTTTTATTTTCAACATTTTCACCATGCCTTTAGATGTCTATGACATTTGGAGCTCAAAGATTTTTTTGCTGTGAGATCTTTGTGTGTTTATCTAATTGAGTTCAACAAGAAGAGTGGCATTTATCACACTCTTCTTACCTTTTGGTGCCACTCTATGTCTGGCTTGCTCATGAAGTAGAAATGTAATGTTTGACCTTCCATGCCAAACCTCCTAATTTATATTTCTGCTATATGATTTCTACTTGGCTTCCTCAAATAGGACTAAACTTTAGATGTAGGCATGATCCACTATGTAACTACAGAGTTATTTGGACACTGAACTCTACTTAATGTTCAAGCTATTAGGACCATTTAAAGTTATCTTTTTTTTTAAAACATTTATAAACTATCTAAAATAACAATATATAACATTGATATAACACTTTAGGTTTGGCGAAGCACTTTGTATATATTATCTCCTTTGATTCTTTCAGCAACTTGGTCAAATAGATGCCATTATTCTCACCACTAAGGGGGAGAATAGGTAACTGATGTGTCTAGGATCACACAACTAATAGGTGTCTGAGGCAAGATTTGAACTTAGGTCTTTGGAATCCAAGTCCAATGCTCTAACCATTATGTCACTCAATATTCAAAAATTTTGAAAGTCATACTTTATTTTTTGGGGGGGTGCTCAGATGGTCAATATTTGCATGCCTAATTACTTAAATAAGTATGACAACAGAGTTATTTTTTAAAAGAAAGCCTCTGCAGTCCTGCAATTAAGTGACTTCATTCAGTTTATTTATCTTGATTTACAGAAGTGAATTTATTTTTTTTTGCTCATTGCATATTAATGTGATCAAAGATCTTCCCCATCCATTCAGTAAGCCTCAGGCAGGCCTAGGTAAGAAAGCTTGACCATATCTTTATTTGTAAGTAGGCCTAAAGCCCCTACTTACTAGTTGCTAAGCCAATGTGGGTGTGAAGACCTCAGGAGCGTAAGGGGAGTTGCTAAGACCAGAGCCAATGGTATGTGCACTGAGTTCTAGTCAATCATGAATTCAGCCAATCAGAGATCTGAGTTCTAGCCAATCAGATGCTAGCTAGGACTGTATAAAAGGGGAGCCCAGAACTGGAGAAGAGCAAAATTGAAGAGGAAGAGAATTGAAGAGAAGAGAATTGAAGAGGAATAGAACTGAGAGCAGCAGGACTGAGGGCAGCAGGACTGAGGGGAGCAGACATCAAGAGGGCTCTGAAAGACAGACATTGAGAGAATCAGTACCTGCAGAGCTGCAGGAGAGAGTGCTGAGCTGAGAGTTAGGATTCATGAGTGATTGTTTACAGGAAGGCCTTAGTTGGGGGCAAGGTTACAGGATCATTTGGTTCTTTGCTGTAATATGGTGTTATAATTTCTTTGTTACTACATTGAGGTGGGCTTACTGGTTTTGGAATATAATTGCTACTATATTGAATTGGGGGTATTGGATTTGATCCTCTGGAGTCTAAATAAATGTTATACTTCCTCTGCCTTCTACATAGAGAGTTTTTCATACTTTGCGATTCCCGAACTATTCAGGCATGTTCATAGTTATCCTCTAGGTCATGAATCTTGCTTTAGTGACATCCTTACTTAGAGCTCAACAGAACCTTATGGAAATCATGAGAACATAATTAGCATAGAGAATTTTGTGTTTTTATTACATCATTTCTTTTCTTTATACAAATTTGTTTTTGTTCAGTCATCTTAGTCATAATCAACTCTTTGTTATTTCATTTAGAGTTTTCTTAGAAAAGATACTGAAGTAGTTTGCAATTTCCTTCTCCAGATTCTTTTACAGATGAGGAACTGAGGCAACGTTAAGTGAATGGTTCAGGATCACAAAGCTTGTAAATGTTTGAGGCCAAATTTGGACTCATGAAGTTGAGTCTTCCTTACTCCAGGCCTAGAGCTCTATACACTGTGCCACCTAAATGTGCCTTAAACAAATTATTATCATTTTTATACTTGCTATTTATAAGAATTATGTTATTATTTGTTGAATGGTCTGGTTATCTTCTGTCAAATCATCCAATTATTTCTTTCCCTTGCAGAAGTGCAACTTTGTATCCCCAATGCCTTGACCATCATAAGTAGATGTTTGGAAAAAGAAGGAAGGAAGGAAGGAAGGAAAGAGATAAGAGGGAGAGATGTTTGAGTTTTACCATTCAATAGTCACTTAAATAGCAATTAATTAAACAGCCATTCAACAAAAGTTTGTGGATCTACAACATATATAACTTTTTGGTAGTGTTTGGGAAAGGCTTTCATGGAGTTTACAGTCTACTAAGGGACAGCTTGAGCCTAATATTTACTAAATTTATTAATATAGACAAGAAATGAATTTGTAATTTATTCTCCTATTTCCTGCCACAGTACAAGATTATCATAGGCTTGTCATTTTCTCTCTTTGTTGCTGTGATTGAGAAAACATCTAATCAAGAAGACCCTAGGGGGAGAAAAAGTGGGTAGCTGTGTATATGTTGTGGTGTGTTGCTTGTTTGGTTGTTGTCTTTCATTCTTGAAGAGGAACAAAATGACATCACTATGCTTGAGTCAAGATTCAATATGTCTGACTGTGGCTGATCAGACCAATACAAGCTCGGAATGCTCTACCACAGATGGGGCACAAATAGTCCATGTGCACATTTGGGGTAGATACTCCAAACTTGTATATTCTGCATTTGCTTTGAGCTGTTTCAATTCTGCTTTGCTCATAGGGCATAGCACCTTCTCTGATGTGGGCATGCCATGCTCAGCGGTCCTGTGCCTATGTCTCCCATGTTACACAATCAATTCCAAAGTTCTTTAGAGAGACCTTGAGAGTATCGTTGTATAGCTTCTTCTGACCACGAAGTGAATGCTTGCCCTGTGTGAGTTCTCCATAAAACAGTCTTTTTGGCAAGTGTACATTTTGTATTGAAACAACTTGGCCAGCCTGTCAAGGTTGCACTCTCTGAAGCAGTGTTTGAATGCTTGGCAGTTTAGTCCGAGTAAGGACCTCAGTGTCTGGTACCTTATCCTTCCAAGTGATCTTCAGAATCTTCCTAAGACAATTCAAATGGAAGTTATTCAGTTTCCCAGCATGGCACTGGTAGACCGTCCAGGTCTGCAGTATTTAGTACCTAGAAAAGGTCTTTCCTTCCCCTGTGGGAAAAAGAAAATTTACTGAACTACACATTAAAATCCCTTAAGTTGTACTATATGAGATTTATTTCTTTAGATAAAATGAAAGATCCCAGGTGGGTTTATATATTGAGTCTACTACATGTAAATATCCTCGTGTTTATCAGACATTGTCTTTCTTAGTAAAAGATTCCTTTTAGCAAGAATGCATGGAATCTGAGAAGTGGCGGTATTAAAGGGATAGGGATAGGATAGGGATGGGAAGAGTAATAATGTGAACCAACACTTGTTGGGCTGACCATGTAATTTTTCAGCCTTTGTTATTCCTGTCATTTCATTTTCCATTGACTATACTCCATTTGACTCCATCATGATCATGTCCCCAGGAATCCTATCCTCAGGAAATTCATCATCTTGTGAGATTGCATCAGCCTTGCTATTCATACCTCATCAGTCCCTCAGTACCCTCTGCCTCTCTGATTGGAGAGCTGGAAGATGAAACATAGGACTCCCCTGAAAGCCTCCATTTAGAGAGCCAGACATCACTTCATCCTCCCCACCCCCACCCTGGCTGCATTCCTTTAGAGTAGATTCCATCATGCTCCCACCTGGTTATCTTCCCTTCCCCAGATTCTGCTAGGAAATATTCTATTAGTGTGTTGTCTCCTCTATTACATTGTAAGCTGTTTGATGGCAAGTTTTCCATATATTTGTTTCTAGCTTTGTATCCCAGTTCTGAGCACAGTGTGTGGCACATAATAGGTACTTAATAAATACTTATTTACTCACTGACTTTGGAACAGAGTCAGCAGATCAGAAAAAAAAGTGAGAGCAGACTGAAATGATGGGTCTAGGATGCCAATTTGGGAGTATTTATAGATATTGATGATGATTCAGGGGCCCTTTTGCAAAATCCCCTCATCTTATAGGACAGAAGCCTGAGATACAGAAAGGTTAAGTGATTTGCCAAGGTTCACACAGCTAGTATGTTTCTGAGGTTGGATTTGACTAGTTATTCTTGACGGCTAGGTGGCACTATTTTATGTATCATTATCTCTGCCAAGAAAACCCCAAATGGGGTCACAAAGATTTGGACATAACTGAACATGACTCAACAACTATATTCTTGACCACAAGTTCTGTACCCCATCACAACTGATGATGAAGAGTATAATGTTACCCTTTTTGAACTAGCATATGACAAATCTCCATACTCTAAATAGAAATCCCTAAATATCCTTGAGAATTTGACAGATTAACTTTACTTGAACAGCTCTTTGTGTCAGTGAATCTATTTTAACAAATAAGTTGTTACCTATTTGATAAAATAGTGACCTCCTTCTTAATAGCAGTGAACAGGCAGAGGTGGTCCAGCCTATTGTCAAGGGTGGTCCTGCGTGGCACAGGATGCTGTACAAGATGACCTCTAAAGTTTCTTCCCTTTCTGAGATTCCATGATACTTCATGAGTCTTGAACCCTTTTTTCTTTCTCAATATTTGATGACATTCTTTTAATAGTCTGCCTCTTCTTCACTATGTATCTATGTTAATTATTCTAGCAATAAATGAGTTTTCAGAGGAGAATAATCATTCCCCTCCATCTCATTTCATACGTCATTCCTTTCAATCACACTTAGATTCTTGGTGAAGGGGAGAATATGTGTCAAACTGCTAATAAACTAAGTGGAAGTAATAAAGCCATTCCATGCTGTACATTACAGAGCTCCTCCTGAATTGCCTGACACTGACTCCTTTACAATGAATTGCTGCCTAGATACAATAGTGATGCCCTTCCAAAGCAATACAACCTTTTAGGAGTTGCACCCTTGGGGTAACCTATCTCTCTGTAGCTTCATGCCCAATTTTGAGTGGATGCAAGCAGTTTTTCATTGCTGGAATAAATCATACAATGTCTCTCTGGAAGTTTTGTTTCATTATTTAGATCAATGCCTGTCTTCTTCCTCCTCCTTTTCTGTCTATCCTGTATAGTGGTCAGGGCAGGAAAGGGAAAGGTTAGGATAATTACTTATAAACAAAAACAAACAATCAAAAACCCTTCAAATGAATTTTGGCAGTTAGTCAACAAAAATTTATTCAGCACTTACTATGTACCAGAAAATCATCTCTACTTTCATCCTCACGGAGACGTCACATGCTTTGTTTCTTAACTGGCAATAGAAGTAACAATAGAAAGTGGGCTAGTATAATAGTATAATAGATCAAGTACTAAAAGGGAACCAGAGACCATTTTGGGCAACACCTTTGTTTTTCAGATGGAGAAACTGAGGCCCAGAGAAGTTAAATGACTTGGTCAAAATCAAATAAATAGTAAGCATCAGAGCTGTGTTTTAAACCCAAATCCTCTGATTCCAGACATATTCTTTCTACTATATCATACCTACAATCTTCCCCAATCATGTGTTACATTTTCAGCATCAATTGTTCTTTAAGTTGGAAAAAAATCACAAGCTGCCTTAATTTCAAATTTTTTTCCTACTTATCATAAAAATTTTACTCAAAAACATGTCATCAAAAGAAAATACCCTTGAAGGAAGTAGAGAGCTTAGTGTTGTAGAATCACAGTCCTTGACTTCTTTGTATCTAGTTCTCTGGGTGACTCTTGTTTTTATACTATTTTATTATTATTATTATTTTCCTTAAACAGCTTTTATATTACCTCTATGTAGCTTTCAAAAATCCTATACATGCCAACAGCCTGATCTACAAAATTATCGCTTCTTTATGGAAAATTCTAAGAGAGATTTTATTGATTTGTTGAATGAAGTACTTATTTTGGTGTGCTTCTCCTTGGCACATCTTCCAGCAATTAAATCAACACAAAAAAATTAGAACCCACTAGCCATGTGTGTGTGTGTGTGTGTTTATGTGCTTCCTCTAACACAGGGCATTCACAAGAGTTTGAGACAATTTCTGTATTATGTTATATATCCATAAATAAAAATGCATAGATCATTTAAGCCCATTTATATGGAGAATGTGGTGCCTTATAAGTAATATTTAAGAATATATAGTACATTAGAGGCAAGAGAAAGAAGGTAATGAAAAATTGCATAGAGAACATGAAAGGAAAACAAAGTCATAAGTGACCAAAAAGAAATAGTAAATGAGAGAGAGAGACAGAGAAAACCAGAGACAGAGACAGAAACAGAGACAGAGACAGACAGAGAGTCAGAGACAGAGAGAGACAAAGAAATAGAGCCAGAGAGATAGAGATGTCTCCAGAGAAAGGGAGGGAGCAACCCATGGCGAAATACACAGAGACAGAGAGTGAAAAAGAAATTCAGAGAAAAGAAACAGAGACACATAGAAAGAGAAAGGCAGAGAGAAAAAGAAACAGAGACTGAAAGATAAAGGGACTGAAACAGAATAAAATAAACAGGGTTAGAGAGAACAGAGATATACAGGAATAGACAGAGACAGAGGGAATGAGATTAGATGAGAGAGAAAGAGACAGAGAGAGAGAGAGCCATCATGTCCAACTCCTAATTTTATAAATGAGGAAAGAAAGTTCAAAAGAAAAGTCTTAACTCCACACTAACACTCTATTCTCTCTATCTGGTAGCTAATGAGTAAGTCTAGGCACACAACTAGATGGGAAGGGTGTATTTAAGCCAGTTGTTCTGTCTGTGGTAGCTGTGAGAAGAGAATTATAGCAGCTACTACCCATAAAATGCAAGCAGAGATTGAGCGAACTTCAGCAAGCTCAGACAAGTTGCCCCACAAGTTGCAAATGACACTGATGAAAGGCTCATTATCATATCGGTCTTTTTGTCATTAGCAAGATATGTGTGCCTGAGCAGATTTAAATAGTGATGGCATGCTCTACATCTTGTCTCTTCCTTTTCTTGTCATCCTATAACCTTAAAAGCAAACTTTGAGAAAAAGATGGCAGGATGGTATGGGCAAGTCTATTGTCTGGTGATTGACAGAGATGTTCCATCTAACTCAGTAATAGTCAGTAGGGCTATGCAACATCCTCTTGGCAGACTGCAGTTGAACAAGGTGACAATACTTTCCTTGGAAGCTTGAGGTCTTTGATATGCATCTCTTGAGAAAAGCAGTAGGCAATGTAGGAAGGAGGAGGTTTTTATATTTCTCAATGAGGATCAAATTCAATATCTCAATGAGGACCCATTTTGGTCAAATTAAAAGGTTCTGACCCAGTGAAATAGAATAGCAAAGGGTGAAAGGAGAGGGAATGACAAGATGAAATAAATAAATTTAGATAAAGAGAAAATGTTGTAGTTATTTTTATAGTAAATGAAATTGAGAAGCAAGTGAGATAGAGTCAATTGGAAAGAACTCCAAGGAAAGTAGCCAAACATTATTATTCATAATAAGAGCAACTGAGTCTCTGTTTGCTAAAAAATAAACTAGGAATTTAGGGTCAGTGAATTATAATTCTTGTTTTTTTGTCCCAAACCAATTTTCTTCACAAAATCCTGGGAAACTTATCTTTATAACTTAAATTCACAAAAAAAAAAAAACATGTTCCTTACATAAATCCAGAGGTCACATCTTATTGAGTCAACAGTTTGCATTTATTAAACATAATTTCTGTGCAAGTTGATATGTTCCATTCTAGGGACACACATATGAATACTACATAGTCTCTGACCTCTAGGAACTTATGGACCTACAGATAAGTACAATAAAAGATCTAAAATGAAGAAGTTGAATGAGACATTCGGGGGAATATGTAAAGAGAGAGAAAGAACATTTTATCAACACTGTTTCTCCCAATTGCCTAGCATTTTACCAGGCACACTATTGTGTGTTTAATATGTCTCTTGAATGTGAAATGAATATATTATTCATTATATATGAATGCCACCTGATATTCTCAAAGCCTCTGACATCAGAACATCATCTTTTCAAAGTTCTTCCATGATGGAAAATTTTCAAAATGACCCCCAAGGTAGGAACGTGTTACTGAAAGGCTCTTGTGGCTGGGCAACAAGGGACAACTTTTTTATTTGCAAGGGTAACAATTCAGTAAGGCAATTTTTTTAATTAAACTCTTTCATATTTTAATATTTAATATTTTTAGTTTTCAACATTAATTTCCACAAGATTTTGAGTTACAAATTTTCTCCCCATGTCTATCCTTCCCCCCAGTTCAAGATGCCCAGTTCCCCAGTTAGCCCTCCCTTCTGTCATCCCACTCCCCCCCCCATCCCTTTTCCCCTTACTTTCTTGTGGGTCAAAATAGATTTCTATGCCCCATTGCCTGTATATCTTATTTCTCAGTTACATGCAAAAACAACTTTTTCTTTTGAGCATCTGTGTTTAAATCTTTGAGTTCCAAATTCTCTCCCCTCTTCCCTTTCCACCCACCCTCCTTAAGAAGGCAAGCCATTCAACATAGGCCACACATGTGTCGTTATGCAAAACACTTCCACAATAATCATGTTGTGAAAGACTAACTATATTTCCCTCCATCCTATCCTGTCTCCCTTTATTCAGTTTTTTCCCTTGACTCTGTCCCTTTTCAAAAGTATTTGTTTTTGATTACCTCCTCCCCCTATCTGCCCTCCCTTCTATCTTACCCCCTTCTTTATCCCCTTCCGCCTACTTTCCTGTGGGGTAAGATACCCAAATGAGTGTGCATGTTATCATCTCCTCAAGTCAAATCCGATGAGAGCAAGATTCACTCATTTCCCCTCACCTGCCCCCTCTTCCCTTCCAACAGAACTGCATTTTCTTGCCACTTTTCTGCAAAATAATTTACCCCATCCTATCTCTTCCTTTCTCCCTCTCTCAATACATTCCTCTCACCCTTTAATTTTATTTTATTTTTAAGACATCATCCTTTCATATTCAACTCACCCTGTGCCCTCTGTCTATATATATGTATATTCCCTTCAATTACCCTAATACTGAAAAAGGTCTCATGAATTACACATATCATGTTTCCATGTAGGAATGCAAACAAAACAATTCAACTTTAGTAAGTCTCTTATGAATTCTCTTTCATGTTACCTTTTCATGCTTCTCTTGATTGTTCTGTTTGAAAGTTAAATTTTCTATTCAGCTATGGCCTTTTCACTGAGAAAGCTTGAAAGTACTCTATTTATTGAAAATCCATATTTTGCCTAGGAGCATTATACTCAGTTTTGCTGAGTAGGTGATTCATGGTTTTAATCCTAGCTCCTTTGACCTATGGAATATCATATTCCAAGCCCTTCAGTCCCTTAATGTGGAAGCTGCTAGATCTTGGATTATCCTGATTGTGTTTCCACAATACTCAAATTGTTTCTTTCTGGTTGCTTTCAGTATTTTCTCCTTGATCTGCGAGCTCTGGAATTTGGCGACAATATTCCTAGGAGTTTTCTTTTTGGGATCTTTTGTAAGAGGAAATCTGTGGATTCTTCCAATTTCTATTCTACCCTCTGGTTCTAGAATATAAGGGCAGTTTTCCTCAATAATTTCTTGAAAGAAGATGTCTAGGCTCTTTTTTTGATCATGGCTTTCAGGTAGTCCAATAATTTTTAAATTATCTCTCCTGGATCTATTCTCCAGGTCAGTGATTTTTCCAATGAGATATTTCACATTGTCTTCCATTTTTTCATTTCCTTGCTTCTGTTTTGTATTTTCTTGATTTCTCATAAAGTCACTAGCTTCGACTTGCTCCAATCTAATTTTTGAGGTAGCGTTTTCTTCAGTGGTCTTTTGGACCTCCTTTTCCATTTGGCTAATTCTGCCTTTCAAGACATTCTTCTCCTCATTGGCTTTTTTGGAGCTCTTTTGCCATTTGGATTAGTCTATATTTTTTTAAATGCAAGAATTTTTTTATTGAATATTATATGGTAATAACGTAATACTTAATAGCTTTTTAAGATTTACAAAATAAATTTCCCCACAATAACCTTGTGAATCAGGCCATGTCAGCATCATTTATCCCTATTTTACAGATGAAATAATTGAGTCTTAAGGAGGTTCAGTGACGATCCAATTTAGAGGAGGATCTTAAAAGTCATTTAACCAATAAGTTGCGAAGGCCTGTCATTTCCAGCTTTATAATATCTCTCAAATACGTCTGCTCCACTCTATTTCTTCTATTACACATTGGTATAAACCCTCATTGCCATTAGTCTATCATTTTTTCATTCCTTTGGTTCTGTTTTATATTTTCTCAATTTTTCATAAAGTCTCCAGCTTCCACTTGCTCCAATCTAATTTTTAAGGTGGTATTTTCTTCAGTGGTCTTCTAGACCTCCTTTTCCATTTGGTTAATTCTGTCTTTCAAGGCATTCTTTGCCTCATTGTTTTTTTGGAGGTCTTTTGCCATTTGGGTTAGTCTATTTTTTAAGGTGTTATTTTCTTCAGTATTTTTTTGGGTCTCCTTTAGCAAGTCATTGACTTGTTTCTCATGGTTTTCTCATATCATTCTCATTTCTCTTCCCCATTTTTCCTCTACTTCTCTAACTTGCTTTTCCAAATCCTTTTTGAGCTCTTCAATGGCCTGAGACCAATTCATATTTCTCTTGGAGGCTTTTGATGTAGCCTCTTTGACTTTGTTGACTTCTTCTTGCTGTATGTTTTGATCTTCTTTGTCACCAAAAAAAGATTCATTAGTTTACGTCCTTTTTCACTGCCTGTTCATGTTCCCAGCCACCTACTTGAGCTTTATTTCAGGGTATGACCGCTTGTAGAGTAGTGAGTACTTTGTTCCAACCTTTAGGGGCTGCACTGCTTTTTTCACAGATACTTCTACTCTACCATCACCACAAGCACTGCCACACCAGCACTCCTTGTCCCCCAAGGACTGCCAACCAGGACAGCAACGCCGATCTAAGCAGGGTAAAGCAAGAGAACCCTGCCTCTGTGCCAGTAAAGCACTCCCTGCACTCCCTCTCTGATCTGCTGCTTGATTCCTCCCACTGTGTGGGCCAGGGACTCTGGAAGCAGCTGACCCTGGAGCTCTGGAAGCAGCCGCAAGAGCTTCCCACTGATGCTGCCACCACTGCACCATCTCTGCTGCTGCCAGGACTGGGGCCTGATGGCTCTCAATCTGATCCAGAAGTTTTCCCACTAACCTACTCCATGGTCTTTGGCATTTGTGGGTTGAAAAGTCTGGTACCTGCCATAGCTCAGTGATTCAAGGCCCTAAGACCTACTCCACCCGACTCCTGGTCTGGTTGGTCCTGGTGTGGCCCACACTGGGCTGGGCTCCACTCCCAGCACTGTTCGATTAACCCTTCCCAGAGACCATCTAGGCTGTCATGGGCTGGAGACCTGCTTCCCTCTGCTATTTCGTGAGTTCTGCAGCTCTAGAATTTGTTCAGAGCCATTTTTACAGGTGTTTGAAGGGATTTAAGGGAGGGCTTAAGCAAGTCCCTGCTGTCCAGCTGCCATCTTGGCTCCACCTGCCAGTGAATTATGATTCTAATATCACCACATTAGCTGGGACAAGGCCTCATGTGTCTTAGGGTGTCAAGGTCTGAGAATCATGCCCCCAATCTAGAGAAGGCTTTGAACTTTGAGGTATTTGCCCACGTAACTTAATTTATCACAAATAAATCTTAGTGTGACATAGGACAAGGAATTTTTCTGGCATTAAATACATTCACATTTATAAAACATAATGATAAAAAGTAAAAAAAAAAGTGCATTTGTGTGAGTTATATCTTATTAAATTACCATGTCACCTTGGTCAGCCAATCAATCAACATATATTTAATAATCAACTAGACAATAAATAATAATTTTTAATTACCTTCCACATTTCTGACACTGTTCTTAATACTGGAAATATAAATATAAAAAATGAAACAGTCTCTATTCTCAAGAAGCTTATATTCCATTGGTGGAGACAAGTACATGCATAAATCTATGCAGCAAAAATATAAAATTCATAAATACAAGTATGTACAAAGTATTTAAATACATGGTAATTGTGGTAAAGGGCAGTAGAAGTACTTAGGATATGGCAGTTACTGTTCTAAAGACCTGCAGTAGCTTAACAACATTATTCTCAGTTTATTCAGCAAAACCGTAAGTTCAAATGAATTCTCATGTGACAGGCTATTATGGGGAGTAGTTAACAAATATAACATTAAACCTCTAGTTGCCTATTGTTCTTCTTAGCCTCTCCTGAATTCTACCAGAGTGCCCTAGGCAAAGTCTACTCAGTATCAAAATATTTGCCAAAGCTTATTGGATATATATTTTTAATCAGTGAAAACCACTTTAGGTTTTAGACTAAATGGAGTCAGCTAATGTGATCTTTCAGTACCACCAAACAGTCAAATTTCTCTCTCTCTCTCTCTCTCTCTCTCTCTCTCTCTCTCTCTCTCTCCCCCAATCATTCCCTGTTATATCTAATTCTTTGAGGTTCATAGTCAGTGGAAACATTAAGCATTTCTTTTTAAAAAAATATTCTTCATATAGAGCTGCATATCTATATGTATATTTTGTAAAAAAAAAAAGGGTTTGATTATTCTGCTGATAGTTATCCAAATTGTAGTAAAATGCATTGCACTAATCTTTCTAATGAAGGTACTAAAAGACAACAATTTCATATGAGGATATCACGATTTAGAAGGTAAAAAAAAACATGTGCTCTTCAAAAACCAAGAGCCACCATAATCCTTCTCATGTTCAACTGGATTTGCTTTAATGGCCTCGTATTATTTTCACGACAGAAATTATAAAATTGATTTGAAGCATACTTAGTGCTGCTTTTATCTCGCCCCATTATTACATGAAGGCAGAATTTGTGCTGTTTGCCTTGGGCCGCACAATTTCTAGTTATGTCTCTGCCAGAACATTGTTCTCATTTTTCTTGCTGTTATTTTCTGTCACTAGATGTTCAAAAAAGGGGCTTGAGATGGATTGACCAAAAAACAAAACAAACAAAATTCTTAAAGGTCCAGATATGATATTTGTGGTAGCTGTTGATCTCATAGCCAAAAAGGAGGGACATGGGGAAGATCAACTTTTTATAGACAGAGTTTTAAAGTAGTGCCATAGCACACTACCTTCTTTGTCAGTTAATGAATCGCTCATTTCATATTCACTTTCTTTTTCAAACTCTCCATAGCTCTGAAACTCGTTGTTAATACTTGATACTAATAGCACTTTCTTGACTGCCTGTGGTCACAGTCTGGGCAGCTAGGTGGCACAGGGGATAGAGTGCCAAACTTGCAGTCAGGAAGACTCATCTTCAAGTTTGAATCTGATCTCAGACACTTAGTAGCTGTGTGACCTTGGGCAAGTCACCTAATCCTATTCTACTCATTTTCCTCATATGTGAAATGACCTGGAGAAGGAAATGGCAAACCACTTCAGTATCTTTGTCAAGAAATCCCCAAAAAGTCAGAAACAACTGAAACTATTTAACAATAAGAACAAAGATAGTCACAATGTTCCTAGTAACAGGGATGTCCTCCCTCCTTTTCCTAAATTGTTTACTGGAACCATTCTTTAAAATCTACCTCAAATGCCACTTCCTCAGCTTAGTCTTCCTTGAACGTATTAACAGGTAGCTATAGACCTTACATATTATTTTGTTTTGTAACTTGCTAACATATTTCTTATGGAATATTTTTTGTTATGCTTGACTGTATGTTTGTCACATATCCTAACTAGACTATAAGTTACACGAAGACAAAACATTTTATCTAAACTTTGTATTTTCCCTAGCATGTATCCCAGTTCTTTGCACTGAATAGGGATTTAAATATTGTTTAACAAATGAATGCTGGGTGTGGTGGGAAGGGGTGGAGCAAAGAGGAATTGTTGAATTTGACTATTCCATTTTTCCAAACCTGGCCACTTTTTGCACCAAAGAACCTCTATAAAATAAACCAAATATTCCCCAAAGATTTTTAAGGCCTGTTAAAAAACTAGGAGCCAGATTTATCTTATATTTTTCTGGAGGATATTTCTTATAATTTAAGGTATACATGTAAACACATCACTTCTTACATTTCTATTAACTAGTATTTTCTGGGTTGTTTGCTTACTGTTTAAGCAAGAGGGCTCACTTTTATACAGAATAAAGGCATTTGTTGTTGTTCAATCATTTCAGCTGTGTGTGACCATTCCTGACCCCACTTGGTGTTTTCTTGGCAAAGACACTGGAGTGATTTTCCATTTCCTTTGCCAGCTCATTTTACAGATGAGGAAACTAAAGCAAACAGGATTAAGTGACTTGCCCAGGGTCACACAGCCATTAAGTATCTGAGTCTGGATTTGAACTGGGAGAAATGAATCTCCTTGACTTTAGGCCCTGTGCTCCATCTCCTGTGCCATCTAGTTGCCCCATAAAAGCATTTCCCTCACAAAAGTCTTGTGAAGTAAGTAGGGTAAGTACTTATGTCTCCATTTCTATAAATTAGTAAGTCTCAGAGAGACTTTAAAGTATTGCCCAAGATAACATATGCAAGTAAAATGGCAGCATCAGAATCTTCTATCACTCTCCTGAAAAAGGAAGGATACAAGAAATATCACATAAATCTTCAACCTTATAAACTTATCAAGGCATTGTGGCTCTTTTGTCTCTGTAATCCTATACCTCAAATCTCCTCAAGGTCCTCCCTAATGCTCCTTCTCAGACTTAGTCTTATGTTAAGCCAGTGCTTCTGCTTGTGGCCTTAATCTAAATCCTTCCTGTCTCCTACAGCAATTTCCCTTTATTTTCTTCTCTCTTATTTCCAATATTTTTTGTCTGCTAGTTCTTTCCCTGCTGTGTACAAATATGACCTGATTTCCTCATCCTTAAAACAAAAATAAACAAAAAAACATCACTAGATATCTACTTTTCAAGCTATTATCCTATATCCCTTTTCCCCTTAATAGTCAAGTTTTGAGATGATGAGAGGGGAGAGTTCTTCTATTCTCATTGCTTCTCCTACCTCACTTCTTATAATTTGTCTTAGACTTTTTTTTGTCATGTCCTGTCCCATATCACCAATTGCCTGTCGAATATTTCCATCTGGAGAACCCAAAGGATCATCAAACTTAACAAGGTCAAAGTAGCATTTGTTGTTTTCTTCCCTACACTTACCCATACTTGTAAGTCTCTTATTTTTATTGAGGTATCCTATTCATTCCAGTCTGCAATTTTGCTAATCCATCAAAGATAGCCTCTTGTCTTCACTCCCTTCTCTTACACAGGCTATCCCCCATGCCTGTGGTACTCTCTTTCCTAATTCCAATCACTCAGAGTCTTTGCTTCCCGTGAAAGTCTCCCTCAAATGTCATCTGCTACATTTTTTTCTGAGTTCCCCTGTTGTTGAGTTATTTCCTCCTCTCCCAATTACTTTCATTGATTTTATGTTATCTGATTATGGGTTTCCTCTTCCCCTTTCCCTTACACTGGAATGCAAAAGCTTTGAAAGTTAGAAACTATTTTTTATTGGTCTTTGTATCTCTAGACACTAGCATGGTGCTTGGCACCTAATAACCCCTTAATAAATATTTGCCAAACTGAATTGAATTAGCTGATAGTGTCTTGCAGGGAGTAGAATGAAGTATTAAAAAGACCACTGGACTCGAGGTCATAGTATCTGGATTTAATCACTTCACCACTTCCTTACCACTTTCATTTCCTTGGGGAAAGGACATAACCTTTCTCAGCTCAGTTTTCTCATATATACAAGATAAAAATATGCACTTTGAAATATTTGGGGTATTGTGAGGATCAGAAAGTTTACTGATGGAACAGAGTTTAGAAATCATTTAGCTGAATTTCTCCATTTTGGAAATGGAGAAGTGTGATGCATTACGGTATCTGATTAAGGCCACCATAATATGGTAGTATGTGGTGAAGATGATTTTTGAACACGAATTGTTTTGTACCATATCTAGTGTCCTTTCTTCTATCACACAGTGCTAATAACACGTGTACGTGAGCTATAATTGTCAATTTAAAGGAATAAAGAACTCAAGAAAATTGTCTATCTTAATGTGGTAGAATTTAATCCCGTAGGTTTGCTTAGTCATTCTGATTTGACAAAATTGTTTGGTATGGTACTAGGAGTGGGTAGGGATTTTTTTATATTAGCCCAACTTAGCAAATAGTCATCTAAATGATCTGCTGATAAGATCCTTTGATCAGATCTTATTTCATTTTGCATTAGGAACTATTCAAACTATGTAAGCATATTAGAATAAACTTAGATAAAAGGGAAATAAATAGATAAAAATGAAAGAAATCCTGAAAAGGAGAGTGGGCAGATTATTATTAGATGAAAATAATTTGGGATATGATTCTCTATAGGAAACATTCCAACTCACCACATGTTAACAAATTGACAGCAGGGGAAAAAATAACCTAATTGCAGCTACTTGTCATTCCATTGGCCAATGTTAAATCATAATTCTTCAATATTGTAATTCTTGATAATTCTTCTTGGGAAATCTTTATTTTCTAAAATTAATTGAGATTTAAAATGTCTAATGACATGTAACTTTTTGGGTTTAAAAAATAACCTTATTACAACTGAATTGTTAAAATTTTTAAATGGTTCAATTTTAGAGTTAAAGTGAATTAAAGCACTAATTGCAATAATGTGAAAGAGCAATTTAAAAATATTTAATGTTCTTTTAAAATTTCTAATAATTATAAATTAATTTTAAATAGATAATCTTTTGGATTGAATAAAAATGCATCTCTTCTTCAATTTTAAATACTTTTGTCACTCTGCAAATTAAATTATCTATTAGGTATTATTTTGTATCAATTTCATTTTAGGATTCAGTATGATTTACTGGGAAAATGATTTTTTTAATACCTTATACTTTTTCAGTAGTTAACCATCTGGGGCACATCAACTCATTTCATTGTGCTCTACCTTACTTTACCAGCGCATGGTATCTAGCCTAGCTCCATTTATTCTCCTAGAGGGTAAATTCAATAATCTATGAATAGCACTTAAATTATTTTAAATGGCATTTCTTAAAGTATAAATGGATAAATTATATTTTTTAAAAATCTTGTATAATGTTTTCTGAGCATTGTTCAAAACAGATTGGAAAACTATCTCATAATGGTGGTTGATCTTCTGAATTTACTGAATCATAGATTTAGCATTGGAAGGAACCTTGAGGGTCATCTAGTTCTACTTTCTCACTCTATAGATGAGATAGCTGAAGACCAGAGAGGTTAAGTGACTTGCCCTCCTAAGCTATAAGTCACATATCCTCTGACTCTGAATCTAATGCTTTTCTCACAGCACCATACTATCCACTGCTGAAAGAGAGATTCTTAGTCACACTTTGAGTTTTTCTCCAACTCTGCCTCGAACTTACCTTACCGACATTGTATTACATTCTCTTAAAATGTTTTCATCAATCTGGTTAACTTATGGAATTAATGACTTATCCACTTACTTTTTTCCCCTAAACTTTATTTTTTCAATGAGCAAAAATTCTCTTTCTCCCCCCTTTCCCAATAGAGAATGAAAAGCAAGAAAAATCCCCATTACAACATGTTTAATCAAGAAAAACAAATTTCTACATGACTGAAAAAAAAAAAAAACGATTCTCATCCTGCTTTCTGATTCTTCCACTTCTAATAGATTTATGTCTTATAATTAGCCTTTTGGGATCATGGTTGGTTATTACACTGATCAAAATTACTAATTATTTAAAGCCATCTTTAACTTATTATTTTCATTGTATTCTCATTAAGTTCATTTCGTTCTGCATCCATATATTCAAGTTTTCCCTGTTGTCTGAAACCATCTCATTCATCATTTCTTATAGAACAATAGTATTCATTCACATTCAGTCATTCCCCCAATTTATGGTTATGCCTCATATTCCTATCCTTTGCCACTGTTGTGATTGAAATTAAGGTAAACTGAGGCATAAACTTTCAAACATATTTAATTTATTGCTATAATCAATACCAATAACCCCTCATGTGTAGCATATAGCCCCTTTGTGGAGTGGGGTGGAGATAATGGTTCAGATTTTTCCCTTCCTTTGTTCTTTACGTCATATACATATATGATAATGCTCTTAAGTGAACCTATACTCTTCTCATGCAACTTAAGGTCAGAAAAGATATATCCCACTTAAAAACGGCAAACAGAATACCTTAAAAAAAATTTTTTTTCCACTTTGGAATTTCACTGATAGTGCTTTCGAAATAGCTTTTTCTCTAATCAGTAAAATTACCTTCTGCCTTATACTAAAACAATAAATTTGTCACTTTCCAGGGATAGAGTAAAGAAAGATCTAAATGATTTAACTTTTATAATTTCAGCATTTGTTAAAACATTCAAATCATACTTTAGAAATTTACAGCAAAGATTTTACATGTCAGTCACAAAATGTAGTCTCTATTTTATGATGACTTGAATTTCTGCAAATTGGAAATGAAGATTCCCTCTCATATGTGTCTTTCATCTGCCTTCTAACTTGGCTAGAGTTGAAACACAGAAAAAGACTTTCTTTCTGAAGAAAAAAAGTTTCTATCCTTCCTCCTTCAGTTGACAGGCCCTAGTAAAAGGCTAGTTTAACTTACAAAATACTGATAATACAAGACAGACAAAGAACACTTAAAAATCAATGTGCACAAGTAGAAGTCCCTTTTGAGGCCAAATTTGGAATTCTTCTTATGTATCTTATGTCAGTTTTACTCTATTGTTTTGTCATTTCCTTTTGGCTAGGGAGTGTCTTTGTTTTCAGACCTATTAAGAGTTCCCCTAACTCCTTTTGAATGGGTGGTGTCACTCTTCTATCTTGCCAATTATAGCAAGAGGCCCAGGACTTAATATACCCTCCTGTCAATAGCAGTGAGTGGCTGAGAGTTACTTTATGATTTCCCTAAAGGGGGACTACTGACACTGGTCTTTTTATCACTTTTTGGCCTAAGCAGGGATTCTTCTTGGAAGAAAAGAAAATTTTTCCAAGAAGCCTGTGCCTTGGAGGATTTCTTGGAAACCCACCAATTATTTCTAAATAGGCACACTAAACACAAAAAGGACACCAAGACAAATAAACAAAATTGTAACTTCCCCAACATTGTAGGGGCCTTACTTTGGCTTAGGAAAGTTGAGATTGAGAGGTTTTAAGTCCCTGTGCTATCCTCAACAGAGAAATCCCTCAGGGAAAAGTTTCCTGGAGTGCTCAAGGGTTTCCCCTAAGAGTACGCCCCAAGGACCAGCCTCTCTCCCCCAATCCCTTCATGTTCATCAGTTGCCATGATTGAAATTAAGATAAACTGAGGCACAAAGTTCTGAGCATATTTAATATGTTGGTAAGGTTAACAATTGTCAAGAAAGGGGATCTTTTCCCCTCATCAAGCTAAAAGATCTTGAATGAGGGCTGACAGGTTATTTTTAGAGATAAAAGGAGGAGCATAGAAAAACCAGAAGACAATATCATAGATGGGGCAAACAATATGATAGGTTACAAAATCTAAATTATCACAGGCACGGGGGACAATGTGAGTGGTGGGAAATCGAGAATGCAGGTTAGTAACAACCCCCACCTTTTATCTTGTCACTATGGAAAGATCATTGGTGATGGCCATCTTCATGGCTAGTTAGTGCTTCATCAGGAAGGGTTGGAAGTTCTATATTTCATTAAAAATTCATTCTTTTCTCTTTACAGTATTATATTCAATTTTGCTGGGTAAGTTATTCTTGTCTAAAAGCCTGTGTTTGTTGCTTTCTGGAATTTTGTATTCTAAATTCAACATCCCTTTATAGTGATGCTGCTAAATCACATGCAATCTTGACTGTGGTTCCTTGGTACTTGAGTACTTTCCGGATATGTTAAATATTTGTACTTTGACATGGAAGTTCTTGATTTGGACTATACTATTCCTTGGGGTTTTCATTTTGAGGTTTGGGGAGTTTTCTCATCAATGAGACAAGTGGATTCTTTCTATTTCCACTTTCCCCCTCTAGTTCTAAGAGATCTGAGCAGTTTTGTTTTAAGGTTTCCTGAAGTATGATGTCTAGTCTTTATTTAGTAATGGCATTCAGGTAGTTCAGGTAGTGATTCTTAACTTTTTTTTCCCCCTCTTTAGTCTGTTGTTCAACTCAATTATCTTTTCTATGACACATCTTATGTTCTTCAATTTTTTTTCAGTCTCTTGACTTTAATATTTTTCATGGAGTTATGGCTTTCATTTGGTTAATTTTAATTTTCAATGAGATTGTTGGTTGAGAAGGACATTGTACTTCTTGTATGAAGCTACTAATTCCCTTTTAAATTCTTCCATAACCTTAATTTTTTTCCCATTTTTTCCTCTAATGCTCACATCATTGATATATATGTATGTATGTATGTACACACACATGTTATATATATGTATATAATATTAAAAAACCTTGTTTCTTTTTTTTTAAAGGTGCTTGTAGTTTAATTTGTATCCAAACTATGTTTTTCTTTGAAGCTTTGCTCTTGGTTGTTTGGGAAATCATTATCTTCTTCTAGGTTTAGTTCTTGATAATTTCTGTCACCATAATAGAATTTTTTAATGGGATTTTTTTTTGGCCAGATTTCTGGCCTATTCCATTGCTTTGGACTTAATATTGGGGCTAGACACTGAGCACTTCTGGAAGGAAATTCTGGTCTGGTACTACTCATTCATTCTTGGGAAATACTGTTTTATTGTTCGAAGATTTCAGGGAAGCCCAAATCAGGAACTTGCAAGCTTTCAGTTCTCCAAAAGTTGTCTGATAGAGGGCTGTCCTTCCAGGTCTCAGAAATAGTAGATTTCTGCTAGATTCAGGCCCCATCAGCCAAGTGGGAAACTTTGCTGGTTTAGAGAGAAAGAATGACAAGTTTTTTTTCCCCAAATATTCCTGGTCTGGTTATTCCCATACAGTCTTCAGACTGATCTTGAGGCTAGAATGGAGACCCTACTCTGCTTCTAGGGTCTGAATGACACTTTAACTTAACCTTTCTCAATATACTTCCAATGGTGTTCCACCTATGTCTACTTAGAAGGCCATTCCTAGGCACAGGTTATCTATATAGTCCATTGTGGGTCTGTGATCCAGAACTAGGTAGTGGGTAAAAAGCTGCCAGGTGGTATTTGTTCTATTGTGGTGTCCCATATGACTCTGGGGGTACTCTGCATGTGCCTAAGACCTCCTCTTTCTTCTCCCTTCAGGTTAGAGTACTCTCTAAGTGTGGTGTTCTTCTGTCCAGACCTCTCTTTTGCTTTCTCAAACTTATATCTCCCTACATCTCCCAGAACTAGAAAAAATGATTCATAAAAATTTGTTAGCTTTAATTTAATTTATTTTCTAATTAATTAATTAATTGAATTGAATTTTCCCATTAAGATTAGATCTGGCTCATTTTCAAGGTATTTTTGGAGGAGTTATTTGTGTGGGAGAGGTACTACTTCCTGCTATTCTACAATTTTGGTTATATTTTACTTCCCTACTTCCTTGTAGTGAAATGGATTTGAATAAGGGGATCTGGGTGCCAATCGTATCTCAGTCATTTGCTATCTATTTGACTATGAACCAGCAATTCAATCTCTGGAAGTCTCATTCTTTTCATCTGTAAACCTGAAGGTATTGGGTTTAACTACTGAGCTACTTTTCAAGATTAAAGCCTATGATATTCCATTGGCAGATAGTATCTATACTGACACAGAGAAATTTATTAGATCATTTCATCTCAGTTATTTTGGCTTTTTCATGAATAGTTCCCTATTTTAGTTTTGTCTATAATTCAGAGGGAGTGGTTGAGCAATTCAATTTCTAGGTGGTCATTCTGTAGAGGAAGTGATGCTATTTCTGACCAGGTCTTTCCCACTGTACCATTTGAAAGCATGTTGGTTTCAAACAGCCATTTCAGGACAATCTGTATGCTTATAAACAATTAGCTTGAGGGTATGTAGGGAAAGAAATAGGTAATCATGTGGTGCTCCCTAAGTGCCCCCAAACAGTTAAATCATGAAGGATAAGCACCATTGGCTACAGAGCCATCAGCCAAAAGACTATTCATAAGACTAATCACAGGGTACTATGGAGGGAAGCAAAAATAGATTGATTTTGCCATTGTAAATAGTCATTAGGAAACAGTGAGAGGGGAAAAGTCATTCAATCCAATGGACTGGCACTGTTTTGATCAGGGACCATAATTTAACAGTGGGCTCAATTAGTGTGACCATTAAAATAGCCAGCAGCTCAGCCATTTGCTCAACATCACATAGACACAACCTTTCTCTGCAGAGATTAATGAGATAAAGTATTTAACCAGAACAGCTTTGAGCTTTTTATCAGCTAAAGGTATGACTACAAATCTCTATGGGGTTTTGTTTATATTACAAACAGATGATGTGACAAGATATTCTGGAATTGCCCTATTTATAACCAGATCCACGGCTTTCAGCTTAATTATGCTAACATATCCCTCTCTTAGGGTTCAGTAGGATCAGTGATGACTTGAAAATGTCATTTCAATCAGGTTAGTCTGGGAAGAACATAACAATTTTTGACTGCAGATTACTTCTCCTTCCTTCTTCACAATCCATCATAATTTAGTAGATAGCATTACCTTAGTCAGGATCAGGTGCCAAGGAAGAGCCACAACTGGTCATTTCCTCTATTTTTAGAACATATTTTTAAGATATTTCCTTCTATATATTTTTTAAAGTTACCCATGTTGTAGCTATTCATGATGAGTGAGTAAGGAAAGTTCTTTAGAAGCAAACATGTTAACCTTTATTATGATTGCATTAATTATGACCCTACATTGTATAGTGGGATAGCCTCTTTGGAAAGTGGATTTGGAGGAGACATTTAAAAATTTTGCCAAACGGTCAAGGAGTCTAATGAAGTCCTACCAACTGAAATATGTATACATAAAGATACATCCAAATTTAATGAAAAATGAACAAAACATTGCAAGAAACACACTAGGATTTTAATATAATAGCAAATTAACTTCAGAAGAAGAACAAACTGATGAGTAACAAAAAATAATTGAGATCCTCAGGCATGGTGCAACAACATTGTGGCTAGCAGCTGCTGTAGGGGTGTAAGACCCAACAAGACCAGCAACAAGAGCTGCCAGCATGGGTTCTTTTATCTGCTTTACCAAGGAAAGTAACTTTAAGGGGTTAACAATCTCACTTTAATCACACATACATATATCATTTACTTAGTTCAGAGGGAAAAGCCAGCACCCTGAACTTCAGAGCAAATACAAACAGAAATTACAAACATGCATTATATAAACAGAGCAAATACAAACCAACATCTGGGTTAGCAAAGCCGAAGGGCAGCTTGCCTAGAGTCTCAACACTCCTTCCATAAGTGAGCCCCAAAAGTCAAACACCAATCTCAGATCTTATATAACAGTCTCAGGGCCCTGGGGCACTTGATTACCTAAGGACTGAGAGGCACTCAAAGAAAGAACAGTGAAAAATCCCATTTTGCTGGCCATTACATTTGAAAGGCAAGACTCATCAAAGCTACTTAATTATCTCAGCATTCCAATGAAGAAGACAACAAAAAATCCTGCCCTGATTACCTTTACATTGTCTTAGTGCTGAGAAACACTCCAAGACAAAAAGATCCCATTTTACCTGCCCCATTCAAAGGCCAGAATCATAAAAGGCACTTAAGAGAATAACAGGGGATCTATTTCACTTAGATAAATACAGGAAAGAAGTATAACATATCTATAATTTTTACCCTTAAGACATTGTATTAAAGAAGTCTCTCTCCTAGGTCCATTGCATAATAGAAATGTTTTTAAAGTAAATTTCTTCCCATTTCTGAAGAATATACTTGAATTTATATATAAATGAAGCTAGATATTGTAAATATATGCACAAAAATATATGAATGGATGAGTAAATGACATATTTTGGTTATAAAATAGCATTTATGTTTGTATAAATGTCTTTTTTTCTTGTATGAAGTAATAGAAGCAGTTCATGTAGATGTGGGTTAAGGGAAAACAAAATGATTAGGAAATACTTCAGTATCTTAAGACATTCTCTCTTGGAAAAGATAGAAATGGAAGGATAGAAAGAGAAATGACCTACAGGGAGATAGTGTATTCATGTTAGTTATCTAATATTGTGCCAGAAAATTACTAAAAATAACAAAATATAAGAATAGAAAATAGTGGAGGGACCATGGAAGGTGAATCCATAGTATTACATTATTGGTAGATAGGTGAATTGGTCCAATCATCCTAGAAAAAAAGGGTGGAGTTATGCTATGAAAGTAACTTAGAGAGGGAAAAGTCTAATTTTCAATAAAATGTTAATAGTACTTTTTTCTCCCAGTAGCAAAGACATGAAAACAAAGGATATTCATCAACTGAGTAATGGTTCAACAAATTGTGATAGTAGATAATAATCTAAAAAGAAGTCGTGAACTGAATAATTAATTTAAAAGCAGTTTTTATTGCAGATGAAGAATTCAAAGAAGCATGGGAAGATATATGAACTTATGAAAAGTGAAGTATACAGAAAAAGATACACACACATATATCTTTCAGATTACTACAGTGTAAATGTAAACAACAAAACAAAACAAAATAAAACAAAAACAAATGGTAAGTGAGCTATATATTGTTATAATGACTTGGTTTGGCACTGAAGACTTAGAACTCAAGAAGAAATGAGAAAATCTAACTATTTATAATCTTGAAGGGGGGATGTGGGAGTGAATTATTGACTACATTGTTAGACTCCATTGGCATATTGGTAAATTTTCCTGAACTTGCATTTCATTGTTGTTACTGTGGTTTTTATTCTTTATTGCAAGGGAAAGCTTTTAGGGCAGGATAGAAGTGAGGGGTATATTTAGACTTGAAGCATATGTAAAAAAAATATTTCAGAGATTGTTGGACTATGGCAAGATGCTAGATCATAGAGAAGCTCAGACCCTCTATGTAGAAAGGCTCTAAAAATACACCAGTAGAAAAAAAAGACAAAAAAGAAAAAAAAAGTTAGCTCTAAGTTCTATCATCCAGTAAAGTACTACACAAAAAATGACTGCAAAAACATGGCAGAAACTCTTAAGGGAGATAAGCCTAGGTAGAAAGAAGCCAAAACACTTAGACACATCAGAAAATGGGACACACCAGTGTCCAGGCAGCCCTGAGCACAGAACTGAGGCAACATTGTTCTTGGGAAGCATCTTAGCACTTGGTACTGAGTGATTAAGTAGTCCCAAAAGAAACACAATAAGAAACAGATTGAGTCATCAAGCATTATTAAAAATCTTCTATTTACTAGAAACTGCTAGTCATGGAGAATACAAAGAAAAAGAAAAAAAAAAAGTCCCCAACATCAAAGAGCTCAAAATCTAATGGAGGGAGACAGTATATGAACAACTGTGTCCAGTCTCTCTCTCTCTCTCTCTCTCTCTCTCTCTCTCTCTCTCTCTCTCTCTCTCTCTCTCTCTCTCTCTCTCTGTCTTTTTTTCATTGGAGATAATCTTGGGGAGAAAGAAGTATCATTAAAGGGGGCTTAGAACAGGCTTGTTGTGGGAGGTGGGATTTTAACAGAGAATTGAAGGAAGGCTGTGAAGGTATGAGGCAGAAGTGAATATGGAGAGGATTCCAATCCTGAGGGACAGCCAGTAGAAAGACCTGAATTTGTGAGGTGGAACAGCAAAGAGGCCAGTTATTTAGGTCATAAAAGTGCTCAAACAACACAATGTGTGTGTGTATGTGTGGGTGTGTGGGTGGGGGTCTCAACAGTTCAATATGCAGGATGCTCTGCACCAGGTAATTTAGTGTTTATCAGCACTTCATGTCTGGGAGAAATGAAGGAACAGATAGAAAATGAAATGTTAACAGAAATAACAACTTGGGAGGAAAGAATGGCAAGGAGAATTAATAGCTTAAAAGAGGTGGTGGTTTTAAGCCTTACCCCAAAATTTAATTACCTGAAGAGTTTTCTTAGAAAAGAACAAACAGAAAGCAAAAACTCCAAAGGATAGCAAGATATTTTGAAACAAAAATTTAAAAAAAAACTGAAAAGAAGAATGAAAGATATGTATTATCAAAACAAACTGATCAGAAAAATAGATCAAAGAGATAGAACTTCAAAGTATTAGACCACTTGAAAATTAGAACAAAAAAAAACCCCATGGCTACTATGTTTTAGGAAGTCATGACACAAACAACCAAGGTGGGGTATGGGGAGGGTGTGTCTAGTACTATTAGAACTAAAGAATCAAATGAAAGCAGAAAGAATCTGACACCTCTCCTAAAAGAAACTACAAAATGAAAATTACCAGGAATAACAAAACTAAAATCCAGAATTTTAATATTAAAGAAAAAAATAGCTGTTAGCAAAGTTAACAAAAAGAAAATGACAATTGTTGGAGCAATGGGGAAATAAATGTCTTTTTTTTTATCTGATTGGTCTCCACGTAATGCATTTTTAGTGGAGTTGCAAAATTTTAGCTATCCTGAAAAGCAATCTGGAGACGTGTTCCAGGAGTCATTAAACTTGGCCTACCTTTTAACCCAACAATACTACTTTGTCTAAATTCCAAAAAAAGATCAAAGAAAGAGAAAAATAACTTGTATATTTAAGGAAAAATATTTATAATAAGTGTTTTGTGGAAGCAAGGGAAAAACACCCCCAAAATAAGAGAGGATGACTAAACAAAACATGGCATATAAATAAGATGAAATATTATAGTAGCCCTGGAAATAACATAAGATATGGTTCTAGAGAAATGTGGTAATATTTGTATTAACTGATGCAGATTGTTATAAGCAGAGGCAGAAGGACAATTTGTACAATAACCACATTAAAAAGAAAAATATCATTGAAGGACTTAAGAACACTGGTCAATACAGTGATTAACCATGAATCCATATAGCAAGATAAAATATGGCAAGATAAGGAGAAATAAACATTTTCAGACATGACCAATGTAAGATTTTGGTTTTTTTCTTGACTATGAACATTTGCTACAAGGATTTTTTTTTTCTTTTTTTTTTTAAATTAGAGTTTGAGTGAAGGGAGAAGGGAGTTAACAATTAGAAAAAAAAGAAAGTAAAAAGCATTATTGAAACATTTTTAAACATAAAAGAGAACAGAAGATATCAGAAAAAATCACAGATAACTAGGGTAGCTTAGAAAGTAACACGATGAATTTATTATATCTTAGAATAAAAATGTTATATGTTACAACAATCTGCTCTTTCAGGTGTAACATTTTCTTCAGTTATACTATTTATATTTAAGTATCAATTTTATATGGAATTTATTGAGAATAAAAATTCAATTTTTTCAAAATTTAAAAACATTTCTATGTGTATGTGAATATAATTTCCCTTAAAGCCTCAGTTCCTAAACATGCTCTAGAGATGGTCCATATAATCAATTACTCTTAAAGTTGGAAAAAAATCTCACTTCCTTCCTTTTTTGAACAATTCCAATGAGAGGAAGTTTCAAACATTGCCCCCACCCCATTTTCCCCTCTACCATAACAGCTTTTCCTTATATGCCTCCTTTATGTACCCCATTCTATCTCTTCCTTTCTCCTTCTCCCATTGCATCCCTCTTTCTTGCTGCTTAATTTTTTTCTTGGAAAATATCCAACCTAATTGACTCACACACAATCCTTCTGTCTTTACATACTCCTTCTAACTACCCTAACAATGATAAAGTTCTTAATCATCTTCCCATATAGGAATGTAAAAAGTTTAACTCCATTGAGTCCCCTATGATTACTCTACCATGTTTACCTTTTTATACTTCTCTTGAGTCTTGTTTCTGAATGTCAAATTTTCTATTCTGTTGTTGTCTTTTCATTAGGAATGTTTTAGAGTCCTCTATTTCATTAAATACCTATTTTTCCCTTGAAAAAATATACTCAGTTTTGCTAGGTAGATTAGTTTTGGTTGTAATCCTAGGCTACAGTATCATATTCTAAGTCCTCTGCTCCTTTAATGGGAAGCTGCTAAATCTTGTGTGATCCTGACTGGTTCCACAATATGTGATTTTTTTTTCTGGCTTGCTTGCAATATTTTCTCCTTCACATGGAAATTCTCAAATTTGGCTATAATGTTCCTGGCAGTTTTGATTTCAGGATGTCTTTCAGGAAGTGAGTCATTTGCTAATTTTTAAGAACTTATTTTCTTCAGTGAGCTTTTATACATTTTTTTCAATGTGGCCAATTCTGTTTTTTAAGGAATTCTTTTCTTTATTGAATTTTTGTATCTCCTTTTCAATGTATTTTAATTTGCTTTGAAAGGAATCTTTTTCTTCAGTGAATTTTTGTGCCTCTTCTATTTTATGTGCTTCTTCTTATCTTCTGTTATTGTTCATTTGTTCAGTTGTGTCTGACTCTTTGAGATCCCATGAACATCTATCCTTGACTATCTCTAGAAGTCTGTCCAAGTTCTTTTTTGTCCAGGTTCATCACCGTCCAAATACATGTTTTACCAAGCTGTTATAGACCTCTTCCACAGATTTTCTAAGTTGTTCTTAGGCTGGAAAAAATGTTTCCCACCATCCTTTTGTTGGCTCTGCAGTTCCAAAATTTGATTTGAGGCATTATTTTAAAGTTGTTCAGAAATGTTGGAAGTGTTCAGGTGGATCTTGGCCTGTACTTTGCCATTTTCATGAGAAGTTTTTTTTTTTTGTAACAAAGTAAAACAGTTAACTGTAACCAATAATAAAATGACCTAATCTGAAAGTTCATGCAACAGGTCATATTTATAGAATACTCTTATCTTTTTATTTTTATTAACATAAATCTATTTTCTCTCCCTCTTATTCTTTACTCCATGTTAGGGGTGCAGTATAGAAGAAAAGAAAAATAAAATTTCCATAACAAATATTCACACTCAAGTTAAAATAATTGCCTCAATGGTTGTACACAAAAAAAACAGACTCATTCTTCACCGTAAATCCAGTATCTCTCTGTCATGAATAATATGTTTCATTACTGGTTTGCTGAAATCATGTATAGTTATTGTATAGATTATAGTTCTTACAGTTTCCAAAATGTGTCATTTTTGTTTGTTTGTTATTTTTTTTCCAGGGGATTTTACTTATATAAATTGTTTGACTGGTTCTGCTCATTTCACCCATCAATTTACATAAAACATTCTTAAAATTGTTTATTTTTCTAAAAACGATGTTATAAATTTTTCTGATTATATTTGTTCTTTCACTTTCCATTAGTTCATAAAAGTCCTCCCATCATTTTTTTCTATTTATCCTTATTTCTTATGGCATTACTTAAATATATTCAATGCAATAGGGAAATAAGAATGAAGGAGGATTATGTAGGAAGAGCAGATTCAGAGAGAGATCAGCCATAAGAAATATGCATTGTTCTTCAAAAACATATATAATATCTTCTCTGAAGACATATACAATTTCCAATATGATCAATCATTTCATATTGAAAAATTAAAGAATTTTTCAAAATCAATACCAATTCATGTAACCTAAGTGATTGCAGCAAAATAAGGAAATATATATTTAAAATATATAAGATGTAAAAAAAAGTTAAAAGGCTAAATTTAATTATTTTACTGTCTCCTGGTTACATTGAACAGCACCATAGGCTATAAAGCTGAAAAGAACTTAAGAAATTTTCTAAATATCCCCTTCATTTTATGAATGAAGACATCAAATTCCAGAGATTAAATGACTTACAGATGGCCACAGGGAGTGGGTAGCGGTTGTAGTCCTCTCCCTCCACATTCAGCATTTTTTTCTTTAGTTGTTTTCTGTTCATATATGTATATATTTAGATATATCAATATTAATGTATGAGTATATATGTGTATATAAATATATATGTGTAGAGAAATACATACAAATACATTATGTGGATACATATACACATATGTGTGTGTATGTATATGCATGTATATGTATGTATGTTTGTATGAATATTCATCTAAGTTCAATAACTCTATCAAGTCCAATGAACTATGGATTGCTTTCCAAAAAGACATAAACCCCTTGGTTTTTTCTCAATATGTTGGACTTGAATCTGCTGTCATCTTAGTATAATGGCTCTTCTTCATGCTGATTCATAGCAGGGCTAAAACAGGTGCTGCAGCTATCTACACATTAATGGATAAAAGCCTTTCTCTGGCTTAGTTATGACCTTTTGGTTTCCATTATAGAATGATACTTAATGGGCCTACATTCTGTCTGGAAGTGGGGGAAAATGCAACCTTAATTTTTAAAATTAGCATTAACAGTTTGATCCATTAGCCCTTTAAAAGGAGATGTCATTTCAAATGTACATGATAATTATTTCATCCTGCTTATCACTACTCTTTGCTCTTATGTCACATTAGCCCTCAATGGTCAAGAATAAATAAATACCATAAAGGGAGAGCTTTAAAATTATGACCTTTTTTGGAAATATTAAAAACAAAAGTTTGTAGAGATGTAACAGAAAAGCTGACCTGTGTCAAAGACGTGTGGTTGTGCATTTGATATGTCCTGAATGTTCAATAGGAGAGACCTTGTTGAGCTATAAATTTCCAAGGCATTTTTATGAAGCTGTTTTCAAGGGACAGCTTGAATCTACCACCAAGGTAATGAGGCTATGTCCCAGTATGCCCTCTTAAATACATACTCTTTGATTATTCAAGTTTCTTTCACTATTTGACTTATTGCTTCACTTTACTCTAGAGACTACCTGGAAACAAATCAAGTCAGTCTTCAGCTCCCAGACAGTGTTGCTTCTGTAGCCAAAGATGCCAGATTTTCATGTCTTCCTGTCCTATATAACAGATTCCCCCATGGATTTTATTTTCATTGCCTTCACATTCCTAGTTAAATGCAAAGGTTCCTTTCCTTTCTTTCTTTCTTTCCTTCCTTCCTTCCTTCCTTCCTTCCTTCCTTCCTTCCTTCCTTCCTTCCTTCCTTCCTTCTTTCTTTCTTTCTTTCTTTCTTTCTTTCTTTCTTTCTTTCTTTCTTTCTTTCTTTCTTTCTTTCCTTCCTTCCTTCCTTCTTTTTTTTTCTTTTTCTTTTTAAAATGTATCTGTGACTTTATTGTTAGAGGGAATTTCTGTAGAGGAAACTCCTACCAATGTAGATCAACATTTGTGACTTTTTAAGTTACCTGGTGAAGTGGAATTATGGCCTAAAATTATATGCAAGCCTCATTGCAAATATGCAACACATGAAAATAATACGTGAGGGGGTGAGTATCTGACCTTTTTCCATAGTTAATTTGAATGTCACAGAAAGCAAAGAATAAGTAGCAGAGATTTTGTGATGTTATTGTTAACACTTGTTTATGAATACGAGCAAATTCCTCTCATTGTAATAGTTGGACACCCCTTTTCAGGACCTTAAATAACTAAGTGCTGGGACAGTTCAACAGTGCAGCTGAAGGAGAACTCTGCAAGAGAGTCAGGGAGACAATTCCACTCTTCTATCCCTCTCCCAGGCCATACATAGTGCCTAATGGAAGAGGTCAGCTGGTGATACTACAGCTGGAGAGTCAGTTCAAGAGAGTTAAAGGAAGGAAAATAAAACAAACATTTATTAAGTGCCTACTATGTGCTAGTCGGTGTGCAAAATATTTTGTAAATACTATTTCTGTAGATCCTCACATCAACCCTATAAAGTAGGGACTATTATTACCATCATGCCACAGGTGAGAAAACTGAAGCAGAGTTTAGTGACTTGTGTGAGGTAATATTCCAAATGCTTTGTAAGTATCTCATCTGATCATAAGATAAACAAAGCTAGATTAAGGTGCTATTATTATTTTCAAATTGAAGTTAAGGAAACTGAGGCAGATAGCGGCTTAGTGACTTGCACAGGTCACAAATCTAGTAAATGTTTGAAGTCAGATTTTTACTCAGATTTTCCTGACCACAGGCACAGTGCTCACCAGGCCACCGACTGGCTCAGTTTCACAAGGAGGGACACAAATTCCAGTGCAGACTGTCAGGCACTGTGCTAAGTTCTAGGGATACAAAGAAAGGCACAAAAAGAGAGGCTCTATTGTAAAGTCTAATGGAGTAAGCTGTTTTGTGCACCTTGACCTCTGGCAGTAGAAAAGAGAGCTGTTAGTCCTGATAGGAGAGGATCTAGATGTGAATAAAAGAATCTGAAAGCCTAGCTGAGCAACCAGCTTAGTAGACATATTTCCCTTGGCATTGGTAGGAAGAGGACAAGTTTTATGAAGATTCCACTAGAATCTGCAGTACCAAAGTAGTCAGTAGCTATTATATGTGTGCCTTATTGTCGTTGTACTCTAAATCTTTGCCTGTTCTTTCCATGGACCCAATTTATGTTAATGAGACAATGCGACTAAGGTTTGCGGGGAAAAATATTTTGTAGCAACTGTTCTTGTAGAAGCATGACACTTTACTAAATTATTTTGATTAAAGTATTCATATCTATTGTTTGATTATTAATTAGGATCATACTGGTGATAGATCTTGAGTTCATTCATTAGAATAGTCATCTACAATGTAACATAACTTAGGGCCTGAGGTATTAGTAGCTATCTTCTTTTTTATTTTAATTTTTTATTTAGTTTTTTTCCCTAATTACATGTAAGACAATTTTTCACATTCATTTTTAAAATTTTTGAGTTCCAAATGTTCTCTTTTCCTCCCTCCTCACTCCATTCATTGAGAAGGAAGGTAATTCAATATAGATAACCTATAACATGTGCAGTCATGCAAAACAGATTTCCATATTAGTCATGTCGTGAAATAAAACAGAGACAAAAAAAACCTCAAGAAAAATAAAATAAAAAATGCTTCAATCTATATTCAGACACCATCAGTTCTTTCTCTGGGGATAGATGGCATTTTTCGTAAGTCCTTCAGAATTGTCTTGGATCATTGTATTATGGAGAAAAGCTAAGTAGTTTACAACTGATCATCTTAAAATATTGTTGTTACTTTGTACACAATATATTTCACTTTTTGATCTGATTTGATTGATCTGAAAAAATACATCTGGGAGTGATAATTTAAAAATTATTGGACTACCTGCAGCCCTTGGTGAGAGAGAGAAAGTGGGTGGGGAGGGGAGAACCTAGACATGATATTTCATGAAATGATTAAAAAACACTATAAAGATATTTTATAACTATAAGACAAATTGGAATGGAAAGAATCTACTCATCACCCCTGAAGAAATTTCAAAATGAAAACTCTCAAGAATAATATAGCCAAATTCCAGTGATCCCCAAGTGAAAGCAAAAATACTTCAAGTAGCCAGAAAGAAACCATTCAAATACTATGGAGCCACAGTCAGGATCACTTAAGATTTAGCAGTTACCACTATAAAGGAGAGGAGGGAGAGGAAGAATGGGAAAAATTATTGCACATAAAAGAAGTATGCAAAGAAGAGTAGTTACAGTGGAAGGGAAGATAAAAGAATAAGTGACACTTTAACTTTACTCTCATGAACTGGTACAAAGAGAGAAGAATATATGTACATATATTATTTTTTTAAATTTTATTTATTTTATTTTTAATTTATGAAATATAACAAGCATTTCCATAACATAGTAGAATACTAAAAAGATGATTACAGATGAAATTGCAAACCTATTATATACAACTTGCTATTCCTTTTAAATATATAATAAAGTTATCATATCAGTTGTTTTTTTTTTCTTCCCTTCCCCTTGGCCTTCAAGATGGTTACCATTAGACATGTAAACACACATACATACAGGTGTGCATGCTTGTGCATGTAGGTTTGTGCATGTTCATGTGTGTGTGTGTGTATGTGTGTGTGTGTGCGCGCGTGTGTGTGTGTGTGTGTAAAATCTTCCTTCACAGGTCCTTTGAAGTTAATTTGGGTATTTATAATAGTCAAAATGTCTCCTTGCTCAAAGTTTTTAAAACAATATTGATGTTACTGTATATAATGTTCACTTGTTTCTGCTCATTTCACTCTTCATTATTTCATGCAAGTCTATCTATGTTTTTTTTTAAATCCATGAGCTCATCATTTATTATAGCACAGTAATACTACATCATGATCATATACCACAACTTGTTTAGCCATTCCTCAAATGACAGGCATCCCTACAATTTCTAGTTCTTTGCCACCACAAAGAGAGCTGCTATAAATATTTTAGAAAATATTTATTTAAATATAGGTTCTTTTCCTTTTTACCTAATCATCTTTGGGAATAGACCTAGTAGTGGTATTGCAAAGTCAAACATTATAGACAGTTAAAAACAACCTTGAGATATTATTTCCCACCTATCAGATTGACTAAAATGATTGAAGAAGATCTCAACAATTATTGGAGGGGATGTGGAAAAATTGGTATACTAATTCATTGTTGATGGAATTCTGAATTGCTCTAACTGTTCTGAAGTGCAATCTGGAATTATGCCCAAAGATTGTATATATTCCTAGTAGAATTAATATTAATATATTAAAATTAATTGTCAATATATAATTACTATCAATGTAATAAAATACACACCTAGTTGGATATAGAAATTTATCTAACCCAATGGGGAAGTAGGAGGAACTGAAGAGGCTAGGAGAAAAGAGGGAGAGAAGATTAAGAGAGGCAGGGGTCAGAAGTAAAACAGACTTTTGAGGAGGGACAGGATATCATACATATATGTATATATATATATATATATATATATATATATATATATATATATATATATATATATATATATATATATATATACACAGAGAAAAGATAAACAAAAGAAAAGAGAATGGAGGGATAATAAACTTTGTAATAGTAACTGTGAATTTGAACATGATGTATTCATCCATAAAACAGAAGCAGAGACAGCAGAATGGATTAAACCCCACACTCTCTCAATATGTTCTGTATAAGAAACACCTTTTAAGAGAGACATACACAGAGTTAACATAAGGCAAGAGTGGTAATCACGACCTCCGACAAAGCAAAAGCAAAAATTGACCTAATTAAAAGAGAAAATCAGGAAAACTGCTTTTTGCTAAAAGATACCATAGACAATGAAGTAATATAAATAAAGAACATATACACCAAATGGCAGAGAATCCAAATTCTTAAAGGAAAAGTTAGATGAATTACATGAGGAAATAAACAATAAAAGTATACTTTTAGGAAAACTCAATTTAATCCTCAAAACTAGATGAATCACCCCCCCCCCAAAAAAGAAAGAAATTAAGAAAGTGAATAGAATTTTAGTTATAGTTCTAGAAATCCCAACAGTGGCAATAAGACAAAAGAAAGTAACTAAAGGGATGAAAATAAGTAAAGAGGAGATAAAACTATTCATGTCTGCTGATCATACTCTACTTGGAAAACCCCAGGGAATCATCAAAGATATTGAGACATTGCTTCAACAAAATTGCAGGCTACAAAATAAATCTTCCAAAATAAACAACATTTCTATATAATAATAACAAATTAAAATAAGCAATAATAGAAAAGGAAATCCCATTCCAAATAATTTCTCTATGCATAAAATATCTAGCTATCAACTTCCCAAAGTTTGCAAAAAACACCACAAAGTCAAAAATAAATGTAACTAAATTATAAAGATCAAGTAAAACTCAAAAAAAAGAAAACAAGAAAAGAAAGATATGAGAAGACACCTCCAACCTTTCCCTTCATGAAAGTGGGAGGTCCACAGATCTTATATATAGTATGTGTTTTATTTATATTTCGATGTATCACTCAGTTGTACTGACTTTTTTTTTTCTCTCAAAAAAGTACTGTTTGTCAAATAAGATGGTTCTCAGGGAGCATGAGACGTGGGATATATGAGACACAATGGTTGTATAAAAACAGAACTATAAAGTTTATTTAGAAAAAAATGAAATAAAAATGAACAAATCATTCTTTATATATCTTAAAATGATTTTTAATGATGATGGTTTAACAAAATCTATGTAAAGTACTTTATAATTATAAAGGTAAATTATTCTTTTCAAATTCTTTTTTTCCTCCTAAATAAAATTTTAAAGAACAGGTGAATATCCCTTTTCACATCAAAAACTTGAAATAATAACTCTGATCTGCTGATAGTAAAATGCTTTAACTTTCTGTCTTGGAAACCATGATAATTTTGTATCATCCCATTTGTTAAAAACAATGTCCTTATTTTTTTTAATATAGCAATCAAAGGCACTTTAGTCTGTGATAATGGCCCGATTCCAAAAACAGTTTAAGCTCTTCAGGATATTTTGAGGTCTGTATTATTTGTATAGAGATTTGTGATCTGTCAGTCCATAAAACATAACATATATAATTCTAGGCAGGTAATTACGTGTTAAACATTCTATAAGTGACAAATTTTTACAACCTTCAGTTACATAAGTTATACTACTAAGAACATGATCTTTCAGTGTAATCTGTTTTTCTTTCCTTTTTTTCTGGTTACTTTTTTCTTTTTATTTTCTGGTTACAATGGACTGGTCCCTGAATAGTCATCATGAACTCCTGTTTTCACAAAAAGGTCATCATGACTCAAAGATTTTATGCATCTTTGACCATATTTTTTTTCTCAGTTCAATTGGATATTGCCTAAAGATGACTTTTGAGGCTGCTTTTGGCTCTTTGCGATTTCAAACCCATCTGGAGCTAACCAACTTTTGATTAATTTCAATAAACCCAATGCTGTATATCTGTCAGTATAATTCAGCAAAGTAAAATTTTCTTATTATCATAGTCATTCTATCTTTATCTGATTATCATGTATTGTATGATTACTTATTAAGATTGTTACTTCTTTTTGCCACATAAGTGGTCATCTTTCTATAATTGCCTTTGAATGATAGATGCTATTTCATTTTGTGAGTGTATGTGTGTGTGTGTGCACACAATAACTCTTGTATTATATGTGTTAATTGCTTCAAACATGCTCTTCCCATTCAACTTTGATTTTAGAATGCCAGTATGTCTCTTAACATACAGATCCATAGCTTTCCATTTCACATCTTTATGATCAATAAATGTTTCTTTCCTGAAGCAGACCATGGTATCTGTAGATATCACCTTTATTCTTTGATATGTTATTTTCAAATTTATGCAAAAATCTTTTAGTTTCTATTTCATTAGTGTATGTTTTGAATTTTATATTTATCAAGTTCAAGTAGTATTCCGATGTCATCAGAAAAAGATTTAATGGGATGAAGGCCTTTTAAATATGTTTTTATTTTATTTTTTGGGGTGAAGCTATATAGCTTGAAATCATCCATATATGTCAAATAATTGATAATATTTTGATTAGAATGTCTCTTTGGTCTGTTCATAATTGAGATATTGCTGCAATTTTGGTTGTACAGACCTCACTGTTGCATGCCTGTGAAACCTGGACAGTATGCCAATACCAGGCCAGGAAACTGAATCACTTTCACTTGAATTGTCTTAGGAAGATTCTGAAGATTGCCTGGCAGGAAAGGACTGAGATCCTTTCTTGAACTAAATTGCCAAGCATTCAAACTCTGTTTCAGAGAGCACAACTCTGATGGTCTGGCCACATTGTTTGAATGTGTAAGGTATGCTTGCCAAAAAGACTACTTTATGGAGAACTCACAGGGCAAGCATTCACACGGTGGTCAGAAGAAGCGATACAAGGGCACTTTCAAGGTCTCTCTTAAGAACTTTTGAATTGATTGTGTGACATGGGAGACACTGGTGCAGGACCACTAGGCATGGCATGCTCACACAGAGAAGGTGTAGTGTTCTATGAGCAAAGCAGAATTGAAGCAGCTTAAAGGAAATGCAGAATTAGGAAATTTACAGCATGCACCCCAAATGTTCACATGGACTATTTGTGCCCCACCTGTGATAGAGCATTCCAAGCTCATGTTGGTCTGATCAGCCATGTCTGGATACAATGAAACTTGACTCTAGCATAGTGATGTCATTTTGGTCCTCTTCAAAAATGAAGGACAACAACCAACCAACCAACCAACAACCAATCTCTGTTTAATTATTAGGTAAAATTTCTCAAGTTTGTATCAAGTAAAGATTTTCAATGACCTTGGGGTCTTTAATTTTTTGTAAAATTCACATTTAATAGCTCATCAATTTTTATCTTATTTCATCTAATATAGTCTCAGGGATGAATATCAATACACAAAACATGTACACATACACACATGTTCATATATACATATGATATTGATTGTATTCTATATATGTATATATGCATACATGTATATATTATATAACATGTAGTTGGATTTGACAAAAGGCATTATGAAACCTTTGGTTATAATTGGTGAAATTAGTTTACAATTTTGTCTCCAACATAGATTCCCTCTTAAAGCATGAACAATGGTTTGGGTATTTAGGTGTTATTATTGTTGTTGCTTATCATAATTAATCTGTCACCCTTCGACTGCCTTTTAAAAGTCATTATTATTAAGTTGGATAAAGAATAGTAATTTTTGGCAGATAGTGTAACCTTTGACCACCAGGGAACCAATGGACCTGATATGCTTTGTCCAGGGGCACTATAGAGTCCCCTGAAGTGATTAACACAGCTTTTCAAGCTGCTTAAAGTGAACTTCTCTGAGTGCTACAAGCTTTGGGATAACCTAGCTCATCATCATTAATTGAAATTTATGTACTAGAAATTAAAATCATATGAATGAAATAGTAGAATCCATTAGTGCCCAGTTCATCTACCGCAACATCACTTTAAAAAAATCTATTTTACCTGGTTAGCAATGACAATCAACAAAAGACAAACCATTAGGTCAGGTCTTCAAGGATTTTCTGCTAACATTAACTGTAAAGCTGTACTAGATGTTCATTTCAAAAAACTGGGAGAAATTGAACTGAAAATGCTACATGGAAAGGTCTGAGATACCCAATATAGCCTGGTAAATGCGCCCTCGTTGAACCTTCCATTTTATTTTTAATAGTCAGATAAATTGTACTCTTTATGTATGGACTCAACTAGATGTCAGGAAGTTTTGTTTCCTTCCCAACTCCTCCCTAGATACATTCATTCTGGGTATAATCTTGCCTGTAGTCAAAAAATAGGACTTACTAATTTTCATGATTCCTGACCACTAGTCAGAGTCTTCTGGGTTGGCATATTGTAGTTTTGCCCCTTACTGACCTGAGGGTTTTTTCTTCTCTTTTTTTTTCTTCTGCACTTAATGTGAAAGATCATTAACCCAATGCCAGAGTATACTTGAGGGTTATATAATAAATAATAATAAAAAACAACACTTGTCTCACCTTTATCAATTTGACTAAGATCTGAATAAGCTGATGTTTTTAAGAAGTGATGGGAAAACATGAACATTAATTTACTACTATTGGAGTTATGAAATGTGCCAGTTATTTTGGAACAAAAAGCAATTTGAAATTGTGTGAAAAATGTTTAAATTGTTCATGTATTTTAACATAGTTATCCTGTTAAATGGGTATTTATCCTCAAGGAAGTCATATTGAAAAGTTCCTATCTATACCAAAATGTCTGATGCAACATCATTAAAAATTAATTTCTTTTTTTTTGTTTTCCCGTCTTATCAATTTCCCCAGTATTATTCTCTTTCCCAGAGATCCCTATACAAGACAAGACTACTATTTTTAAAGACAAAAAAGAAGGGAAAAAATCAGCAAAACTCACCAATATATCAAGAAAGTCTCTACATACCCATGTACACACACACATACACACACACACACACACACACACACACACACACACATTGTACCACACTACCGCCTCTGCAAGGGAGGTGAGATGCCTTCTCACTTTTCTTCTTTTAAGCCATGTATATTTAATTTTGCAACATTCACTTTTGATTTCTTATAATATTCTTTCCATATACATCTCCGTGGCCATTTTGTCATTCCTTTTTGCCTCTACTTCATTCTGCATCAGTTCATCCACATTTTCCCCTATGTCAAAACTTATATCATGAACAGGCTTCTCTGCATACACCATGCTTATCATTTCTTACAGCACAGAAGTATTTCAATATATTTTTCTAAAACGCTTCTCCAGCCATTTGGCGTCTCCCTGTTTCCAAATATTTAAATTATCTGACCAATGAATGTAGAAGGGCTGAACAACTTGGGGCAAAGAAGAATAATGGAATATTATTGAATGTTAATGGTTCTATTAAATTTTCATTAATAAAAATATTTCAGAGAAGTACAGGAAATCTTTTATGAACTGATATAGGATGAAAAAGGAGAATGAAAGGGACACACACGCACACACACAAACATACACACACACACACACCCCAATACACACATGAACAATGTGACAACAACGTAAATAAATACTACACTAAAATTTTGGTCAAATCCAATAACCATTGTTGGTTTCAGATTATTTCAGGCTAAAATACTCTTCTTTCTGTTCTTTTAAGCAATGGTGAAGTATATAATTACACAATTAAATATATCAGTTATAATTGTGGTCTTAGTTCATTTAACTTATTTTTTTTCCTTTTAATGTTAAGGTCCAAGGGAGGGTATAATTAATTTGAAACTTATTGTTGTAACAAAACAAAATGGAGGCATACAAATAATAAAGTGGTCCAGAATACAGGATACTACATTACTATCAATAAACATAGAGAGCTTGGTTAAAGGATGAATAAAGTAGAAAAGAATGAAGGAATAAAGATTGTAATTTTTTTTCTGTTCTCAGTTTCCAGAAAAGGTGGATTTCCATCAACTCCTCAAATTTGAGTGAGTATGTCCATGTGACCATTTTTTGGGGTCAATACAAATGATATTAAAGTACTTCCAACTTTCTGTATTAAAAGGAAATTAATATCAAATCTCTGAAAGGTAAAGGAAAAGTACACAATAATTTTGGAGTCAATTTGTCATAGTGAAACAAGTGCTAGAATTGCAATGTGGTAGATATATGCAAATCCTGCCTCTAAAAAGTACTAGTCATGTCACCCTGTCAAATCATTTACATTCCTTGTGCTTCAACCAATTACCCATAATTTATCTGAGATAATCAGGATTATAAACAAATATTTATTGTGTCTACCACAAGTAAAGCATTTTAATAGATCTTTAGTCATGATTGTTTGACATTTGAAAAAAAAAGGTAATTTTAATTTTGTTTCTCTCCGAGAGCTACTCTAGTAAATTGAATCTATCATGGTCAAAATATTAAACTAGTTTGATTTTAAGAATGCATTTTTAATAATAAAATGAACAATTATATTTATTGTTATCAAACTAGACACTGAAGAATGCACAGCCCATATCAATGGAGTTAATGGAGTCCTCTTTCTGCTTATACCCTGGAGGTTCCTATTGCAAAATTAAGGGGATTTAACAATTTTGAATTGATATTAGATGCTTAAGTTCATGTAAATAAAGTATTCAACACATCTATCAGGTCTAGTCAAAGTTTTTAATGTTATTGTTTTTTCACTTTTATTTTCCTTTTTGTCCTTCACTTCAGTACATTTGTATTTGCAACCAATTATCCTCTCTCTCTCTCTCTCTCTCTCTCTCTCTCTCTCTCTCTCTCTCTCTCTTGCTCCCTCTTTCTCTGTCTCTTGATAAGACTTGACACTATGGATTCCAGATTTTCTAGTTTGCCAATTATTTCTGCTTCGTAAGCCACAATTTCTGCTTCCACAGTTCTTCAAATTTTTTTTAAAATTTTATTTATTTATTTTTAGTCTTCAATATTAACTTTTTTAAGATTGTGAGTTTTAAATTTTTACCCTCCCCCTCCTCCCCTTTTCCCAAGGAACTATGCAATCTGATATATGCTATACTTACATACATACATGTAATCATATTTCATATAACATTTTTCCACATTAGTCATATTGTGAAAGAATAATCAGAACCAAAGGGAAAAATCACAAGAAAGAAAACAAACATAAAATAGTATGATTCAATCTGTTTTCAAACTTCGTAGTTCTTTCTCTGGATGAGGATAGTATTGGGAGTCTTTTGGAATTATCTTAGATCATTACATTGCTGAGAAGAGGTAAGTCTATTAAACTTGGTCATCACACAATGTTGCTGTTTCTGTGCACGATGTTCTCTTGATTCTGCTCATTTCATTCAGTGTCAGTTCATGTAAGTCTTTCTAGGCTTTCCTGAAACCTGCTTGCTCATCGTTTCTTATGGAACAATAACATCCCATTACATTCATATAATGCAACATGTTCAGCCATTCCCCAATTGATATGCATCCTCCCAATTTCTAATTCTTGGCCCCCACAAAAGAGCTGCTGTACATAGGTTTGTATATGTGCATCTTTTTCCCTTTTTGGTGATCTCTTTGGGATATGGATCTAATAGGATTGCTGGATAAAAGGGTATACACAGTTTTTTAATTTATTTAATATTTTTAGTTTTCAGCATTGATTTTCACAAGAGCTTGAATTACAAATTTTCTCCCTATTTCCACCCTCCCCCCACTCCAAGATGGCAAATATTCTGGTTACCCCATTCTCCAGTCAGCCCTCTCTTCTGTCACCCCACTCCCCCCCATCCCCTTTTCCCTTACTTTCTTGTAAGGCAAGAGAGATTTCTATGCCCCATTGCCTATATATCTTATTTCCCAGTTGCATGCAAAAACTTTTTTTTGAACAACTGTTTTTAATTCTCTCCCCTCTTCCCTTCCCACCCACCCTCCCTAAGAAGTCAAACAATTCAACATGAGCCACATGCGTATTATTGTGTATGACCCTTCCACAATACTTATGTTATGAAAGACTAACTATATTTTGCTTCTTCCTAACCTATCCCCCTTTATTGAATTTTCTCCCTTGACCCTGTCCCTTTTTGAAAGTATTTGTTTTTGAAAGTTTTGTTTGTGTTTGTTTCATCTGCCCTCCCTTCCATCAGTCCCCCCTTTTTTTATCTTCTTCCTCCTTCTTTCCTGTGGGGTAAGATACCCAATTGAGTATGTATGGTATTCCCTCCTCAGGTCAAATCTGATGAGAGCAAGATTCACTCATTCCCCCTCACCTGCCTTCTCTTCTCTTCCTACAGAACTGCTTTTTCTTGCCACTTTTCTGCGATATAATTTACCCCATTCTATCTCTCCCTATCTCCCTCTCAATATATTCCCCTCTCTCATCCCTTAATTTGATTTTATTTCTTTTAGATATCTTCCCTTCATCTTCAACTCACCCTGTGCCCACTGTCTTTCTCTCTATATATATACACATACATATATACATACATACATACTCACATATACATATATATACATAAACACACACACACACACACACACACACACACACACACACACACACATATATATGCATATGCATAGTCCCTTCAGCTACCCTAATACAGAGGTCTCATGAATCATACACATCATCTTTCCATGTAGGAATGTAAACAAAAAAGTTCAACTTTAGTAAGTCCCTTGCAATTTCTTTTTCTTGTTCTTTTTCTTGATTACCTTTTAGTGGTTCTCTTGATTCTTGTATTTGAAAGTCAAATTTTCTATTCAACTCTGGTCTTTTCACTGAGAAAGCTTGAAAGTCCTCTATTTTATTGAAAATCCATATTTTGCCTTGGAGCATGATACTCAGTTTTGCTGGGTAGGTGATTCTTGGTTTTAATCCTACTTCCATTGACCTCTGGAATATCATATTCCAAGCCTCTTGGAATATGATCTCTTAATGTAGAAGCCGCTTGATCTTGGGTTATTCTGATATTCAAATTGTTTCTTTCTGGCTGCTTGCAGTATTTTCTCCTTGACTTGGGAGCTCTGGAACTTGGTGACAATATTCCTAGGAGATTTCCTTTTGGGATCTATTTGAGGAGGAGATCTGTGGATTCTTTCAATTTCTATTTTGCCCTGTGGCTCTAGAATATCAGGGTGGTTCTCCTTGATAATTTCTTGAAAGATGATATCTAGGCTCTTTTTTTGATCATGGCTTTCATTTTAAATTATCTCTCTTGGATCTATTTTCCAGATCAGTGGTTTTTCCAATGAGATATTTCACATTTTCTTCCATTTTTTCATTCCTTTGGTTCTGTTTTATAATATCTTGATTTCTCATCAAGTCACTAGCTTCCACTTGCTCCAATCTCATTTTTAAGGTAGTATTTTCCTCAGTGGTCTTTTGGACCTCCTTTTCCATTTGGTAATTCTGCCTTTCAAGGCATCCTTCTCCTCATTGGCTTTTTGGAGCTCTTTTGCCATTTGCATTAGTCTATTTTTTAAGGTGTTGTTTTCTTCAGTATATTTTTCAGTATTTTTTTAGGTCTCCTTTAGCAAGCCATTGACTCATTTTTCATGGTTTTCTCGCATCCTTCTCATTTCTCTTCCCAATTTTTCCTCTACTTCTCAAACTTGCTTTTCCAAATCCTTTTTGAGCTCTTCCATGGCCTGAGACCAGTTCATGTTTTTCCTGGAGGCTTTTTTTGTAGGCTCTTTGACTTTGTTGACTTCTTTAGGCTGTATGTTTTGGTCTTCTTTGTCACCAAAGAAAGATTCCAAAGGCTGAGACTGAATCTGAGTGCGTTTTCGCTGCCTGGCCATGCTTGTAGAGTAAAGGGTTCTATGTTCCCAGCTTGGGGGGATGTGCCAGCTCTGCCACACCAGCACTCCTCCTTCCCCAATAGCCCCCAACTTGGACTGGACTTAGATCTTCAGCAGGCTCTTCACACCTGCTCTGATCCACCACTTAATTCCTGCCACCAGGTGGGCCTGGGGCCAGAAGCACCTGCAGCTGTAGTTCTGTAGCTGCTCCACCTCTGCTGCCCCCGGGGCGGTGGCTGAACTGTGAACTCCCTGTCCCCAGCAGCTTTTCCCACTAACATTCTCTGTTGTCTTTGGTGTTTTGGGGTTGTGATGTCTGGTAACTGCTGCAGCTCACTGATTCAGGGCGCAAGGGCATGCTTTGCCCAGCTCCTGGCCTGGTTGGTCCACGCAGCCCATGCTGGGCTCTGCTCCGCTCTACTCCGCTCCCAGCTCTGTGCATGGAAGACCTCACCCAGCAACCATCCAGACTGTCTTGGGCTGGAGCCCTGCTTCCCGCTGCTATTTTGTGGGTTCTGCAGTTCTAGAATTGATTCAGAGCCATTTTTTATAGGTTTATGGAGGGACTTGGCAGGGAGCTCATGCTAGTCCCTGCTTTCCAGCTGCCATCTTGGCTCTACCCCCCGGTAACTTTAATTTCTTCCTCTAAAAACTGCCTATTCATATCCTTTGACCATTTATCAGTCGCATTCTTATAAATTTGACTCAGTTCTCTCTCTCTATTTTTTAGAATGAGGCCTTTTTCAGAGACCCTGACTATAAAATAGTTTCCCAGCTTTCTGCTTCTCTTCAAACCCTTGATGCATTGGCTTTTTTTATACAAAATCTTTTTAATTTAATATAATCAAAATTATCCATTTTGCATTTCATTACATTCTCTCTCTCTTGTTTGGTCATAAATTCTTCCATTCTCCATAAATTTTAGAGGTAAACTATTCCTTGCTCTCATAATTTGCTTATAGTATCAGCCTTTGTATGTAAATCAAGTACCCATTTTGACATTGTCTTGGTATATGTTGTAAGATGTTGGTCTATGCCTAATTTTTGCCATACTCTTTCCCAGTTTTCCCAGCAGTTTTTGTTAACTAGTGAGTTCTTATCCCAGAAGCTGGAGTCTTTGTATTTACGAAACAGTAGATTACTATAGTCATGGACTGCCATGTCTTGTGTACGTAATCTATTTCATTGATTCACCAGTCTTTTTCTTAATCGGTACCAAGTAGTTTTTATGATTGCTGCTTTATAATGCAGTTTTAGATCTAGTATGGCTAGACCACCTTCCTTTGCATTTCTTTTCATTAATTCCCTCGGTATTCTGGACCATTTGTTGTTCCAGATGAATTTTGTTTTTATTTTTCCTAACCCTATAAAATAATTTTTGTTAGTTTGATTGTATTGCACTGAATAAGTAAATTAATTCAGGTATAATTGTTATTTTTATTATATTACCTTAGCCTATCCATGAGCAACTGACGATTCCCTGAGTTTTTACCTTGTATGAATTCACGGTGTCTCACTATGAAGACAGTTGGATTTTCTTTAACGTTAGGTGCACGATTCCTATTTTAGAGAGGTTCAGGAAGTTATGAATATCAGAGAAAATATCTAGTCCTCCATCTTGTTAGTCTCATGATCTGGATAGCTGAACATGTTGTTTTCAAGTAAAATAAAGTCAACAAGCATTTGTTACATGCTTACTTTATACCAGGCACTGCTCTAAATGCTGAGGATACAAAGGCAAAAAAAATGGTCCCTGCTTTTGAGGATCTCCCATTTTAAAGAAATAATTTTATAGGGTAAACTAGAGTTAATCGCAGAGGAAAAGTATTAGCAGGGTGAAGTAGGTGAGGCCTCACATAGAAGGTGGGATTTAAGATCAGAGTTCTGGAGGAAATCATGGAAACTATGACATGAGGGAAAACCTCTTAAGCATATAAACATCTAGCTAAAAGGGATATAGTCAGGAGATGGATCCATGTGTATGATGAATAATGTAAATAGGTAAAAGGGAGAAAAGCATAAAAAATGGGAAGAGCAGGAAGATTCCAGTTGGTGAAGAGCACTTCACATGTAATCTTGGAAGTAATGGAGAAGAATTGGAGTTTATTGTGTAGTAGGGTAACATGATTAAGTCTTTTTTTGGGGAGGAGCATTTTGGCAGATCAGATGTATTCGGGAGAGACTTCAGTCAGGTAGACCAAACCATCAAGTTATTGTAGAAGTATGGGTATTGTGAGAAATGATTCACTTGGACCCATGTTCTATTCCAATCAGTATAAATCAGTTTAATATTTTACATAAATCATGTAGGGATAATTAGAGGAGAGAGGTTCTCATAGTAGGCCTTTGTAATAGTCCTCAGACTTTAATCCAGGCGTCACCACTTATTTACCAGTTATGTATGAAGTTCACTTGTGTGACCACAAGAATGCTGAGAAAGATATCTCCATCCTGTTTTGTTCAAATTCATGTCCAAATCTAGTGTGGGTGGGATCCCTTGATTTTTTGGAAAGTTCTCCAACTTAATTTTGTGCCTCCAGACCACTTTCTTTTGTCCAGCATGAGCTAATGACCATCTTATGAGCATTTTATCACCAAAGATGATCTTTGCCTGGCCTACCTTGTGACCACCCATACTAACGCCTCACTTTTGGCCTATAAAACAAGGTCTATCAACCAATGCAATTTTGTAGTTAACTTTGCTTCTCCAGAGTGTCCAGGTATCAAACCCTTTATAAACAATGTCTTGGGGACCTGGGACATCTCAAATCATGAGGAAGATGTGAGAGCCTCTTCAGTAGAGGCAACCACAGACCCAGTAATAAACTGCTATTGGTTTGGAGCTCTGCCTCAGTGGTTTTTCTTGCAGAATGGATGATTTTGGGTTCCACAGTATGAAGTGATAAGGGCCTATACCAACATTGTGGCTGTGTGAGAAAAGAGAAGAGGACAGAGGGGAAAGATATTAGAAAATGACAAAGTGGATTGCATACGTAATATTAATCCAAGTGTGGAGTAAGACTGACACTGAAGTCACAAGCCTAGGTGACTAGGAAGATGGTAATTCTCTAGAAAATAATAAGGTTCTCAGGGTTATGGAATGATTTTGTGTGGAGGGGGATGTAGATAATGGGCTGTTTAAAACATGTTGAGATTGAGATATCTAATGAGTTGAGTTGGATATCCAGTTGGGTAGGCAGTGGATGATGGTAGACTGGAGGCCAAGAGAGGTATGAGGGTTGGATAAGTAGATCTGAGAATCATTGCCATAGAGATAATAATTGCTTTTCAGACAGTTGATCAGATCAATAAGAAAGACAGTGTAGAGAAGAGTTATCAAATATACTTCCAGTGGAAGTATACAACCCACAATACTCCCAAGTGCTGCCAAATCAGATTGAAATTTAATTGGGAACTATCAAGAAAACAAGCCAGTATGTGACCAACAGGGATCTTTTTGTATGGATTGGTGGGTCCTCATTTTCATTGTATTTTAACACCAGTGGTATAGAGGGAGAAAAAAGGGGGGTGATCCAGGAGAGAAATTCAAGGAACACCCACAGATAGTACATGAAACTGGAGGCAAATCCAGACAGGGAAATCGAAAAGAAGTTAGACAGAAGAAGAATTAGGAGAGAGCAGTGTCACAAAAACCTAGAGAGCAAAGAAAAATCAAGTAAACAAGTTGATTTATAGTGTCAAATACTACAGAGAAGTCGAGAAGGATTAGGCTTAAGAAAAAGACATTAGATTTACTAATGAAAAGATCACCAATAATTTTGGGGAAAGCAATTTCAGTTTGTTGATGAGGATGGGAGGCTCTTAGGAACTCAGCAAAAGCAAGGTTCAGTTTCAGTCAAGGTTGTTTTGGGATTTGATTTTTGTTAAGATAGAAAAATTATAGTCCATCCACTTAGAATATATTTCTCTAATAAATTCAAAGGCAAGATTAAATTCCATATAAAGGAGATTACAGTGATGTAAGAGTTTATTTTCAGTACATTTCTCTGCTCTATACAAAATCAATTTCATAGAAGTTGAATTTAGAATCAACAGCAGGAGACAGATCTTAATTTGAGCCACAAAATTAGTATTTATTACTTGCTACATCAATCACAACTCCCATGATGAAAGGAATTACATTCATGAATGGTAGTGAAAGGGTCTCAGACTGATTGTCATTAAAAATAGTAGATTAATATAAGCATTCATGTATTTAAATTTAATGATTTCCAAGTACAGAGTTCATGGCAATTCTCCCCTTGTCTTAATCTAGTCACTGATTCCAATTAATTATTTCTATGAGACTATTCCAAAACAATAAGATTAACAAAGTATCAAGGACATCATTGAGATTTATACATGGAGAAAATACAGGTATCTAATTAGGCTTGTAGCTTATTTCTATATTCAGAATGCATTTATTCAATAATTTCAAACTTCTGAACTAAATCTCTTTGGTTTAGAGATACTAATATAATACTTAAAATTATGAAATTTAATTCTATAATTAAATGATAATATTCTTACAGAGACAAAATGGAAAATATATTTTTCTACTCCTGACTACTTATCACTGAAATATTTTGAAAAGAAATGCTTATATGGGATTTCTGTTATGTTACTATATTAGCACTAAGCACTTGCTATTGCAAAATAAATAACAATGAGAAGTAAAATATGACAAAAGTACTGATGAGTTCACCTAGCCATGAAACCATTGTATCCTGAGAAGAACTCGGATCTCTTTTATAATTATTCATAAAGTGTCCTCTCTAAATAATTCCCAATATTTTTGCGGTTATCCTCCATTGAAACCCTACTCCTTTGCTTCCTGGCTTGAAGATGATCTTGTGTGCTGGTGGATCATTGGTTCTCTACAGTACTTTCAGGCTCATTAGCAAGGTTTAACATGAATCAGTTGTTTACCACATACTGACTCTTTGTTAGTATTGCAAAACCCAAGCAGCATCTCTTGGGACATCGAGGCTTCACGGTTTTCCTCTCACATTGGATCTTTTGAATTACTAAGGTTTACTATCATAGTTTGATTTTACTACATCTCTTCCAACTTCTAAAATATTACATGACACATCCATGTGCTTTAGTCATGTTATCGTATGATTGCATGTAAATTGGATTAATTTGGGGAGATTTCATGATGACCTTGGAAAGAACACAGAGATAGCCTAGGGTGTCACAAAACTCATAGTAGGAATCCCCATACTCCAATGGATCTAGAATTGCAATGATGAGAGAAGTCCCTCCATTGATAAAGATTATGATTCATCCATGGCTGCCCATCCTGTGTTGATCTTGTTTAAACCCTATGAGGTCACCCAATGTACCAAGGGCCATCCTTACATTCCCATTAAACAGATTATAAAGGCTTTCAACCAGTTATCCCTTACTCATGCTACATCACCAATGTACATTTCCCCTAGGAATATCCCCCCTCTCATTTATTCAATTTATATAACTTTTAAGTTCCAGATAGAATGGTTTCTTTCCAAAAGACTTTTTTTCCAATTTTGATTACAATTTTAAACTATGTTCCCCCAGCACATATACACAGTATAGTGCTTTATGCTATATCTTAAAATTGTGCACTTGTTAATATGTTCAAATAGATGATACCAAAGATGACATGTTTAACAATTTCACCAATAATCCAAAGCTGAGGGAGATTGATGACACATTGGATAATGAGATTCAGACTGATTTTGAAAGGCTAGAATAATGGGCTTGATTAATTGAATGGAATCTACTAAGAATAAATGTAAAGCCTTTGGTTTTAAGTTCCAAAAATCAATTAAACAAGTAAAGAATGGGGAAGACTTTTTAAACTGAAGTACATCTGGTTTAGACCTGGAAATACTAGCTGACAATAAACTTAATCTATGCCCACAGGGACTTCACTCAGTCCCTCTCTGTTACTGCTGGATGTGTGGGTACTGTCTGACCTGCTTCAATCCTGGCCTCTAATGATAGGATAGCTATGTTCAGAATCTTGAGCTTTGTATACTCCCTCCCCACAGGGACACTTAAGTGGAGGGAGAGTTGGTGCATGCTAATGATTGTGCTACTCAATGCAGCCTCTGAGGCTGAGATGCAACAGAGTATGGATTAATTCTCTGCTTCTTATATTAATTTTTGTCTCACATTTAACATGAAGAAAATAGAAGTACTCCAACAGGCAGCATCACAGCATCTATATATGGAACCATTGGTTACAACAAAAAGGGAGATTTTGAATGCTGTGAATAAATACACTTACCTTGACAGTATACTTTCTAAAGATATACACATAGATGATGAGGTTGATGCACACACAGCCAGAGACAGCTTACGTATGGGAAGCTCTGAAGGAAAGTGAGAGAGAGAAGAGACGTTAGGCTGCCTACTGTATTGGTAATTAAGGTGGGACTTTTTTTTTACTGTTTTCTCTTTTGGGGCACTTAAGTAATCAAGTGATGAGTCTGGCCTTTGTTTCTTTGATTAAATTGGGAGTCTTTGATGACCTGCTTATGTCAAGGGAAAGCCTAGTTCACATAGGTTTGAGTCGCATGGCTTGTGACACCCTTTGATCCTGAACAGGATATATAAACTTGATTCTCTCACTCACTGGAAGAGTGTCCTGTGATTTGACTAGATGAGACTCTGGGCAGCCACTGTTAAGAGCCCCCGGCTTGAAAATCCAAATGTTAGTGCTTCCCTGGTAACTATGTGCTGAGATGTTGGACAGAAAAGAAGCCTGTCTACTGATTTGTGTTATTTGATCTGTTGATATTTTGTTTGTAATATCTGTTTGTATTTGCCCTGAAGTCCAGGGTGCTAGCTTTTCCCCCTTAACTAAGTGAATGTTATATGTATGTTTGATTAAAGTGAGATTGTTAACCCTTTAAAGTTGCTTTCCTTAGAAGAGCAGATCAAAGAAACTGTGCTAGCAGTCCTTCTGTGGGCTCTTGCTGTTGGTCTTTCACCCCCACAGCAGCTGCTAGCAACATTGTTGTTACACCTACCAAACTGAAGGTCTACAGAGCCATTGTGCTGACCTCATTGTTGTATATCTGTGAAACCTGGACAATAACAGTGCTATACCAAGAAACCGAATCGCTTCTATTTGAATTTTTTTAGGAAGATTCTGAAGATCACCCAGAAAAATAAGGTACCAGACACTGAGGCCCTTTCTTGAGCTAAGCAGCCAAGCATTCAAATTCTACTGCACAGAATGCAACTCTGCTGGGCCGGCCATGTTGTTCAAATGCCAAACATACATTTGTTTAAAATACTATTTTGCATAGAACTTATAGGAGGTAAGTGCTCACATGGAGGTCAGAAGAAGAGATAAAAGGATGTTCTCAAGGTTTCTGAGAGCTTTTAAACTGATTGTGAGACAAGGGAGATACTGGCACAGGACTACATAGCACATTGCCTGCATCAAAGAAGGCATTGTATTCTACAAACAAATCAGAATTGCAATAGTTCAAAAGAAACCTGAGATGCACAAATTTAGAGACATCTCCACTCCAAATGTTCTTATGGACTATTTTTGCCCAATCTTTGGTAGCATTTCTGAGCTCATATTAGTCTGGTCAGCCATAGTCATACTGTACCTTGACCCAGACATAGTGATGTCATTTTAATCTCCTAGCACAGACAAAAACTAACCAAACAACTCCCTAGGGGCCCCAGGGACAAATGACTTAAAGCTTAGGTCTTAGTTGATTTTTATGGCTTCCTCAAAATTTAGGGAATAAAAATGGACATAATATATAATCTACTTATTTTCCAAATAAAAAAGAAATGGCTAAAAATCATAAAAGATTCACAGTGAGCACTGATGGGACAACTTTTAAAATAGTATTTAGTAATAATTTCTAACTCTGTTAAAATAGTCTGGAAATGAGATACTTAAAGTTCATTCAAACATGAAGCAATCTGTAGGATTGCTGATTAGGCAGCTTACATTTCTCTTTATCTCTGAAAGGTCTGCCTCAAAATCCATGTCTTCTGGCCAGCCAAGAGCTTGAGCTCCTCTTGAGAGTCATGGTTGACTTTTCTGATAGTGGAAGCTTCTCTTGTAGCCAGTCAGTTTCATTCATTGGATCCAGGAACTCTGGACTTCTCAAACTTATAAGTTTGGGTCTAAGTGACCTTTTTCTCAAGAACAATGTTCAATTACCTACTTGGTAAAGGAAACACAAAGTGGAAAAGGGAGCCATAGCTAGCTTTAGTCTATAATTCATGTGTAAAAGTGACAGGGTTAAGAAAAAGAATAAAAGCCAGCCCTCAGCTCCCTTACAGAGTCCGGAGAAGTCCACTCCTTGACACATAGGAAAGCAAAGGCAAGATGGATTTGGAAGCTGTTTGTCCTTTTAAAAAGGTGTAGTGAGTCATTGGCTCCTCAGGCTCATAAATGTCTACCTTTACATCTCTGAAGCAGTCAGGGAGTTTGTAAAAAGTCCAAGACACTTAAAAGCTGAGTCACCAAGTCTCTGGTGTCCCTGAAAATTTCTCAGGGCCCCAGGTGCGTGGTCCCTAGCATGACCTCTATAGGTTAATTTAATATAACATTCAATATACTTACACACATGTAGACTTGTCTTTTACAAAAAATCACTTAAAAAGGAAATGAATTATCAAAAAGATTCGAGCAGAAGCATGAACATTATTTACCAGGAGTTCTAGGAGCATTGAAAGAGCCATGCCATATGACAGAAAGAGTTAAGGGTATGCTAATAAATGTTAAGCAACTATGTCAATTTTTTAAAAATACCCATAACAGACTATTAAGTTTAATATGCATTATTAATATTTTCTTCATTGCTTTCTTAAGTCTACCAATCAACAAAATAATAAATCAAATTTTGATTCATAATGTTTGCAGATTGTCGAGGTGTTAATGCTCACATCTAAAATTTAACTATCAGATCTCAAGAGCTGGTATTACATGGCTCCTGCAGTCAACTGGAAAGAGCATTCTACTTATACCACAAGACCTAAGCTCAAATACTATGACTAACATTTACTAGGTCAGATGCTCTGGTAAGTGACTTATAAGTTATTTAATTTTTCTAAGACAGTTTTTTCACCTATAAAATGAGGGGTGCATTATAAATAAATGAAAGAAACAGGGAAATGATGAAGGCGATATATCCAGAGAAACCTAGGAAGATTATAGAAATTGATGAAGAGTGAAATGAGTTTAACAAAAGAACAATTTACATCATAATAATCCTTAGTTAAATCACTTGACCTCTGTTTGCATCAATTTTCCCACATGTAAAATGAGGATAATAATAGCACCAACCTCCTAAGGTAGTAAGGATAAAAACTAGATAATATTTATAAAGTACTTTGCAAATTCCAAAACACTATATAAATGTTAACTATTATTACTATCATTATCCTTATGTGTGTTATTATTACTGTATAAAGACAACTTTGAAAGACATAAGAACCCAGAACAGTGTAATAATCAACCACTATTCCAGGGTGTCTATGATTAAACATGCTACCCAATTCCTGACAGAGGGGTGATAGATCCAGATACCCAGATACCCAGATACCGAGATATGTGTATCTCTATCTCTATCTCTATCTCTATCTCTATCTCTATCTCTATCTCTATCTCTATCCATATCTATCTATATCTATATCTATATCTATATCTATATCTATATCTATATCTATATCTATATATCTATATCTATATCTCTATATCTATATCTATATAGACGGAAAGATAGATATGTAGATATAGATATATGCATATATTTATGTATAAATATATATGGAGAGAGAGAAACATAGATCTATATCTATATTTCTATCTCTAGACAGTAAATGCAGGATTATTTTTTTCTATGCATACTTGAAAAAAAACTTTGTTTTTCTTTTTGCCTCAATTGGGAGATGGGGAGGAAGGATAGTGTGTGAGAGAGAAAACAGGCTTTAGTTCTTTGAAAAAAAAATCAAATTTTTAAGTTAAAACTACCCTCCCTAAACAAAACCAAAGATAAATAAACAAGCAATAATCACAACAAAAATCGACTGTCTAACTGAGATGCTACAACCAGGACATGGCAGGAGTGAAAAAAATTGATGCCTGATAATGTGATAGTGACTAGCCTTAGCCAAATATATTTGCTGTATATGAACCTCCCTACCATTGTGCTCCAAATAATTCTTCTCACCTATACTATAAATTTATGGGGAACTGTTAAAGAATGTTTTATAGCTACTGTTTTACTATGCTATCTTAGGAAATTCCTTTGTTAAGAGCAAGTAATACATACTGGCTGATTGTTAATGCAAAGCACATGGGTAGGAATCATGAGTTACAGTATTAAGAGTGCAGACTCATGGAGTGCCCTAAAATCTGAGGTCATAGCTGCACCCTGGGTGACCCTAACTTCCAGCGTGAGACTAAGTTGGGAAAGTCAGTCAGGAAAGAATTAACATTTATTAATTTTTTCCACATTTAATAAACTCCAGTGGTTCCATATTGCCTCTAGTACCAAGTATGAAATCCTCTGTTCAGTTTTTAAAAGATCGCCATATATACCTTTCATGTCTTCTTATGCCTTACAGCCTACTATGTACTGTCAGATCCAGTGACACTAACCTCCTTGCCACTCTTCCCACACAACATACTATTTTCTAATTCTAAGCACTTTCATCAGCTGTCTCCCGTGCCTGGAATTCTCTCCTTCCTCATTTCTTTCTCCTTCCTACATTCCTGGACTTTTTCAAGTCTAAAGTCTCATATAAAATCTAGTTAATGCTCTGCCATCTATGAAAAGCTTTTCCAAGTCCTTGTAAATCTTAATGCCTTCCCTCTGAGATTATCTTCAATTTATCCTGGATATATCCTAATTTGCACACAAATATTTTCATATTCTCTTCTCACTTTGACTACGAGCTCCTTGAGAACAGAGACTGTTTTCTGCATTTCTTTGTAGTCTTCATGCTTAGCACAGTACCTTATATATAGTAAGTGCTAGTTGATTTACTGATGTACTACTTACTATGTGCTAGACAATGTCCTAAGCACTAAAGAGACAAAGAAAGGAAAAGAAAAAGTCACTGCCCTCGGTGTGTATATGTACCCAGGCACACATAAGATATGTACAGAGGCCACAAAGTTATGAAAGGAGAGACTCCAGGAGCTAAGAGGAAAAGTGAAAAGCTTCCTTGTGGAAGGAAGGCTTCAAACTGAGTCTTGAAGGAAGCCAGAACCTTCTGGTTGCAGGCAACAATAAAATCAAAAACATGAGGATGACTGACTGAGTGTTGTCTTTAAGGAGCAGATCAATAAATATAGCTGGACCATAGTGTGCATGGAGGACAATAGCTCAGAGCAGGCATCAGACTTAAAATTATTATTTAGTTAAAATTATATCTATCTACCTGGATTGTCATTAAAGGCAAGTATTACACTTTTTTCTTTGTGTAAATATCATTTTCAAATGACCCAGCTGTAGGATTTAGATCCCTAGAAGGGAATTAAAAGATAATCCATTTTTAATAGAAAAACAAAAATCATGTGATTCTTAACATCTCCACCCAACTTCTTTTCATTTTGTAGACATTATCAAGGAAAAAAAGGACCTTGTACTGGACAGAGGACCTTTTTATAGGGCACTGACCAAAGGCTATCCACTTTAATGTAAACTGTTGGTTACAGGGTACCCTTCATTATATGAATGAGAACACTGAGGCCAAGAGAGAATAGGTGACTTTCGGAAGGTCACACAAATAGCAAGTCAAGATGTTAATGAAGGTCTCTTCTGATTGGAAATCTCATGCTCCTACAACTACCTCACATTGCTGAGTATATTGCTGAACATGAGCAGGTGATCACTATAGGATGAATACATGAATGAACACCTGAACACTACACTTATTTGAGTCAGAAGTACATTTTTGCAATATGTATTACAGTTTCACCCAAACAGTCAAAAGCGCCTTGAAAATTCATTGTGGGCTAGGAATAATTTGCTTTTGTCCTTTTGTATCTTCCATGGAAACTGGCACAGAACTGACAAAAGGTCAACTCTCAGTAAACTGATGTGTTGAATGGAATGACTTCTTTCTTTATTATCATGGTGTCTTACCTGTTATGTTAATGATAATATTGGAGACCAGGAAGATTGAAACTGGAGTGAGCAGGTAGAAGTAAGGAAACAGGTTATGAATTAGGCATAAGAGCCTTAGATTTAGGAATAAAATGAGAGAATAAGAGGATAAGAGAGTCAAATATTTTGAAATAAAAATAACATTTTAATCAATAATTTACATTAACCCAAAAGGAAAGAGAATTTGAAAGCAGTGACCAAGAAGCAAGTTGACGGAAGTTCAAGTGTGTGTAACAACAATGCTATTTGCAGCTGCTGTGGGGGTGTAAGTCCAATAAGCAGCACACAGGAAGGCTGCTAGCACAGGATCTTTGATCTGCTTTTCTAAAGGGAAGCAACTTTAAAGTGGTCAACAATCTTACTTTTATCACACACACACACACACACACACACACACACACACACACATCATTCACTTTATTCAGGGGAAAAGTCAGCACCCTGGACTTCAGAGAAAATACAAACAGAAATTACAAGCAGAAATTATATAAATAGAGCAAATGCAAACAGCAAAGAACAACAGACAGGACTTCCAACTGCCTGACCAAAAGCAATGCACACATAGTTACCAAAGAAACATCAACATCTGGGATTTTCAAAGCCAGGGGGCTCCTTAATGTCTACCCAGAGTCTCATCTGACTAAATCACACAAGCACTTTTCCAATGAATGAGACCCAAAGCAAAATGCTGACCTCAGAGTATATATACCTTTATTCAGTGCCAGAGGACATCACAACCCTCATGACCAATGCTCATGTGACTCAGGTTCAAAGCGGGTCACATAGGCCTATTAAGGGCTGGGGAAGATCTTCAAATTGTATTAACATTACAGTGTGATTATATCAAAACCCTAGGAATGCAACTTCAACTTAGGTGGAAAAAAGTGAATCTCGGATATTTCTGAAGGAAAGAGTGATAAATCTTCAAAATGAAAGGAGATGATTGTAAACAGATGGAAAAGCTAGATTCAACCATGTTAAAAGTTTTACTCAAAGTAAAAAAAATGTATACTGTTATGTATTGTTTGAAAAAAATGCAGATTTTGCTATCACTCAAAAGAATTGCATAGTAGGTATGATTGTGCCTTGGTTAGCCCTCAATATCTACATATAAAGGATTCATTTCGAGAGGCCTAGATTCAGTACCAGTGAAATAAAATTATAGTTATCATTAAAACTCAGCATCATGCCTCATTTTACTGGAAATCATGTAAAGAGAGGGAAATTGACTAAACGTCCCAACATTTTATATCATTAACAAGTTTATGAGTAAATTCTATTTGGAAAAATGCAAAAGTTTGATAGTTTCATATTTAATATAAGGCCTTTCCACTAGATATTGATTGTATTGATTGCAGATTTCCCAGATACCGACAGAGCAAAATTTACAACTAATTTGGAGGAACCATTTCTGTCAGCCTTAAATTCTATTTCAATTTCAGATCTGCTTTTCTGATCCTTTGGGGAGTCATATTAATTTATCCTTAGCTAGTGGCAACAATGCCTCACTCACCTTTCCCCAAATAAAAATAAAGAATGGTATAAAATCGCATCTCATTAGTAAAAGATAAAAAAATTCTTCTAGAGCAATTTACTTAGACTTGATTTTTTAAAGGGAATATGAATATGTAGGGAATATAGAGGAAGTGTCCCACTCCAGCCTAGTGATAATTGACCAAATTGAGGCTTCGTTGAAGATGTGTCCATGAACAAGGTACAATGAGGCATGAAGGGGCACCCTTGGATTCAGTGCTCATTGACATCACTTTGAGAACTGAGCTACACCCTTAGACTTACCTTTTGAAAGGCAGCAAACGTAGACAGTATTGACCAAAACCAGAGGTAAAAGGTAGTGAAAGTAGAAGGGAGAACACAGAGAACAGAGGACAATTAAATAATTACTTTAAACTATACAAAGTGTTTTCCTAATTATAACCCCATGAGGTAAGTCCTGCAAGTGTTGTCTTCATTTCATAGGTGAAAAAATTGAGCCTCAGAAAGATAGTTACTTGCTCAATGTCAGTTTGTAGGTAAGAAAGTCAGAATTAGAAAGGAGGTTGTCTGATTCCAACTCTAATGTCCTTTCCATTTGTCCTCATTTTCTCTATAACAGTAGAACAAGATACATATTCTTTAGGGTATTGCTTTAGCAACATTCTAGGTTTGTATGTTCATTTCCATTCAATGATCTACCTAAAAAGAGTTTCTTTTGCAAGAAAGCTCTGAATACAAAGATTAGGATTTCTACTGAAGTTTAGAGGAACCCAATGGAGTCAATAGTATAATTCTGGGTTACCTTTTTGCATTCATTTAGTCGCCCAAATAAAACATGGCATGAAATAGTGGAAAGGACTCTACTCTGAAGTCTTAATATTTGGATTCTTATTCTCAGTTCTAGTTAGTATAATGTTGACTAAATACTGTATTTAGCTTCTCTAAGGCCGTTTTTTGACAGTTTTTTATTTTATTTTACCAGAACACAAATACAAAATAGAAAAAAAAACAAAAACATATCATAAACTTAAATACTGAAACAAATATAAAGTAAGGAAAAAAGCATGTCATGTGCATAGCAAAACATAAGAGAGGATTCAAAATATGTAACAAATTTTCATTTCAAGAAAGCTTGTATGACAAATAATAAACCTTGTGTTGAGAATTGTCCATCTTTTCTTTGCTTCCTTGTGTTTTCTTTTGTTCTCTGCTGCGCACTTTTTAACTTTGTTCTTTTTCCCCTCCCCCTTTCCCCAGAAGGCTACAATATAATTTAGATATGTTTCTTGATATATACATACACATGCAGATATATACATACACTTATACATATATACATGCGTATATAGACACATACTTTCCCAAACATACCCTACTCCTGCTCTTTGTTTTCTTTTTTTGTATTTGTACATATCTTTTGTTTCCTATCCCTCCTGCCTCCTCTACTTTACTTCTACCTGCTACATTGCCTTCCTATTACTTGCCTACCCCACCTCCTCCACCAACCACCCAGTCCTCTTTTCCCCTTTAAGGATCCCTCCCCTATCCTCCCTGTTTTTTTAATAGAAAATTACAAATACACATCCTTCTTAATTTATAAGGATTTGTGAAGATCAAATGATATTATATATGTAAAACACTTTATAAACAAAAATTGAAATGTAAATGCCTTGATGGATCTGTCATCTCATCAACATGGGCTGTAGCATCAGAGACTTAGAGAAAGATAGAACCTTAGATATCAAGGAATCATAAGAACCAAGATTTAAAGCTAGTAGAGGCTTTTGAGACTATCTGGTTTACCTCCCTCATTTTACAAATAAGGAAAGTCTCAAAAATTTCCTCAAAATGAGAAACACCCTGCTTTCTCTTCAGTTAGAGGGGGGAGACACAAAAGAAGAAACATAGTCTTGAGCCTTGACCACAAGATTTAATAACTTAACATAACTATTCTTACAATATTCTGGGAGGATGACATATAACTTTTATGAGAATACAAAGAAGTTTGTGAGATTGTTGATTGGACGTTTTAAATTTCATCTTGTTCATACTATCACTCCAATCTGTGTCTGAATGTCCTCTGAGCTTAATAGCAGCTTGCACAGTCAACCTCTCCTGTAGCTGTTGCAACCATCCTCTCCTGTACCCACTATAACTAATTATTCCTGCCATTGCCACAACTAAATACTCATCTCATCAGTTTCAAGGTCTTGGAATTTACAATGTCATTTCCAATCTTGGGCATATCTAACCTTAGTAAAAAGTTGTCAGGAAAGGGAATGTAAAGCAGGGGAGGCACACAAGGCCCCAAAGCAAGATCATTCTAATTGAGTTTACCTTGCATATTATTAGCAATGGTGGGTGGGACAAAAGAGTACTATTCAATTTCATTGGAATCTAGAGAGAGTATGCATTATTTACTACACTGAGGAATCATATGCTAGAGTGCCAGCTGAAAGTTGCCACTTCTTTTAACAAATGAATCACCCTGCTTCTCCCCCAGTAGTATTATGAGCCTGGAATAAAGAGTGAGAGCCAAAAAAACCACTCAAACTTTGTAATGCCATCCTAAAATGTCAAGCCCTTTCATCAATGCGCAACCACATGGTTTGAAGCAAGCTGGAAGTTCATCATCCCCCAAAGTACAAAATATGCTGCTTGCAGTGGTCACTATTAGCCAATGAATCCTTGCTTCACAGGCTGTATCATTCTTTCTGTATCCATGCTAAACTACAGTTCAAAGTCCAGATACCCTTTGCAATGAGGCAATTGGTACTTCTCTCCTCAGATCTGAGGATAAATTAATATTATCCTCAGAACTTGTTTTTTTGTCTTTCTTATACACCAATACATTATATGAGTGTCTCTGTGTATGTGTGTGTGTGTGTGTGTGTGTGTGCGCGCGCGCCAAGTTTTTGGCTACATTAGGCAAAGCTAGCTCTGATTTAATTAGCCTTGCAACTATATGTCAGAAGGAACTACTGGCATAAAAAATAATTTTCCTTCTGTCAATATAAATGAAAAGGAAAAGAAAATTAATTTAAGCCATTTTTATTTGGAAAAAAAAGTAAAATTTGCTTTTTCCCATAGAAAAAAACACTCCATGCAGACTCTTCTTTTTGTTTATAAAAGATACCACTTGTGGTTTGCCTAGAATCTTTTAAGAAGAAGTCAAATGAACACAAACTGACATTACCAAAAGACTAAAAAGATAAAACTAAAATGTTAATTGTTATTTATCCTTGAAAAAATGTGATAATGTTAAAGTATATAAAGAGAGCTAGTCCCTGAATCAGTGTTTCTAAATCTCTTAAAAAATCTGAACCAATATCCCCATGAAGTTGGGATTTTAAGAAGATCCCAAAGAAGGAAAATTATTTTGAGATGTTTGTTGTGGAAAATCTCTTAATCCTTCATTCACCATTCATAGGATTCTAATATGTAACTTGATAGGAGTCATAAGAGTCCAATATGTAGCTTGATATTGGTAGGTTTTTCCCCCCACATATATGGATTCCCCCTACCACCACCCTTATTTAATACTCTGCCTTCGGGGAAAAAGAAAGACATTCCTCTATATTAATTACTATGAAAGGGCAAGACATTTCTAATTTATCATAACACCTAAGGGACAAGTGATCAGAATGAGAAGCTCCTACAGTCTTAGCAAAGCAATTACTGGCATGACCTGGAGCTGATCAGAGCCCATGTTCTAGAACCAATGTATATGTTTTATCAATCAATCAGTGCACTGTGAATGAAATACATTTTTTCTTAATATGAGTCATTTCAATGCTTAACTTTCATAAAGACATCCATCATCACTACATATAATTTGAGTTTTGTTTTGATTAATTTTTAAAGTGCCAGTTTCAGCAAAGCTAAAATCCAATTAATGTCAAAAATTGAGATATGAGACTTAAAAAAAAAGAAAAAATGAATGCCATGAAATATTCTGTTTTATTGCATCAGGATATGTGATAAATATTTTTCAGATCTGTCCCAAAAGATGCAGCTATTTTTAAACAAATGTTTCAGTTCGTTTAAACGACCTCTTCACTTTAGAGAATGTAGAACTTTTGAAAATAGCAACATAAAGCATATTTCTAATAACTTGACAACTGCAAGTCTAACTTTCTAAGTCTTTAGGATGACAGATTCTATGCTTTAGGAAAGGATCTTGGGGAACATTATGTCTAATACCAACATTTTACAGATGAGGAAGCTGGGGCCCAAGGAGGTTAAAACTTACATAAGATCACCCTGGTTGTAAGTAGCAGAGCCAAGCTTGTCCATTTCAGAATGGAGAAAATTTTGTCCAAAGGTTGATTTTAACTTCTAAGCAGCTCAGAACATTTCCTTAAATTTGGATTTAAAGAGTTTTAAATAGAATAAAGAAAACAATACAAAAAATGACTACAACAGGGTAACGAGAAAGAAAAACAAAACCAAACTAAACAAAAACAAATTTGACTCCAGGGAATAGCTGAGAATCTAGGGGACCCTCTTTTTTTTAACATGGAGGTATAGTGTTTTCACAATCAGCTAGCAGCTTCTGTGGGGGTGTAAGATGCACCCAGGAGGCTGCCAGCATGCCGGAAAAGCACAGGTTCTTTTTATCTGCTTAAACAAGGAAAGCATGGTGAAGGGGTTGACCAGCTTACTTTAAACCAGCATTCAGTTAGCATACAGACAACATTCATTTAGTTCAGGGGAAAAAAACGCCAGCATTCAGTTAGTTCAGGGAATCATACGGGCAAGCATCAACAGACAGGCCAAATACAGATTATAGTCAGCTAGTTCAGGGGAACAAACAGCCAGTTCCCTGAAGTTCAGAATATTCATTTAGTTCAGGGGAAAACAAAATTACCATCCCAAACTTCAGAACTGCATACAAACAAACTACAAATATCAACAGACAGACACAATACAATTCATAGTTACCAACATCTGGGCTCAGCCTGAGGGCAAGGGCTGGCCCAGAGTCACGCTCCCCACTGCTCCCACGCCAACCGGAAAAGGAAAGAGGGTTCTTCAAGCTGTCCTCTCCCCTCTTACAGAGTTTTTGACATCATCAAGTACCACCTGAATGACCAGGGCCAATTGGTTCTTGAGTTGGCCTCTCCCCCTAGAGTAGACTAGGTTAACACCCAATAGGGCATGGCTCTGGAGTCAACACCTCCCCTCAGCCAGCCCCATGACTCATCACACAGGAAGTTCTCTTCTTCCTGGCATGGTTTCTGGGCTTCCTGCCCCGGAAGTGATGCCCCAGCACCCAGCGAGGCTCAATGAGGTAAGCTGAGTCACTCAAAGAAAACAAAGGTCACTCTGGTTACATATAGTCACATAATATTGCACATGCTGTTAGTTTTGATGAGCTCTTTTTCTCTCTTTCCTTTGGGTTCTTTGTAAAAAGGGATAATCACTCCCTTGAAAGGGATGAATAGAGCAATATATTTGGAAATAAGACTGAAATAAAAAAAAAATTTAAAAATAAAAAAAATGTACTCTGCCTCCCCCCCCCCAATTATATTTAAGCTTTGGTCTTCATATGTATGTGTGATGGGGTATAAAAAGCAATGGATTTGTGGTCAAGGGATTTATATTCAAAATCTGACTCTACCACATATTTTCTGGGCTATATTGATTAAGTTGAACTGACTTTCTATGCCTCAATTTTCTCATACATTCAAAACAATGAAATAATACTAATGCATAATTCCCATTATAGTTATAGAAAAAGCTATATAAACATGAGTCACTGCTATTGCCATCATAATCCTCCTCCTCCTCATCACCAATCTTTATGGAGTGCCCAAATATCATGTCAGACTTTTATATATCATGTGGATAATTCAGCTTATCCTTGGAATCTAGAAATTTTGAGACCACAAATAAAAGTCTTAATTCCTCTCTGTCACCCCTCAGAATACAACTCCTAAAAGGGACTTAAGGTAAGCTTCCTTCCTGTGGGTAGGTCTCCACCCTTCAGCTCAATTCACTCATAAAAATAGACAGGGCTTCTGTCTGAGAAATTAACAAAGACCAACAGACTAGGCTTCTGTCTGAGAGATTAACACAGATCAACATATGTTGGAGGTCAACATCCCAAACATTCTTTCTGTTAGGCCTCTCCACAAACAAGTTGCCCCAGGAAAATTTCTCCCTCTGCCCACACTTGCTAACTTCTCTTTCTCAGCTCTGCCTTTTTTCACTTCCTGCTCTTTTTCTCTTTTTTGGAGAACTCCTCCTACACTGGGTTCCACGCAACTCAGGCTCCATGTGATGCACCACAGCTACTTAGTGTGTTACAGAAACCTAAGTCCAAATGAAAAAAATAGCAAAAAATCCCACTTTGCTTGCTGTTACATCTGCTTTCCTAGTTGAGACCCTCTATCCATTAACTGGATTTTTCTGGTGTATTCTTATTTAACATTGGGGGTGGGGAATAAATCTATTAACTCACTACCAAGTAAACTAACTACACATTTGAAAGAATGAGGGAAAGGCCTTTCTTACTATGGCTGGCATTATTTGTATCATAAGTCAAGAGACAAAACCTGGACATTCATTAAATCTGGGGATTTCCAACCCAGGCTTTATTACTCCCTCCCCCCACGCACACCCAGTACACCCTTTCCACACATCCTACCACCTGTGATATACAAATTGCATGCCTGGATTGAAAGGGCAATAATTACCATATAAATATTTAGAGGAAAAACATCATAACAGTAGTAACTAGAGAATGAGATGATTTTTGAGGTAAATATCAGATATAAGAAAAGCTGGAATGTTCTTTTAAAAAATAGAATCTTAGAGGTCCCTGATTCTTTGAGACTATCTTGTCTAATACACTGCATCTAAGCCAGACTACGATTAAGCTGTTATAAAGAATTTTCCCACTTTACATTTAAGCAGTGTGTAAAGGGAAACATCTTCCTCTGCTCACCCCCTCTATTCCTAAAAAGTGTACTCTATAACTTCATTTATTATGATAAGCAAATAAGGAGATTCCTGACTTCCCAAAAACAACAAAATATTTAAGCGTTGTACTAAATGCCTGTTTTCCCCTTTTTATCTTATGATGATAAGGTTATGCCACATGTCTTACTCAGAAACTTTATCATATTTTGAAGGCCAGTCCCTTTCCAACCCTCAGAAACCATTCCCCTTCTTCAGACATTTTTATTTCCTCTTATAGAGAAGTAAACAAAGGGCCACAACAACTCACCTAAAATCAACTAGGTTGTTAGTAGTCAAGACAGATCTCTTGAAATCCAGTTTACTGCATTTGCTTCTACAATACACTGCCTCTACCAGTATCAGTTAATAGCATGCTGTCTCAGCTAAAAATAGAGCAAGATCTCTCTTTTTTTATTAGTCTGGCATTTTGTCATTCCAGTGCATCCTTTTGTGACACTGCATTAAGCAACATAATAAGGAGATATGATGAAATGCAACGTTAGCAGAACGAAGAAAAATTTAAAGAGATATACTGTGATCTAGCTGAGATCACTATTAGTTCACATGGTCACTTCTCCTGATAAAATGATGATACATGTAGAAATGAATCAAGCAACACCAGGCCACAACAAAGTGTCAAGGCATGATATCATCAGATATGGCTTCATTACTTAGCATCAACTTAAAGTTATTACATAGTTTGCATCTGATAAGCAAAAGCTAAATCTATGGTATAGGTTTAACTGTTGTAGGTTTTAGGATTTAATAGGAAATTGTATAGGAATATTTATTATTGTTTTTAATGCATAGGTATTCCCGCACAAGCTACATTTTGCATCTAATTCTCTTATTTTGCAGACTAGATAAGGTGACCGAAGAAAACAACCGTGATCTCATTCAGAAATTGTAAGATTGTGGCATTGTTGCAAGTCAGTAATTAATTTTGGATTACAATATCTTACTAGGTTAAGTCTCAGAAAATGGTCAAGGTGTGTGTATGGGAAGGAAGGGAAGGGAGAGAAAGAAAGAGAAGAAAAGGAAAAAAAAATAAGATGAGATAAAGGAAGAGGAGGGAAGAGACAAGAGAGAAATCAATTTCCTAAAGAGAAATCTCTTTATTTCAAAGCAAATCAAATCCACACCTGCTCCACAAACACATACCCTTACATTTTCTTGTAGCCCCAAGAGGAATGATCTTAGTGAGTCAGTTTCCCCTCTGGGTCACAATTTCTTCATCTCTAAAATGAAATTGGACTATATGACCTATGATATCACTTTTAGCTCTGTTTCTAAGATCCTAATCTCCTATGCTTTCTGGTTGGTTGGTTAGTTGTTGTCCTTCATTCTCGAAGAGGACCAAAATGACATCCCTATGTTAGGATCAAGGTGCAGCTTGTCTGAATGTGGCTGATCAGACCTATATTATTTCAGAGGCACTACTACAGGTCACACACAAATAGTCCATGTGAACATTTGGAGTAGAATTGTTTCTAAATTTGTGCATCTCACATTTATTTTGAGCTATTGAAATTCTGCTTTGCTCAGAGGACAGAGCCTTCTTTGATGTGAGCACTGTGCTTGGTGGTCCTGTGCCAGTGTCTCCCATCTCTCACAATCAGTTCCAAAGTCCTCTAGAGAGATGTTGAGGGTGTCCTTGTCTTGTTTCTTCTGACCTCCATGTGAGCACTTGCCTTGTGTGATTACTTTGTAAAATAGTTTCTTAGGCAAACATGCATCAGAGTTGTGCAGCAGAGTTGAATGCTTGGTTTGAGAAAAGACCTTGGTGTCTGGCACCTTATCTTGTCAGGTGATCTTCAGAATCTTCCTAAGACAATTCAAATGGAAAAGATTCAGTTTCTTGGCATAGCACAGGAATTCTGCCCAGGTTTCACAGGCATACAACAATGAGGTTAGCTCAATGCCTCTGTAGACCTTCAGCTTTCTAGGTAGTCTAATACACCTTCTCTCCATCATTTTCCCTTGGAGCCTCCCAAACACTAGGATAGCTCTGGCAATGTGTACATCAAACTTGTCATCTATGTGGACATCCCTAGAAAATAAACTGCCCAGTTAAGTGAACATCCACAGTATTCAAAATTTCTCCATTTTCAGTAACCTATTGTTCCATATGTGGATGCAGACTGGTGAAAAACCTCTGTTTTCTTGGTGTTAATTGTTGGACCAAATTAGCACAAGCAGCAGAGAATTAATGTGTGCTTTGTTTCATCTCAGCTTCAGAGGCTGCATTGAGTGCATAGCCACTTATGAACAGAAAGTCATGCCCCAACTCTCCCTCCACTTTAGTCTTGTCTTGTACATTTTCAAGTCAAATAATTTATCATCAATGCAGTGGCTGACCTTGATGCTGTTTTCATTCTGATTGAAGGAATCTGATAACCTCACAGAACACATAATGCTAAAAAAACATAACGTGGGAGCAAGCACATAGCCCTGCTTTGCTCTATTGGTGACTGGGAAAGCATGGGAGCATTATCCATTATCCAGAATCCGGGCAAGCATGCCATCATAAAATGATATACAATACTGATGAACTTATCTGGGAAACCAAATTTTGCCATGATATTCCACGGACTGACAGTATCATAGGCCTTGGTCATATCTATGAACGTTGTGTCCAGGCCTCTGTACTCTTCTTGCCATTTCTCCTGGAGTTCTTGAGCAGCAAACACCATATCAACCAATCATTCTTTGGACTTTTCTGAAGACACAGTGCTCTTGGTTCCATCATGGTCTAAGCATATCCTCTGATGATGGTGGCATGGTACTTTCATGCAAGGGGGAAATTGCATTGTTATGAATCTGTTTTTCCTTCCTTTGGGGGGCATACAAGCTTGTTGACTAGATAAATTTTGATTGAAAAACTCACAGCAGTTCTGTGCTTCCCATAACTGTGACCAGTGCTGGAAATCATAGGCCTCACTCTTTCTTCCAGAGTCATCAACGTCTAATGGCAAGAGAAAAGTCAAGATGACTGGTGAAGGCTGTGGGTGCAATGGATGACCTTGGTATATTTGATGTCTTACCAAGTTCTAAGCAATCCTGCTTCAGCCACCTTGCTGGTTGTTAGAACAAATTGCTCTCCTTACCCATTTTGCTGGGATAAGTCTTCACATGCTTAAGGTAGACACCCCACTAACTCAACAATGGGTTTGAGACCCCTCATTTATCCTTAACCTGGTTTAGCCTGTCTGTCAAAATACTTTGCTGGGGTGTGGCCGCTGTGCATTCTACAGCTTCCTGGAGCCACAGATGAGAGTTTTATGAATTGGGTAGTCAACAAAGGAGGAAAGCAACACTGAAAAGGGCTCAGCAGCCCACATAACTGAATTACTAGTCTTCCCTGAACACCCTGAACCCCACTATGCTTTCCATTAGGTAAGTAAAGGCAGATTTTGCTATTTTCATTTTATACATTTTAACACTGGTACAAAGAACTATCTTGCTTAACTCACAGTGTCTGTGTTGCAAAGCTAGATCATCACCCTGGTGCCCTATCTTCCTGACAGCTAAATCAGAAAGGCATAATCCTTTAGCATGGCAGGTCAATATGAATAATGGCCACAGATATGTTATGGCAGTCTCCATCTGCTGTTCCTTTTACTCAAAGGAATCCAATTTACAATCCAGAGCTAGGGGGCCTTTGATATCTCCTCATCAATTTCTCATATAAATACTCAGTTATGACCTATATACATATGTTTTCCAGGTCAATATACCAGCCATAGTATTTTAAGCTATGGTCCCTTATGACCAACTCCCTGTTATCTATCGCTATGTGGAATCTCAAACTCATTCTGTTCAAACAGTGCTCTTCATCTCTTCTAATCGCTACCAAAAGACAAAACAAAAACAAAAACATGCCACTACCACCATCACCACTGCCAACATCATCACCATCTACTAATTTTTCCTCCACACTTTTCTACTTTTCTTCATCATCCTTCGATTTATTCATATTTGAAACTTTAGTACCATTTCTTGACTTTTCCCTTGCCCTCATCCCACGTATTGAATCAGTTTGCTTCTATAACATATCACTTATTATTTTCCTTTTCTCTACTCACATGGCTATTGCCCTAGTTCAGACTTGACTTGAGGACTCATCACTTTTTGTCTTCTATTGCAGTAACTTCATAATTCAACCCCCAACTTGCAGTTTCTCCTTTCTTTAATCCAGCCCCCATAGACTGGCCTAAAGCATGGGCCTGTCTCTACTATTCACAGTCTTTAGAAATTGTAATGGTTCTTTTGTGTCTTTAGGATAAAATGAAAATTCCTGTAAGTCATTTAAAGCCCTTCACATTGAGGCCAGTGTACCTTTTCAATCCATCCATCCATCCACCAATCAATCAGTAAGCACTGATTAAGCTCATGCTATGTACTAAACATTGTGGTTTCCAATTGTATTTTTCATTATTTCACTTCATGTACTCTTTGGCATAAGGTATCTATGCTCCCCAAGTTTGGTATTTTATGATTATAGGAAGAACTAATTTTGTTAATTTTACCATCCTAATGGTAAAATGTCAAAGACGGAATTATATAAGAACATGACCTCTGTGTTGATAAAAAACAGGGAGCAAGTGACAGAAGTAGACCAACATATTGCAAACATGATCAGTTGCTAAGCATTCAAAGCTGAACTTGCCTGAATGGTGTACCTGACCTTCACAAAACCTTCACAATCCAGAGTCTACTAGTTTTCAAAATTTATCTTAAGAATCTACCAGATTTCAAGTTCTCTAAAAATGTTAGTTATCCACCTTGATGTATCTTGCTAACTTTTTGATGCCAATACATTATATCTTACTGTTTTTTTTTCCTTCAGAACATTTGTTTGAATGGGCAAACGCATCACTAACACATAGGAAATAAGATCCCCAAATGTGTATGCGTACACACACACACACACACACACACATATATATGTATATATATGTGTGTGTGTGTGTGTGTATGTATGTATGTATGTATATATGTATATATGTGTGTATATATATATATATATATATCCTTGATGGGATCGTTTAATAATTTGTGTGTGATTTTTAGTATAAATTTTCAAAAATGTGAAGTGATCTAAATTTCTAAATGATTCTAAATAAAAAAATCAAGATTTTTAGTTATATTTTCTATAAGATGGAATACTTTAAAAATAAATATCTGGTAAATAAGATGGGCAAATTTTTAATGTTTAGTACAGTACCAAAGTTTATGTCAAAGTGTTATATTGTATGGAACTGAGGTTTTTTTTTTTCTTTTCTATTAGCATTACCACATGTGTATAGTAGGAGGGAAGTCATACTATTTAGGAGGCCCACTATGCAAAGTGAAGTCAGCAGAGGAACTGTTCCTGAGAAAATATTTCACTTGAAAATAAGGACAGACAAATCACTAGTACCTAGAGGTTTGTTGGTATGTTGAATAAGCTGCCAAAATCAGCACTAGACAGAAATAATTTCAAGACAAACTTGAACTCAGGAAGGGATGCAGCCATTCATTAAACTTTTGAAATGATGATGAAATATACCCAAGGCTGATTTGTATTTCCTGGATCTGTAAGAACAAGCCTTTATGGACAATATCCCACTCACTCTAAATGTTCCTGTAGAAAGAAGGAAACATGGTGTTAAGGGCTTAAGCTGACTTGGGGAGTTACAGGGGTACACTATTTAAATAGCTGTTTTATTTAGTCATGGCAATTGGCATTTGACAGTAACCAGATTTCAAGAAATTTGTGAAATGTTGCCATGGGCTAATTTACATTAAACAAATATATAATTTGTTGTATAATTTTAATCAGTCAAATAATGTCACTCAAGAATCATGAATAATGCACCCTTCATTCATATTCATTGAAAAATTATCTCGCATTAACTCTGACATATCTCACTATTCTTTTATTTGGTCAGTTAGGAAATGACCCAAGGAAAAAATGTTTAAGAATTTAATTTGAAATTTAGAGAAATGGAGACAGATACATTATAAGAGTGTAACATTTTATCTATGTTTTCAGCATGATTTATCATTTTCCTAATTCTCTACAATTAATTCATGCATATTTGAATCATTTCTAGGTCACTGATTGACTTACCCACTTGCAAGTAGGATTCTCAGCAATAGGATTAATAAATCATTGATTTGAACCATTTAGTTAGAATACCAAATGATCTGTCAGGTGATTTGATTATTCTCCATGGTTCATTACAGGTCAACTCAAACCAATTGACAATCTGTTTTCTTCTTTTTTTTTTTTTTCCCTCACTCACTACCAAAAGCGAGACACTGGAGTGATCAAATTAGTTGAACAGGTAGATACAACCTATCTTTCTATTACACAATTTCTATCTTCCAGAATTCAGAAGTAACCCTGGTCCATGTCCTCAACTAAATGAGATTTCAAAAGGTATAGCAATGCCTCATCAGGCTTCCTCTGGATCTCTAGGCATCACATCCATACCAATAAAGTATATGGGTTTCTTCTATGCCCTTTAGGTGACCCACAACTATAGTTTATCAGTGACTATAGTATTTTATGACTCTAAAAGGGATCTAATACTATGTATATACCCATGTACATACATATACAAATACATATGTACATATAATCATATATGTATGTATCCATAAATCTATACATATAAACATGTTTTTCAAGACTGTCCCTGAAACAAAAGATCACACTTGTTTTTATCCTATTTTAAATCTCTGGCCTCAGGTATATAAAAATCCTCCTCTAAATAATTTTTAGAGAATCATTAGTTATTTTCATTTTTTCATCTAATAATTACTCCATATAGAATAAACTAAGCAGCTTATGACATTTAATATCTTATCCAGCATTAAGTTCAAACTCTTCTATTTATTTAAAGATTTGAACCAACAATCTCCTCTCTGCCTTTCCAGTCTTCTTACAGACCAATGCCTTTCACAAACAGGCCTTGTTTATCACATATGAAACTTTCTTTCTCAGACTGCATAGGCTACCCTATTCCTGATTCCCCTACTAAACAATAGTTAAAGCTTCTTCTGCTCCACATGCAGAATTTATTATTTTGTATAAATTTCAGACATACTCATGTATGTATGTATTAGTTTCAAAAGACAGTAAGCTTTTTGAGGGCAAGGAATATTTAATTTTTGATTTTGTATTCCCAGTACACAGCATGATGTATGGCACAAGTAGGCATTTAAGAAATATTTCTTATTTGATTAATAAGATTAACACTGATACTAACTGCAATTTATCCAGTCAAATGTGAGGCCTAACAAAGCTTATTTCACATCAAAAGGCTAATATTCCCCTCCTCTAGCTAAAGGAATTGTAGTGATACTGGCAAAACCTGCTGGGAGGCTTAGGTAGTTCCATCTTCTTACATCACTCCCAGAAGTAAACACTCTGACAGATCATGGTGATAAATGTTCCCCATCCCCACTATTGGAATTATCATTGTGATTTATCCTGCAAGGGTTTTTTCTCAGTTCAATTCTTGGCATTGTTGTGGAATACATCGCCTGGAAAAAACTGTCTGCACTCAGCTGAAAATATTGTTTCCCTCTCTTCCACCCTGTCAGTTTGTTTTTATACAACTGCTGGGAGTAAACAAAAAAGGAGGGGGGGATGTAATCGAGAATTGGTATGTAAGGAAGAGAAACCTTGTTTCAAGCCCTGTTTTAGAGAATGAATTAGATGCTAAATGAAAAATCAAATTTTATTGTGTGAAGCAAAAGGGAGAAGGGCCATCCACATGTAGACACCACTGAAAACTAGTGTCCTAGTGTATTACATCAACTGCTCAAATAAAACTTCAATAACTTTGTTAGTCTATAATCTTATCAATGTTCTTTCTTTCCCTGATGCAGATAGTAATCCCCTTGCCATTTCATCCTATGTGATGCTCATCTACAATTTTCAATAAATTCTTTACAGAATATCTATCCAATATTCTTGAGGTCTTTTCTTTCAATATTTTGTGGAGACCAGTGCACCACTCAGTGGCATTTTCACATTTCTAAGTTTTAAATGTTCTCAATGAAAATTTAATAATTAACTCTGGTGAGACAGTGGGAGCTGGCTGCTTCATACCTAGTTACATATGTGTGTTTGTGTGTGTTCCCAAGTTTTCTTTGGGTCACCTAAAATTTTTACTCTTCTGAGATTCTGCTGCCTGGCACAAAGTAAGTACTTAATAAATGTTTGTTATCCTATTAATTCATAACCATATAATACGGAACTTAGAAAATATTGATGTTCAAGATCAAACAATGATTACCAATTTTTCTAATTGCAAATTGTTAATTTAATTTGAGTGAAACAATTGGCATGCTCAAGGTTTAATCAGTTGTTTGGTAATCAGTCCATAATAGTAGTGAAAGATTAAAAAATAGATCAATGTAATGGTTAATAATAAAGACTACATATGTAGACTTAGGTGGTATAATAATAATTTTCATATTTTTTTCATAGAATGAACACTTCTTGATGCCTTTCTCTGTTTCTCTAGAAATTAGCAAAGTGCTTGGCATAGAGGGAAACATTTAATAAATGTTTGTTAATGAATTAATTAGCTGTAGGTGTTATTGATACTGAAGACTATGGCTCCCAAAATTGAGGTAATGGGTCTGTCTTTGACCTTCAGTACTTTTATCACACCCAATTTTAGAGCTTTGACCCAAGCATACCCTAGATTGTAGCCTTCCTGTATGAAACTATTATATCAGAAAGTATAATGGTAGCTCCTTTTACTCATAAACTCACAGAGAAAAGTTAAAGACATAGTGCCTTCAACAAACTATCTCTCCATGGCTTTTGTCCAGCTGTTTTTATCTTTCTCACACAAGTAGAAATAATTTCCCTATTTAAAATCAGGCACAGTAAGCAATAATAATCTGCAATAGTTGATAAATTTATCTTTGCTGATCCTCACAATATTATCTAAAAAGAAATTTCTGAGAATGTCTAGAGAGTACATCATGAATATAAAACCACATGATTATAGAATGTTAAAGCTAGGGGTAGAAAAAAAACTTAGAGGTCATTTAGTTCAATTCCATTATTTTTCAGGTAAGGAAAATGAGCCTCAAAGAGTAGCTATGTCTTTCCTGACATCATTGGCTAGTAAATGATATAGCTGAGACTTGAATCAAGAGCATCTGAATTATAGCTCGGTGGAAGGTAGCCAAAAATGTAAAATGTGTTATCTTTTACTAGGACATTGTAAATTGTCTTAATCAAGAACAGAACTGATGACATTGGTGCCAGTTGGAGTCTTTGGAATCTGGCATCCAATACATAGTAAGGACGTGTCACTCATTCTTTTTTGAATCTGCCTGAGGACTGGATGATGATTCAGTCACCAAACATTTATTAAGTTCTTACTTTTCAGGTTTCAGGTATCATAGTATGTTGCCCTCAAGGACTATATATTCAAATGGGTGAGAGAACCTACAAACAATGATGTGCATACAAGATACATACAGTATCGATGAGAGGTAATGTCAGAGGGAATGCACTAGCATGTGGTGGATCAGGGCAGGCCTCTCATAGAAGGTGGAATTTGGGCTGAATCTTGAAGGAAGCTAGGGTAATCAAGAGGCATCAATGAGGAAAGAGATCTTGCCAGGCATGGGGAAAGCCAGTGAAAAGGCAAGGAGTTCAGAGAAGGAGTATCATATAAGAGGAACTACCAGAAAGAAGGTTGCTGTATTATAGAGTACTTGGAAGAGAATAAAGGTTAAGAAGAGTGAAGTAACAGAGAAAAAAGTTCTTAAAATGTAAATAGTAGTTTCATCCAAATTCTCAAAAGATGAATTTTGAGGTCATATACAAGTACAACCAACAGTTTCAGGAACTAAGAAAAGCACTTCTTCACATTATGGTGGTTATCTGTCAGAAAAATGGTTGGATTTTGCTTCCCTAAGCTATTATATTCTCAGCTATGCATCTGGATATAGGAAGGAAAATTAGCTTGTGCTAGGTTTTTATTTTTTATGTTTTTTTTTTATCCCATATTCTGGAAAGATATTAAGGTCATTGTAACCAAAAAACAGACTAAGGTGGTCTAAGTGACTTTTTTTGCTATGTTAAAAATTCTGAAGCCAGAAGGCATATTTTTTAAAAATTGGAAAATAATCTATAAACCATGTATATGTAGCACAGATAGATATTTTTAAAGTTATTTGAGATAGTGAATAAGGAGCCAGAATAGGCCATTGAACCTAATATTTTGTGAGGCAGATACTGAATGGACTCTTGGAGCTGGTGGGAATGTAGAGAGAGGAGTGAAACTATGAATTGAGGTGGAAAGGGGAGAAATCTGGTTTAATTAAAATGAGATAGTTTTCTCATGTCAAATCCTTTTTTCTTTCCCTCAAATGTTTTCATGTTCCTTTACCCTTTCACACCAAGCTGTCTTCACAGTAAATGCTTCTGCTTTTTGAAACTGATTACCCTCATCATTTTCTTTTGAAGCTTTTGAAACAAGACTCTCAGAGTATATCAGGGACACTTGGGCTCTTAAAGAAAAATCACCTAATGTGCTGAAGCTGAAATCTTCTTTGCTCATTTCCTTTCACACAAACTCACGTTATGTCCTGATCCATGACACTTAATTACAGCTGGAGCTTTAGGTATGGAGGCAGAAGGTGTTTCCATGACAATAAATACCATGCTCCTTTTCTGCTATCCTCATTGCCTCTCATAAGAAATGAACCAAATTCTTAAAGAGGAATGTTATTTTTGAATCTGAAATCATTAAGGATTCATTATAATTTATAATACCTACTTTTCATCTTATTTAGATTTCAAAAGGGGGAGAAACAGGATCAGTATTCTGTACCCTTTGTCAATGGTGATTCTTCTTTGGCCTCCAGAATTTTTGGAGGAGGAGGAAAACTTCCTTGCATACTTTCAAATTGGTGTTTGGCTTTTCTTTTTCTCCTCTATATCCATTTTTAAATTTAATGTTTAAAGGCAATATCTATAGTCTCAAATCATCTGAGGTTATTTATAAAGATTTTCTGTCTGGGGATTGTTAATAGATGGAAAGCCTTAGATACAAGAGGACTTAGGTTAAAGTTTTGCCCTGGTCTCTGGCTAGTTGAGTGACTTTGAGGAAATCAAAGGCTCATAGTGCCCATGACAACTTTCTAAAAATATCAATTGCATGTCTTAATTGGCAAAGAGAGTTTCTATTAAACCAAAAAAATAAAAGGTTAAATAAAAAAGAATAGTCTTATATACTGCCATGAATCCTGACAAAATATGCTGTTTCCCATATGAAGAGGACACTCTTCATGGGTTTATGTTAGTGAATTAACAATTATTCAATAGAAATGAAGGATAGCAGAAAGATTGTTGAAGTTGGAAAGATCTGTGCTCTCTTTAATGTGGGAATGCTCTCCAGTGGTGCAATATGAAATCCTTCCCAGGCTATCTCATCAATAGTAACCCTGATCCGTGTCCTCAACTAAATGAGATTTCAAAAGGTATACAATGCCTCATCAAGCTTCCTCTGGATCTCAAGGCATCGCAACCATACCAATAAGGTATATGGGTTTCTTATATGCCCTTTAGGAGATCCACAACTATAATTCTTCAGTGACTATAGTATTCTATGACTCTAAAAGGGATCTAATACTATATATATATACACATATATATGTACCCATGTACATACATATACGAACACATATGTACATATAATCATATGTGTATATATCCATATATATACATACATATTTTTCAAGACTGTCCTTGAAACAAAAGACCATCTTTTTGGGAACAAAATTACTTCAGTAATATTCATGTCATATACACACATGCATGTATGTACATGCTTGTATATGTATATACACATATGTTACATAGATATGGATAAATATGTATCCATAGAAATCTAGGTGGCTATGTGGCACAGTAGATAAAGTGGTAGGCCTGGAGTGAAGAAGACTCATTTTCTTTAATTCAAATCTGGTTTCAGACACTTAGTAGCTATGTGACCCTGGGCAAATCCTTTAAACCTGTTTGCCTCGGTTACTCATCTATAAAATGAACTGGATAAGGAAATGGCAAACCGCTCCATTATCTTTGCCAAGAAAACCCCAAATGGGGTCATGAAGAGTCAGATACAACTGAAATAACTGAGCAACAATAGAAATATATGCATATATGAACATTTATATATGTATTCATGTATATATGTGAGTGCCTGTATATTTGTGACAACATACCTTTAGGCTCAATGTCCCAACCTCTACTTTCATAGACAGGTTGGATACCCAGGCTATTTTTACCTTGTGAGGATTCTAGGGGCAACTCTTAGATGCTTGGTTTTCTCTTGCTACCTTATCCCTATCACTTTCAAGCCCCACCTGCTACCCCTCCAACTGGGAAAACAAATGTCTTGAACAAATATTCCAAGTCAAGCAAAACAAATTGCAAAATTGGCTGTGTCTGAAAAGGTATATCTTATTTTTCATCTTGAGTCTATCACCTCTCTCTGTTTATTTAGGTATCAATTAAATGCTCTGGAATCCTAGTTGGTCTTTGTATTGATCAGAATTCTCATTTCTTTTGAAATGTTTTTTCTTAATACTGCTATTTTAAATATTATTTCTTACTTGTACTCAATTATTTCTGTATCAGTTCACAAAGGTCTTCCCAGGTATCTCTGAAACCATGCATTTTGTCATTTCTTATTGTCCACTTAAATTCCCAAATCACAATTTATTGAGTCTATTCTCCAATACATTGGCATATGGTTAATTTTCAGTTCTTTTCTACTACAAAAAAGTTTCTATAAACATTTTTGTGCATATTGCTCTTTTTACTCTTTCTTTTATCCCTTTTTGCATGTGGACATAATAATGGGATATCTGGGTCAAAACATAAACACATTTTAGGAGTTTTTTTTAAGGCAGCATTGCAGAATGATTTTCATAATGGCTAGAATAATTCACAACTCCATCAATAGTCATCAATGTAATTGTGCTTCTGCAGCCCCTCCAACAATCATCCTTTTCCTTGGTCGTCATCTTTGCCAATATTATGGGTATGAAGTCAAACCTGGGATATGTTTAATTTACATTTACCAAATTATTAGGGATTTATTTATAACATTTTTAATAAGTTTATAGTTTGGCTGTCTTCCTTTGAAAACTATTTATATTTGATGATTTTATACTTTGAGGGATTGTTCTTCTTATGTATTTGAATCAGTTCTGTGTATAAGACCTTTATTAATGAATACATGGGCCAATACATGGGCCAAAACATCTTCTAAATTATCAATTTCCCATCTGATTTTAACTATTTTTATTTTATTTAAACAAAACCTTCTTAATTTTGAGTAATCAAAAATTTTCATTTTATCTTCTGTTATTTTTTCCATTCATTTTTTGGTCATGAATTTCTCATCTATTCATAGTTCAGGGGGAAAAACAACTTCATTGTCCTTCTAATTTGTTTATGATGTCAACCTTTAGGTAGATTTTTGTATTATCTTTGATGTTTTTTGATTTGTTGCTTTCCTAGGTTGTTCTTTTGTGGTTTTTATTGTGATATACCCAATTCTTTAATTATTATTTTTGGTTAATTAAAGTGTATAGAAATATAAACTTCCTACTTTGGACCATTTTAGCTATTTGCCATAAGTTTTGTTATGCTGTTAAGTGTGATAACTTTTTTTTGATGAAATTTTGTCTTGAAAAAATCTTTGACCCCTACCTAATCTGTAGGATTAAATTACATACTTTCCCATTAGTTTTTAATTCTTTGTTCAAAAGTAGTTTTTAGTGTAATTTTTATCATATTGTGGTTAATAAAGAATATCTTGAGCATTACTTTTCTTCTCCATTTTGTGTAGGTTCTTCCAGGTTATTATGAAGTCTGTATCATCCCATATCTTATACCCCAATAGTATTCTATTACCTTCATATACCACAACTTGCTCAGCCACTCCCCAGTTGATGGGCATCCCCCCAATTTTCAATTCTTTGCTACTACAAAAAGAGCCTCTATAAATATTTTTGTATATATGGGTCATTTTCCCACTTGTGTGATCTCTTTGGGATACAACCCAAGAAGTGGTATTGCTGCGTCAAAGGGTATGAACACTTTTATAGCCCTTTGGGCATAGTTCCAAATGGCTCTCCAGAATGACTGGATCAGTTCACAACTCCACCAGCAATGTAACAATGTTCCAATTTTCCTATATCTTCTTCAGCATTTATCATTTTCCTGTTTGGTCTTTTTAGCCAATCTCACAGGAGAGATGTGCTACCTAAGAGTTGTTTTGATCTGCATTTCTCTAATCAGTAGTGATTTTGAACATTTTTTCATATGCCTATAGATATCTTTAATTTCCTCCTCTGAAAACTGTCTGTTCATATCCTTTGACCATTTCTCAAATGGGTAATGACTTGTATTCCTATGAATTTAACTCAGTTCCCCGTATATTTTAGAGATGAGGCCTTTATCAGAGACACTAGTTGTAAAGATTTTCTCCCAATTTTCTGCTTCCCTTCTAAGCTTTGTTGCATTGGCTTTTTCATACAAAAAGATTTCAATTTAACATAATCAAAATTATCTATTTTGCATTTTGTAATGCTCTCTATCTCTTGTTGTGTCATAAGTTCTTTGCTTTTCCATAAATCTGAGAGGTAAACTCTCCCAAATTGCTAACAGTATCAGCCTTTATTCCTAAATCATGAACCCATTTTGACTTTATTTTGGTATGTGGTGTAAGATATTGGTCTATGCCAAATTTCTGCCCTACCATTTTGCAAATTTCCCTGCAGTTTTCGTGAAATAGTGACTTCTTTGCCCAGAAGCTGGATTCTTTGGGTTTGTGATAGTCATTGACTTCTCCATCTTGTGTACCTATCCTGTTCCACTGATCCATGACTCTGTTTCTTAGCCAGTACCAGGTGGTTTTGATGACTGCTGCTTTATAGTACAGTTTAATATCTGGTATGGCTAGACCACCTTCCCTAGCATTTATTTTCATTAATTCCCTAGATATTCTAGACTTCTTGTTCTTCCAGATGAATTTTGTTATTATTTTATCCAGCTTGGTAAAATAATTTTTTGGTAGTTCGATTGGTATGGCACTGAATAGATAAATTAATTTAGGTAAAATTGTCATTTTTGTTACATTAACTCAGCTTACCCATGAGCAACTGATATTTTTCCATTTATTTAGATCTGACTTTACTTGCGTGAAAAGTACTTCATAATTATTTTTCTATAGGCCCTGAGTTTGCTTTGGCAGATAGACTCCCAAATATTTTATGGTGTCTACAGTAACTTTGAATGGAATTTCTCTTTTTATCTCTTCCTGTTGGGCTTTGTTAGTAATGTATAGGAATGCTGAGGATTTATGTGGGTTGGTTTTATATCCTGCAACTTTGCAAAGGTTTTTATTATTTCAAGTAGTTTTTTACTTTATTCTCCAGCATTCTCTAAGTAAATCATCATATCATCTGCAAAATAGATAATTTAGTTTCTTCTTTGCCTATAATTCCTTCAATTTATTTTTCTTCTCTTATTGCTACAGCTAACATTTCTAGTACCAAATTGAATAGTGGGGGTGATAATGGACATCCTTGTTTCACCCCTGATCTTATTGGGAATGCATCTACCTTATCCCCATTACAAATAATGCTTGTTGATGGTTTTAGGTAGATGCTTGTTTCAACAATCCGGCTAGCACCTGTTGTGGGGGTGAAAGACCAACACAAGCCCAGCAACAAGAAGGCTGCCAGCATGCTGCAAAAGCACAGGTTCTTTTGATCTGCTTTAGTAAGGAAAGCAATGCTAAGGGGTTGACAAGCTTGTTTTAATTCAGCATACAAATACCATTCACTTAGTTCAGGGGAAAAAGCCAGCACCCTGAACTTCAGAGCAAAATACAAACAAATTAGAAACATCAACAGACAGAACTTGTCTGATTCAAATCCCAATACATAGTTACCAGAGTTTAACGAAGTCTCAGCATCCCAGTTTATGAGCTGGAGGGCTTCTTAGCTATAGCTGCCCGGAGTCTCCACATGCCACCAAGAGTGAGAGCCCTGTGCAAAATGGCTCTGTCTTCTCTTCTTAAAGCATTTCAGACATCATCAAACATCATCTGACTGACCAGAACTTAGGCTCCTATGATTGGCTCTGGAGTTAGCATCTCCCTTTAGCTATCCCCACCTTGGGCCCCACCTTAGTTACCAATCCACACCCACATAGGTTTTACATCTAATAGGAGTTTGGGCCTGGGACTTAACACCTAGTAAGACTCAATGAAACACACTGAATTAACAAAAGCCAAACTCTTCAGGGGTACTTAGTTGAACCAAGTGCTAAGAGCCCATTTTGCTTACCAACACAATGCTATTTATAATTTTAAGGGAGGCTCCATTTACTCCTATGCTTTCTAGGGTTTTTAATAGGAATGGGTGTTGTATTTTGTCAAAAGCTTTTTCTGCATCTATTGAGATGATCATCTGGTTTGTGCTAGTTTTGTTGTTGATATGATCACTTATGCTCATAGTTTTCCTAATATTGAACCAGCCTTGCATTCCTGGAATAAATCCTACCTGGTGACATTGTATTATTCTAGTGATAAGTTGCTGCAATCTTTTTGCTAATATTTCAGTTAAAATTTTGCATCAATATTCATTAGGGAAATTGGTCTATAATTTTCTTTCTCTGTTTTGACTCTACCTGGTTTGAGTATTAGTACCATATTTGTGTCATAAAAAGAATTTGTTAGGACTCCTTCTTCACCTATTATCCCAAATAGTCTATAAAGTATAGGAATTAATTGTTCTTTAAATGTTTGATAAATTTCACATGTAAAACCATCTGGCCCTGGAGATTTTTTCTTAGGAAGTTCATTGATGGATTGCTCAATTTCTTTTTCTGAGACAGGGTTATTTAGGAATTTTACTTCCTCTTCTGTTAACCTGGGGAATTTTTATTTTTGTAAATATTCATCCATATCCCTGAGGTTATCAAATTTATGGGCATACAATTGGGCAAATAATTCCTAATTACTGTTTTGATTTCCTCTTCATTGGAGGTGAATTTACCCTTTTCACTTTTGATACCAGTAATTTGATTTTCTTCTTTCTTTTTTTAAATCAAATTGACCTAATGTTTATCAATTTTATTGTTTTTTTTTTCATGAAACCAGCTCTTGGTTTTATTTATTAATTCAATAGTTTCCTTGGTTTCAATTTTATTAATCTCTCCTTTGATTTTCAGTATTTGTAATTTGGTATTTATTTGGGCATTTTCAATTTATTCTTTTTCTAGCTTTTTCAGTTGCATGCCCAATTCATTGATCTCCTTTTTCTCTATTTAATTCATGTAAAGCATTTAGAGATATAAAACTTCCCCTAAGAATTGCTTTTGCTGCATCCCATAAGCTTCAGTATGTTGTCTTATTATTGTCATTCTCTTGAATGAAGTTATTAATTGTATCTATGATTTGTTCTTTGGCCCACTAATTCTTTAGAATTACATTATTTCGTTTCCGCTTAATTTTTATCTTATTTTTACATAGTTCTTTATTACAAATATTTTTTATTGCATTGTGATCTGAGAAGTATGCTTTGTCTACTTCTGCCTTTCTGCACTGGATTGTGAGATTTTTGTGCCCTAGTACATGGTCAATTTTTGAGTATGTGCCATGTACCACTGAAAAAGAAAGTATATTCTATTTTATCCCCATTCAGTTTTCTCCAGAGGTCTATCTTATCTGACTTTTCTAAAATTCTGTTCACCTCCTTAACTTCTTTCTTGTTTATTTTGAGGTTAGATTTATCAATTTCAGAGAGGGGGACGTTGAGGTCTCCCATTATCATAGTTGTGCTGTCTGTTTCTTCCTGTAACTCCCTTAACCTCTCTAAGAACTTGCCGGCCATACCACTTGGAGCATATATGTTAACCACTCATATTGCTTCATTGTTTATGGTGCCTTTTAGCAGGATGTAGTGTCCTTCCTTATCTCTTTTAATTAGATCTATCTTTACTTTTGCTTTGTGTGAGATTAGGATTGCTACCCCTGCTTTTTTTTTACTTTAGCTGAAGTGCAATATATTTTACTGCAACCTTTTACCTTTACCCTCTGTGTATCCCCCTGTTTCAAATGTGTTTCTTGTAAACAGCATATTGTTGGATTATGTTTTTTTAATCCATTCTGCAATCCTCTTTCGTTTTATGGAAGAGTTCATATTCACATTCACAGTTCACATCTATTCACATTCACAGTTATGATTATTATCTGGGTCTTTTTCTCCATCCTATTTCCTTCCTGTTTATGCTTTTATGTCTCCCTTTCCCCTTCCACTCCTCAATGAAGTTTTGCTTTTGACTGCTGCCTTCCTCAGTTTACCCTCCTTCTTGATCCCCCTCCCTTAACTTACCATTTTCCACTTGCTACTACTTCCCTTTTTCCCCCCTTTCCCCTCCCACTGCCTGTAGTTTGATTTCTATACTTATCAGGGATTGTCATTCCCTTCTTGAACCAGATCCGATGAGAGTAAAGCTCAAATACTGCTCTTCTCTCTCCCTTCTTTCACTGTACTATACTGTGTTTTTGTTCCACTTCATTTGATATAATTTACCATTTTCTACTACCTCCTCACCTCTTCTCTCAGAACCCTCCCTTTACATCTCTTATTATGCTTTTTATTCTTACATCAGTTATTTTATACAGACATCCATAGTCTATGTATATCCCTTTCAATTTTCATAATAACTGTACTATTCTCAAGATTGAAATATACATATATATATGTATCATATACAAGATGATATAATCCTATATAAAGATGTAAATAATTTGCCCTTATTGATTAACATGGTTTGTGGGGTTTTTCCCCCTATTTAGCTTTTTATGTCTCTCTTGAGTTTTGTATTTGGAGATCAAATTTTCCTTTGAGTTCTGGCCTTTTCATCAGGAAGGTCTGGAATTCCCTTATTTCATTGAATGTCCATCTCCTTGCCTGAAAAAAAATTATGCTTAATTTTGCTGGGTAGTTGATCCTTGCTTGTAGTTCCAGCTCCTTTGCTCTTCAGAATATCATATTCCAATTTCTCCTGTCATTTAATGTAGAAGCATAAAGATCCTGCATGAACCTGACAATAGTTCCATGACATTTGAATTGTTTCTTTTTGGGTGCTTGCACTATTTTCTCCTTGACCTTGTAATTCTGAAATTTGGCTATAATATTTCTTGGAGTTTTCAATTTGGAATCTCTTTCAGGTGGTGATTGGTGGATTCTTTTAATGACTATTTTACCCTTTGGTTCTAGGATCTCTGGGCAGTTGTCTTTGATAATTTCATGGAAGATACTGTCCAGGCTCTTTTTTTCATTGTGGATTTCTGGTAAACCAATAAATCTTAAATTGTCTCTCCCGGATCTATTTTCCAGGTCAGTTGTTTTTCCAATCAGATATTTAACATTTTCTTCTATTTTTTTCATTCTTTACATTTTGTTTTACTACTTCTTGATGCCTCAAAGAGTCATTAGCTTCCACTTGCTCAATTCTAATTTTTAATGAGTTGCTGTCTTCATTTTGCTTTTGAGTCTCTTTTTCCAATTGTTTGATTTTACCTTTCAGGGTGTCATTTTCTCTATTTAGATTCTGAATCTCCGTAGCCATTTTGCCAATCTTATTTTTTAAAGAGTTGATTTCATCAGTGGGTTTTTTTTTCACATTTTTCCATTTTTTCTTTTACCTCCCTAATTTGGTTTTAAAAATCCTCCTTTAGCTTTTCCAGTAATGCTTTTTGGGCTTGAGACCAGTTCCCATTCCCTTTTGAGGTATCAAATGTGGGTATAGTGTCAGTACTATCCTCTTCCCAGTTGATATTTTGATCATCCCTGTCTCCATAAAAAGAATCAATGGTCCTTGGTTTTTTCATGTTCTTCTTTGTGTTGGTTAGATTTTTCTTGGCTTTACAGTGGATTTCTGCTTTTCCTGTTCAAGGATCTCTGTCCCAGTTTCTTGTTCTGGGGATTTTGTCTAGTTACTGGCTTTGTGTAATATAGCCTTCAGTTTCCTGAGGTGTGGGGGAGTGATCTGGCTGCCTGAAGTCTCCTTTTCTCCTGGTGCTGCTCTCCAGCACTGTTGCTCTTCAGCAATGGTCTCAGCTCTTTGTTGTCCGTGCTGGTGTCTGCCACTTCCCCTGGCTGTGCAAAGGTATGTCTGGGTTCCTGGTGTTGACCCCTGCTGGCTCTGCCCCTCTGGGACTCAGGGACTCCCACTGCTTGGCCACTGAAGTCTTAATTCTGTCTCCTTTATTCCAGCGTTTTTCCTGAGAAATTCTCTGAGTCAGGGAGTGAGGGTTTAGAGATGTTTACCAGGCCATTATGTCTCCTGGAAGTTCAAGAAGGCACATTTTACACCTTTGGGCTGCAAACCTCAAGAGTAGACGTCTCATGGCCAGAGTCATTGTGCTTCTGCCTCTTGTCGCTTCAACAGACTCCTATCCTGTGTTGAGAGGCCTGGGGATCTCTGCTGGTTTCAGGTGCCCAGCTTTCTCCCAGCCTGGGTTGCTGGCTGGTTTCCACAGCTGCTTCTGCTTCAGTGCTGTCTGATGCAGCTCCACATGCTGAGCGCTCTCCCAGCCTACAGATCCATCCTGTTAACCTTTCGGACTCTCCTGGATTGGAAATTTGCCCCACTCAGTCCACTAGTGGCTTCCAACTCTCTCAAACCTGCTCGGATTCACTTTTTTAGAGGCATCTGACAGAACATGTGAGAGAGCTCCAGCAAGATGCTGCTTTCATGTGGCCATATTGTCTCCCTCAACATTTCTTTCACTCTAAACTTTCTAGCTGGTTGAGAGTGGCTGAGTCTCTCCTGAAACTCTTGAACATTTATGCTAATTTTCAGCTCTACCAAGAATGCCTTAGTATTCCAGTCTTTTCACAATTCTATCAATATTGATTATGTCCATACTTTTTCATCTTTATCAGTTTTCTGGTTGTGGGATGATTTATATTTTTTCTTATTAGTGAATGGCAACATTTTATATGATTGTTAATTGTTTATAATTTACTTTGAGAACTGTTTGTCCAAATTTAATCTTATGTGTTTCTATTGATTTTCGATATATTTTGGACATCAAATTTTCATCAGAAATACTGTTGCAAAGATAATTTTTCTACCTGATCATTTCCCTTTATATCTTAGATATATTAATTTTGATTATATAAGCGTTGCAACCTCTCTTCTGTTTGTCAACTCTTTATGTAATTTTAAATTTTCAATTAATTTATCAATTTCATTTATATAGTTACCTAATTATTTCACTCATATTCTCCTTTTTTGTCTCCTCAATTGAGTGGTTTGTTCATAACCTTCCCTCTTCTCACTTCAAAGTTCTTTTGTTTGTTATTTTCCCCTTGTTCCTTTTTCTAAGATTGTTTTTATGCCATTTTCTCCATTTTATTTCCTTTACGAGTTTCAAATTTTTTTCGTTGTTCTGTGCTTCATAATGCACTGATTCAATTTCCTCATCATGCAATATTCATTTATAGAATTTTGTAACCTTTTTGAGATTTCTGGACATAACTTTTCTTAGAATTTCAATATACCTTATATTGACTTCTCTGTTTGTACTTTAAATTTTTAATTGAATTTTCCTTCTCTTAATTTTTCTCAAAATTTTTCTCATTTTAAACATTCATTTAAAAAATGAGTCACAATCTCTCTTCCTTACTCCCTTGAGTCCCTCCCTCCACCCACTGAGAAGGCAATCAATATGATATCAATTATACATGTGGAATCATGCAAAATTTATTTCCATATTAGCCATGTTTCCCAAAAAGTAAAACAATAAAAGTAAAGTGAAAAAAATCTACTTTGATTTATACTCAGAGTTCATTAGTTCTCTCTGTCCGGAGGTGTATAGAATTTTTCATCATGAGTCCTTCAGAAATGAATTGGATCATTGCACTTATTAGAGTAGCTAAGTCTTTCACAGTTGATCTTAACTATGGATACAGTGATCTACCAGTTCTGCTCACTTCACTTTGTGTCAGTTCATCACATGAAACTTTTATTCTGGAACCTCCTCCATCATATACAGGTCATCTACTTAATTGTCATTTGTAGTCTTAGAGAGCTACTTAGGGTACTAAAAGGTTAAGTAACTAGACTGTGGTCACACAGCTAGTATGTGTAAAAGGTGGATTGGGTTGAGGTATTTCTAATTAAACTGCTAACTCTTTATCTACCATTTCAGTTTCTCAGAGTATCACAGAATTTTTTATAGCAACTAATACATAAATGCATTTATTTTTCTTGAGCTTGATTCCCCAGCATGAAATATGAAATTAGTGACATTCAGTATTAGAGAAGCGAGTTTTATCCTTGAATGATTAGCATTAGGAAAAATTTTCTTAATAATTATCCCTATAGAATAGAAGCTCTTTGAGGATAAGAACTGTTTCACTTCTGCCTTTTTTAATCCCCCATGCCTAACACCATGCCTGAAACACAATAGATACTTAATAAATTATTATTTACTGACAATACAGGATTAAACAAACATAGCTTTCTTTTTGGTCATTCACTCTTTTCGAATTGTAAATATAGACACACAAATACATAAATACACAAATCTTATTGTTTAGATTTGTATCATGCCACAGTTATTCAATTTCATTGTATGTAAAATAAACAGCTTGGGATAAGGTGGTCTCTACAATTTCCTCCTTTTCTATGTTTTGTTATTTATTAATAAAGCGAAGCCAAGATATGCCGATTTCTGACAAGCATCTCCCACTTGTAGCAACTAGAATGTCAGACATTTCTATGTACATTTAAGAAGGATTAAATGGTTAGTATATTCCCCAGGAGTTTGTACATTTCTATTTTAAAATCACTCTGAATGTTTAATTCCTTTAACATTTCAGCTTGAGCACTTCATTCTATCATCTATTAATTTTTTGTTTTTCATGAATATCTTTAGTTTTGAAGTGAATAGAAGATTATGGCATCTCTCCATTTTCATCTGAGCCTTATTAAGAGTGATCATCAACTCCCTGCTTTTTGGTATTATGCACGCAAGCAAAAAGTACATGAAATTGTGTTTTTCTATTGTGCTCTTTACAATCTCATATCTAATTTAC